>NC_091230.1:2783825-3143825 GCF_040958095.1 Procambarus clarkii | reverse complement strand
CCACCCACCCTCACCGCCTGCCAAAATAGCCGCCCAAATAGCCATCCATTTGCCTGCCCAAATCCACCCAGCCTGCCCGAATAGCCACCCACCCACACTGCCCGTCCAAATAGCCATCCATCCGCCTGCTCAAATCCACCCACTTGACCCAAATAGCCAACCACCTACACCACCCGCCCAAAAAGCTGCCCATCTACGTGCCTAAATCACTGCACACTAAAAAATAGCCTCCCGAATAGCTGCTCACCCACATCACCTGACAAAATAGCCACCCATCCGCCTGCCAAAATAGCTGCCCATCCGCCTTCCCAAATTCACCCACTCGACCCGAATAGCCACCCATCCACACCTCCCGCCCAAATAGCCACCCATCCACCTGCCCAAATCCACCCACCCTGCCCCAATAGCCGCTCACCCACACCGCCCGCCCAAATAGCTGCCCATCTGCCTACCCAAATCAACGCATCCCGCCCAAATAGCCACCCACCTGAATACCCACTCACCTACACTACCCACCCAAATAGCTTACTATTCGCCTGCCCAAATCCACCCACACTGCCCGCCCATCCGCCTGCCCAAAATCAACCCACCCCCCACCCAAATAGCCATCCACCCACATCGCTCGCCCAAATAGGAACCCATCTGCCAAAGTCTGCTTGCCAGTCAGCCACCAATCCATCCATGATGTGATTGGTGTTCAGAGATAAACATTCCAGATTTTTGAGCTCATGAAGAATGGTTGAAAAGATTTAGGAATAGGCATAATATTAAGAACTATTAATATTAATATTAAGATTGCCGGAGAATCATCAAGCAGTTCAAACCAACACAGCAGCAGCGGGCACCAGCAAAGCTGATGCAAACATCTAGAACATCGTGTGTGGGGTGTACAGTTAGAACAAGTGTTAAATTTAAGTACATAGTGGTAAAGTGTTAAAATTAAAGTTGCAGTAATTTTATTGTACAATAGTTTTTATAAACTGTATTGTAGTACTCAACATACAGCTGAACTACATTATCAATACAGTGCTAACTGCATAATACAGTACTGTATGTACTTACTGTATTGTATTCACAACTCTTATGAGAATTCAAGATGTACATACTCCAACAATAAGATAAATAAAACTATAACACTATTTTTTTTAGTAGAATAGTTACTTATAGGTTCAGCATATAATGATAGTGTATTTTAATTGAGTACAAAAAAAAAGACACTGACACAAATGCCTCCTGAAGGTCACCTGTTGCAACAAATACAACCCTGCAACAAACCGGGTTGGTCCCACATAGTTCACCGAATTGAGGTTGTACTGTATACAATTTGAGTAAACGTCGCTGAAAGGTGCACATCGTATATATACAATTGAGGGTGCCGCGCATGATTTAAATGACCCGCACCTACACGGGGGTCTCATCAGCTTCCTCAGGGCTCTAGTAAACAGACACCATTTAAAAAAAAATCGTGGGTAACATTCTCGGGTGTGAGAGCCTCGGTACTGAATGACTAAGACTGGCACACGCAGCATAAGCCAACAGCATTGCTGTTCTGCTTGAGATCACAGCATCGCCTAAAATTGTGAAAATATATATGTAACTGCTATTATTTAGTGATGATAGTATTACAGAAGACCCCTGACTGTGATAAAAAATGACCAGGATTCTGATAATAGCAGGATTGTGGTGATAATTAGCTACTCCACTCTAGAGAGCAAAGGTAAGGTAAAGGTAAAACGGACTAGCAGAGGCAGACCCCGAGGAGCCTGTGGAAGGTGGCCCCAAGCCCCAAGGGCAGTACTTACAGGGCACCTAGGGAAGGCAGCCCTAGGCGCATGCAGCCCGAGTACTGAAGATAACTCCTGGCTCTCGCACCCACAAAACCAACACCACACGCAAAGCACAGTGCAGTAGCGACACCGGAGCCAGAGCACACGACCATCGCCTATAGCATCAGCCTCAAGAACTGAGGTGTGGGTAGCCGGCGTGGGGGGTCTGGGGCTCCCCCTTCCCCCTCCCAGGGAGGGGGGAGCTGCGCAGACAGCAGCGCGGCGGCGTGTGACGTCACACTAGTTTGCTTGTTTTCGCTTGGGGAGTTCTATCCACTAGTTCGGTTATTGGTAGCAATTTTAACCAGAATAGGGGTTTGTTTTGAGGCGCTTACCTTTCTGGGTGCCTGTTCCGGTCGATGGCAGACATAGAATGCTTCCAACCACACGGGGGCTTCTATAGGCCACTGCTCCCCTTGCCTCTCTGAGGGGGCACGGTTCTGGCCGTGGTCCCCGGTAGGCCTAAGAACTCCATACACATGACTGATGCCAAAGTTTGACATTAGCATATCAGCCTGGGATAGCTCCGGGGAGCCAACGGGGCTCCCCCCAGAAAAAATAGCCACATATACCATAGGTTCTCCACCCTTGCTCTAGATTATCAAATGCAGATGACAGAAATATTGAGTACAGGTTAAATGTTAAGGTAATATTAACATTAATAATATGCAATAGCATATTATTATTATTTAAATTATGCAACTCACATTTAAACATGTCAGCTTTAATTTCCCATAAATTCCTGTGCATAATTTGAGCTCTACAAATAAACTTTTGTTCAACATGCCTTTGTAAATTACATACTGTGGAAAATTTTGATTACTGTATATGGTATACTTACTCTGTTAACTCCCTGGAAGACAGCCCCGGTTGCTCCTTTCCCCAGCACTGATGTTGTACACCACACATAGTTTGCTGAACCTCGCAGAAATGACATCCCGGACACGCTCACCTGACATTTCAAAATATAAAGTCAAGTCATACTAACACCCAACACATTGTAGCATGCAATGAAGTTATATTATATATGAGTAACATGTTTTTACAGCTGAAGTACAATAACAAGAGTGTTTTCCTTTATTTGTTTTCCTTTTTTTGGAAAGAACAGTAATCATACATAAAATTACAACTCACCATTCATGAATGAGCAGATATACAGTATCTTATAAAAAGTATTTTCACTCATATTGCTTCAATGCCAAAAAACAACACTAACCAATCATACTCACCCGCTTATTATTATATAATACAAGTGTCAAGAAAAACGGCATCTTCACTAATATCATTCACAAGCTCTTTTTTTTTCCTTTTTTTTTTACAACAGTGAACAATGAGAGCCAAGCCTTGCACAGCTTATTCTATCTCCAATTCCTGTGTATATTATTACTTTAGAGATACAGCACAGTATTCATCATTAGCCTGCATATTTTGTCTACAAAACTTACTGCATACTAATAATACACTGTACAAAGAAAATTCACCATAAAATATATACGGTATACAATTTAAATAATGCCAGTCTCAGTGATTATTAAATTTGCTTCTTACAATTTCTAAAATTCAGAATAAAGCATTACTTAATTATTGCACATGATAAAAAAGAAATAGTTGTACACATGAAAAATATTGCACATAATCATTTGATAAGGATCAC
Organism: Procambarus clarkii; assembly: GCF_040958095.1. Classification (NCBI taxonomy): domain Eukaryota; kingdom Metazoa; phylum Arthropoda; class Malacostraca; order Decapoda; family Cambaridae; genus Procambarus; species Procambarus clarkii. The sequence continues at coordinate 3,140,345 of NC_091230.1, read as the reverse complement.
ATGAATTATATTATGAATATTAACACATAATTCAGCACTTGAAATAAAATTTTAGTTGAATTTCAAAAGGTTATATATATTGCCATAAAATGTTTTTGATTGCTGCATCTTTAACACAGTGCTGTTTGGCCATTTTATCCATTAGGAATTATGAGTACTGTTCCTAAAGTCTACTAGCATTTAAATGGTGTACAAAAAATGCTTGAAACCTAAAAACTCTAGTGTTAAATGTAAAGAAATGTCTTTCACTGGTAGATGCTCAGTAGCTCCCCAAACTTAGCTCTAGAACTCTGAAGAGAGACCCACCCACACCTACTCAGAGACCCACCCACACCCCAGCATCATCCAACTCCAAGCCCAATTGCCAGGTTGGGAGAAGCCATTTTGGTGAGGGAGGTGGCGCCATCTGCATGATTTGTCACGCTGGGTAGGGGTGTGCTCTTTGGGCACTATACCAGCTTAGATGAACAGTTATGGTGAACAGAACATGTAGATACTTATATACGTCTGTATATAGTGAATAAAAGCAAAAACAGTATAGTGGGATGAGGATGTGGGCAAGTCAGGTGAGAGGTGAGGTGAGGAAGGGAGGGACAGCCAGTGGTGGGCTGCCACTCGGCATACCAACTTAGTGATTCGTTATGGTGAACACAAATGTAGACACTTATATATTACCTGTGTACATTGTGTAATAACCGACAAAGTATTTGTTTCTTGTTTTATGAACACAATAATTGAATCAATAATATGCACACCATAATTTTGAGTACAGCAAAAATTCACACATTTTATTATATAAATATATCATACTGCACCCTATTGAATATTATTACAGCATAAAAACGAGGAAAAATCAATCAGAGACATTGAAATAATTAGGTAATTATATCTTTGTTGCCACTCCTGCCTGACGGCTGGGGTTGAGCAGACCGCCTCGGAGCCATGCCGAGTCAGCGCCTTTTTGCCAGACTTCCTCGCCCGCTAGCAGCCAACACATGCCACTTACAATTTTATTATTATTTTTCTCGTGATCAGGGAACAGAAATTAACAGGTTAAGAAGAAAAAATAATTTTTTTTATTTTTTGTTATGTGCCTGTGGGTGACCAAGGCCAATTAGACCTTAGCAACACAAGGGTTAAAATTGAAAATGATTTTCTGGTCCATAGGCTGAAGTAGAGGAGTGGTGTTGGGAGGAAGGAACTTTACTGTAACATATCTAAATTCCTCAAACAATGCACCCTCCAAGCCTGGAGGCTGAGCAGGAGCATTGTCGAGAAGAAGCAGGGACTTGAGTGGCAAACTGTTCTCCTGCAGATAATTTTTAATGGAAGAGCACCTTACCTTGAGGTTACCTTGAGGTGCTTCCGGGGCTTAGTGTCCCCGCGGCCCGGTCGTCGACCAGGCCTCCTGGTTGCTGGACTGATCAACCAGGCTGTTAGACGCGGCTGCTCGCAGCCTGACGTATGAGTCACAGCCTGGTTGATCAGGTATCCTTTGGAGGTGCTTATCCAGTTCTCTCTTGAACACTGTGAGGGGTCGGCCAGTTATGCCCCTTATGTGTAGTGGAAGCGTGTTGAACAGTCTCGGACCTCTGATGTTGATAGAGTTCTCTCTCAGAGTACCTGTTGCACCTCTGCTTTTCAATGGGGGTATTCTGCACATCCTGCCATGTCTTCTGGTCTCATGTGATGTTATTTCTGTGTGCAGGTTTGGGACCAGCCCCTCAATTATTTTCCACGCGTAAATTATTATGTATCTCTCCCGCCTGCGCTCAAGGGAGTACAGATTTAGGCTCTTTAGTCGGTCCCAGTAATTTAGATGTTTTACTGAGTGGATTCTAGCAGTAAAGGATCTCTGCACGCTCTCCAGGTCAGCAATTTCTCCAGCTTTGAAAGGGGCTGTCATTGTGCAGCAGTACTCCACTCTAGAGAGCACAAGCGTTTTGAAAAGTATCATCATCGGTATAGCATCTCTAGTGTGAAAAGTTCTTGTTATCCAACCTGTCATTTTTCTTGCAGTTGTGACGGCTACTTTATTGTGTTCTTTAAAGGTAAGGTCTTCCAACATGAGTACACCCAGATCCTTTACATTGCCTTTTCGTTCTATGTTATGATTTGCCTGAGTTTTGTACGTGGTTTCTGTTTTTATATTTTCAATTTTTCCGTAGCGCATGAGCTGGAACTTATCCTCGTTAAACACCATATTATTTTCTGTAGCCCATAAAAAAACCTGATCTACATCTGATTGGAGGTTTGCCGTGTCCTCTATGTTGCCAACTCTCATGAAAATCCTAGTGTCATCTGCAAAGGATGATACAGTGCTATAGGTTGTGTTCTGGTCTATGTCCGATATGAGGATGAGAAAAAGTACTGGAGCAAGCACAGTACCCTGGGGAACTGAGCTCTTCACGGTTGATGGGCTGGATTTTATTTTGTTGACTATTACACACTGGGTTCTGTTAGTCAGGAAATTGTAGATCCATCTGCCTATTTTCCCGGTAATTCCTTTTGAACGCATTTTATGTGCAATAACACCATGGTCACATTTATCAAAAGCTTTTGCGAAATCTGTGTAAATTACATCAGCGTTTTGTTTGTCTTCCATAGCATCTAATGCCATATCATAGTGGTCCAGCAACTGCGACAGGTTTGAAGTGGCAAACCACTTCATTCACCCACTCGGTACAAAATTGCCTTCTCACCCCATGCACTATTAGCCCTCCACATAACACACATTTTGCTTTTATGCACATTATATTTTTTGAAAACCCTTGGATTTTTGGAATGATACACAAGCAAGGGTTTAATTTTAAAATTGCCACTCGCATTGTGAAGGGGGAGTGGCGATTTGTTCATGCACCTTCAGCGCAGGAGCAGGCCAAAGGTGAAACAAAGCACGAGACAGCTTGCACGAGAAACAAAGCACGAGAGAGCCTCGCAGTCAGAGAAGGGCGCCAGATAATCGGGAGACGCCTCGACCACGCTAACGCAAAGAAGTCCATCTCTGGGGGATCGTACTTCTGGCAGAGCCAACTAAACGAGTCAGCATCGACCGTCCATTCCATTGACAGGGGAATGAACCGGGACAGGCCATCCGCCAGGACATTGGACACCCCTGAACATGAATGGCCAGGAGAACTCAGCAGACAAATCGCCCAAAGCGGCCAGCCCCAAAGAGACAAGGACCGCATCGAACCCCTGCAGTTCAGGCAATGAACCACAGGCGAGCAGTCCGAATGAAGTTGGATTGTCAAACCTCGAGCGACCCGAATCCTTTGAAACGACATCCACACTGCTGCAAACTCCCGCACAGTGCTGTGGACCCGTTCTTCCGCCGGGCCCAACCGCCCCTGGCCGGCCTGGTGAGCACTGGTCACAAAGTCCCAGCCAAGAAACATGTCCATGAACACATCGAGCAAGGGCTCAGGTAGGCACCAAGGCACTGAACCCAGAAAAACCCGAAGAGGAAGCTGGCGATGCACCAGCCAATGTAAGGCATCCAGAGGCCAAACCCAGCGATTGCGAGAGAGGCAGAAGGGACGTCCCAAAAGGAACAAGAACAGCCAACGAAGCCAAACCCAGCCATGCCTGGCGGGTAGACCAACACAGATAAGTTCAGACTCCTGCACAAACCCTCGACCAACCCCCTCATGACACGGTAGCCCTCCAGAAACAGTTGAAGGCGGGACCGCAGCTGCAGAAGAGCCTACGGAGGGAGATACAAGGAAGTGGTCCTTGAGTCCCACACGAGACCCAGCCAGGTCCAAACCTGAGAGGGAACCAAATGGGACTTCCTCCAGTTCACCAAGAACCTGAACCCGGCAAGCTGGGAAAGAACCAAATCCTTGGCGAGCAGCCACAGGTACTGGCTGGGAGCCCACACTAGCCAGTCGTCGAGATAGGCCAGAACCCAAACCCCTAAGAGACGCAAGTGGGCTACCACGACCCGGGTAAGGCATGTGAAAATGTGAGGTGCTAGATTCAAGCCGAATGGAGAGGCGATGAAAGTGGTAAGCCTGATGCCCTACAACAACACCAAGGAAGTCCATGAACCCCGGATGAATTGGGATGAGGCAATACGCATCCCGGAGGTCCAGGGAGATCATCCAAGCGCCCGCTCCAAAAGAAGACGGACCTAGAACAGAGTAGTCATCTGAAAGGAGGGGCAAAAGACCCAGGGGTTCAGATGGGACAATTCCAGAATGAACTGCAGGTCCGCACAGTCCCCTTTTGGAATCAGAAACAGGCGGGAAACCCACTTGGGGGACGAGGATGTTTTGACCATGCCCAAGCGAACCCACTACAGGATGCCCCGACAGCACAGGGAAAGAGGCCTGCCCCATCAACCCCGAACCCCCCGAAGAAGAAAGAGCCACCCAACACCACCACAGGCCACAAGAAACATCCCGAAACTAGACGAAACTGCCTGCAGAAAATGCACTACCGCAGACTCTGCAAACAGCAACGGACAAAAAAGGGATGAAAACCTAAGAGCCAGGGCCCAAGCAGATTCCAAAGAGTGGACGAGCACCACCTGTCGGCACGCGAAATGATAAGCAAAGAACAGAGACATTGCTTCCTTCAGAATTGGCGCAAACAACTTCAACAAGGCAACCGACGCCTGAGCCGCTGAGGCAAGCACCCCGGACACTGGCCCGGAACCCAGTTACTCCACATCCTCCGCAAGCCAGTCCGAATACAGCTCCAGCAGGGAAAAGAAGACTGAAGCCAAATGCCCACGGGTGCACAAATCCTCAGCGACCAGGGGCGCCGAAAGGTAAGGGACCTGCACGTGAAGCTGCACCTGGTCAATATCATGAGGAAGCACAGGAGCGAACAAGCATGCATTGAGGCGCTCAAACTCGCCCCCCAGGTAAACCCGAATGACCGTAGTCAACTCCTAATACTGAAGCATGCGAGTCCAACAGAATGCATGCCACACCCCTAATGAAAAGAAAGGGCAGTCTGCAGGTCAGGAAGACTCCGGCACCTCGTAACGCACCCAGTAAGAAAAAGAAGAGCCAAGCTCAAAAGAAGGATCCATTATCGAGGAGTAATCCAGGTCTCGCAGGAGGTGAGCCGCAAGAGCCTCCCACACCTCCCTAGGTGGAATGCGGGAAGCCAAAAACCTCCAGAAGAAAGGAACCGAAAAACCCGAGAGAACCCGGAACCGAATCCAGGAAGGAGCCGACCTCGTTAGGGGCTGAACTCAGATGGAGGGAATCGAAAATCCCTCCCCTGTAATAACAAGCCCCGCTCAGAGGGTACCAACACCCAAGCGAGGTCAAATGAGGCCCAAGCCCCCAAGTCAGCCCATCCCCCACCCCGAGAACCTCCACACCAGGACCCGGGGCCAAGCCTTCCTCCAAATCCTCCGCCTCAAAAAGAAAAAGCAGAGCCCACCGGAAAAGCAGGAGAGAAGGGAGGCCCACTGGTCAGACACAGAAGCACTGGCTGGAGGAATTGCCTCCGTCGCCACACCGGATGTGGCATCCCCCGAAACTGCCCAAGTCTCACCGCCAACTAAACCCTACCCTGACTCCGAAACCCTCAGATGTTTCGGAGCCGGGAGCAGGGTGGGGGGGAGGAGGAAGCAGGATGAACTACAGTAGGGGAAGAACAAGGGGGTGCGAATGAAACCAAAAACAAGGTAACTAACACCCCCCAAGTTCAGGTCCCTATAACCCAAATGGGGCAGCCGTGGAGCATCCGGAAAAGCAACCAACTGAGTGCATTGCAGTAACCTAAACCTTGCATGCAACGTGGAAGCTGTGTGCACGCGAATATCAAGATCAGAGGACTGGGTGAATTCGAGTACAAGCAAGGAACACCACTTGCAGGACTCCGGGTCGAAGATATAACTGACCCAACAGGCAGCATAGTGGAGGCAGAACTGGTGAATGTCACCCTGAGACGGGGACAGCGCAACCATCAAATTCGCACGAAGCGAGGTGGGACTTGAAGGACTCCTCCATCGAACCAATGAGCCCCAATGGAGGTTTTCAGGGCCCTTAGGCTGACTGCTAAAGGAAGCCCAGGCAAGGTACTGCTAACCAGTATCCCAGCGATACCAAGCAATCAAACTAAAAGCTGAACCTCTGCGACGTGTACAATCACGGGGACCTAGAAGAGGACCACCAAAAATACAAGTGGACCTATAGCCACACAAGGCTATAGCCCCATCAGGCTATTGCCCCACCAAGGATATTGCCCCACCAGGCAAGCAAAACAAAAAGAAAAAAAAGACGCAAAAGCACAACGTCACCAGAGGAACATAACAAGTTGCTATGTGTTTATCAGACAGCTGCATAGTACCTTGTGCCCCAACCAGCGATGACTACCTCTTACCCAAGATCAAACACTAGCAGTAACAAAACCAACTGACCCCAAGGTTTTTTTTTTATTGCTCGGGCAATTGCCGAGCAGTAAAAGAACCCTGCGGAGGTAGTTTCCGAATGGCTTATGGACGATAACCCTAAACCGCAAGGGCAGTACTTACAGGGCACCTAGGGAAGGTGACCCTAGGCGCATGCAGCCCCAGTACTTCTGGAATTACTCCTGGCTCGCACACCACCACACCACAGCACAACACCACAAGGCATAGCACTGCTCAAGGATTAGAGCCAGAGTCGACCAACCGCCACTCAACACAACAACCTCTGAACTGGGGTTGGGTAGCCAATGTGGGAGGTCTGGGACCCCCCATTCCCCTTCCCAGGGAGAAGGGAAGCGCGCAGACAGCAGCGCGGTGGCTGTGGTGACGTTATGCTTGTTTGCTTGTTTTCTGGTTGGGGAGTTCTGCTTGCTCGTTCGGCTTTCGGTTTGCAATGTTTAATCAGCTGTAGTTTGTTTTGGGATTCATACCTTTCCGGGTGCCTGACCTGGTAGATGGCAGATATAGACTGCTTCCAACTACATGGGGGTGTCTTTAGGCCATTGCTCCTCGTGCCTCGCTGAGGGGGGGGGGGGGGGGGGCAGGGTCTGGCTTGTGGTCCCCGGTAGACAGAACGCCATTGCTTGACTGTTGGCATGGTCTAATATATACACATCAGCCCGGTATTATTGTAACCATGATATTGAAACCATGTAGTCTAAAGTCCTCAAAGATCAGGAAATCATTGGCAAAGCCTAACATTTAAATACTGTAGGCAGGAGCCCTGGTCGAGAACCGGGTCATGGAAATGCTAAGTCCCGGAATCATCGCAAGATAACCGTAAAGTAACGTAAGCTTAGAGAGCAGAACAATTAAAAACTAGCTACACGTTAACTGATAGCATGTCCCCCAAATCTGCACACACACACATTGCCTCATAAATGTGGTTTGCAATGATTGCAAGAATTTGCAAAAGTTATCTGCTAGAGGCAAGAGTGATGGGGTTAGGAACCATCATCATGGAATGAAAAAGTTGAGGAATACACACACAGGAAAAGTCCCATGAGGGCATAAAAAATAGAACAGACTAAAATAGTAGGTTCAGATAGGGCTGAGATTTTTTGTTTGTAGCTCCTCTCACAAGGAAAGTTCTTTTGAAAACAAGGTCCCAAAGAACACACGGACTGGTTTACAAATTACCACATTTCTTTCTCTAATGAAGAGGCATTAGTCTACCCTATCAGTAACGAAACATTATGTGAGCAATAAAGACAAATATTTTCATGCATGTATTACTATGTCTACTGAAGGTTTATACAATGTGAAGACAAACTGAAAATTTTAGAAGAGTACTATTAATTACTGCGTACTCTGCTCTGGGGTATCAGGTATAAAATATATACTAGTTTCTGCTTTTCTAAGAAGCCTACATGGTTAACCTCATAGCATGAATAAGAGAAAGTAATGAACAAGCAAAGTATTTATAAACTTAAGTAGCTCCAAACTCGAAAACTATTCAATACAACAATAACATGGCAGAAATTAAATAACTAACACACTCACTAGCATGGCTTAGAACTGCACTATAAAATATTATAGAAACTAACTGAAGAAAATTCAAAAGATATCCAGATGTCTAAAGCAGCTTGATATTGTATAACAGCAATAAGGTTAAAAGTACAATATTTATTAATATTGTATCTATAAATACTGAAAGCCCTAATCACCACCACCAGTTATTGCAAGCGCATGCACTACAACTTTTTGTTAGTACCTCTCGTTTACTTGCATCCGAGGATTTCTTAGAGGTCATTTTTGCACGATTCTGAAAAGGGGACATCTTTATGAACATGCAGTTAATGAAATTATAACTAGTACAGTAACAGATGTTATGTGTGTTAGTATTGCCTTAAAAGTAACTACGGACAATTTTAATTTACTCTTACAATCTAACAAAAACATAAAACAGAAATTTAACCATGCGTCACACAAAAATAAAACACATAATTATTTAACAAGTGTGCATATTCTATATAAGAGACACCATAACCTCAACTTCATTACAGGTCTACCTACTGTACCCATGTAAAGAATGTGCTATACAGTGAACCCTCAGTTGGAGGAAGATTGCAAAATATTAATTAGCACAACAATACTGTACTGTACATGGTTTATTTTATAACACACAATTATAAAAGACATGAGGTGGCAACTCAGGTAACATGGGATTTTGATCATGCTGCCACTCACATGAGATGCCCAAACCGAAGACCCCTCCCAAATGTGGAAAAAGGAAATCACGTCTTTCAGCGTGATTACTGTCTCCTCGTGTTGTTAGGGCTTGGCAGTGCCTCTGTTGTTGGCAACAGCATTTAGTATCAATAGTTCATTGCATCCATTTCGCTCATTGTCTTGGGCATTTTTCACACCCAGGCTCCTTCATCTTGATCTGTATTTAAGACTGAGTTTCCTCTCCTCTCCTTGTCTTTCTGTAGCTCTTTTAGTGTGGCTTTGCCTTTTCTATGTTCTTTTGTTCCTAGGGGTTATTTTCTTTGTTTCCAGCCTTGTCCTTTTCTGGTTGAATGAAACCTGAATTCAAATCATTTATATATATAAAACAACAGAGGTCCCAGGACAAAGCCTTGAGGCACTCCACTAACAACATTATCCCACTCTGACTTAACCCCATTTATACTAACTCTGTTCCCTTTGGAACAGCCGTGCCCTAATCAAACTTAATAGCACCCCCCAATACCATGAGCCTTTAATTTTAATCAGTCTTGCACGTGGCACTGTATCAAAAGCTTTGCTAAAGTCAAGGTATACAACATCATAATCCTTACCACTATCAACTGCCTCAACTACGCTGGAATAAAAAGATAGAAAATTTGTTAATTTAATCTCCTCTCTGAGGGACTTCCTTCCAGACATGGGTATTCACAACATCCCTGCCCTCCTGTCTCTCCCCCGCGAATACTTTAATGTATTCATGGGACTCTAATGCTTTCATTTCAGCTACTGAATTTTAATGATGCCTTTTACTTCATTACCTTAATGACGTGTTACAGGACGGGCCTGGAGCTGCCTTGTCCCCCTTTTTTCCTTAGACTACATGCTGTTGAACATGGCCGTTCCATTTTCCTTCCACGGGCATGCTACATGCGGGGCGCCATGCCACCCCCACTACCAGCAGGGAGTTTATTCCTGTTTATAACGCTTTATACGATTTACAGTGCAAGTACGTTGTCGATTCAAGATTTTTCCTTGCACCACCATACCTGGTTTTCACTTACGCTACCGCCCCCCCCCCTTCTCCACAGAAACGACGCGGAGGGGAACACCCACACCCTCTGGGACGAGGAGGAGGGCGTGGCCCGGCCTGCTCCCACCTGACTCCAACCGTTTCAGCCGACCGCTTCCCATTCATCCCACGTTTTTCCCCCCTTTCCTTAGGATCCTGCTTATGTACCCTGTCTAGCCTCGGGCTTACCAATAATAGGCAATAAAGAGGTACCTCGGTTTAAGAGTTTAATCCGTTCCTGGAGACAGCTCGTATTCCGAAAACTCGTATTCCGAAGCTAATTTCCCCATAAGAAATAATGGGAAATGAATTAATCTGTTCCTGACTACCCCAAAAAAACCAGCGTTGAATGTAATGAAATGTCATTTTCTGGGTGAGTCCCGGAGGCTCCCCGGAGCTATCCCAGGCTGATATGCTAATGTCAGACTTTGGCATCAGTCATGTGTATGGAGTTCTTGAGCCTACCGGGGACCACGGCCAGAACCTGGCCCCCTCAGAGAGGCAAGGGGAGCAATGGCCTGTAGAAGCCCCATGTGGTTGGAAGCATTCTATGTCTGCCATCGACCGGAACAGGCACCCAGAAAGGTAAGCGCCTCAAAAACCCCTATTCTGGTTAAAATTGCTACCAAAAGCCGAACTAGTGGATAGAACTCCCCAACAGAAAAACAAGCTAACTAGTGTGATATCACACGCCGCCGCGCCACTGTCTGCGCAGCTCCCCCCTCCCCGGGAGGGGGTAGGGGGAGGCCCCAGACTCTCCACACCAGCTACCCACACTTCAGTTCTTGATGGATGTCAAAAACGCGAAAAAAACGCAGACTGAAGGGAGGGAGGGATGCCGGGGAGCCTCCGGGACTCACCCAGAAAATGGCATTTCATTACATTCAACGCTGGTTTTCTGGGAGGGAGCCCGTCGGCTCCCCGGAGCTAACTACCCACAGACAGAAAAAGAGGGACTTACCCGGGAGGCGGTCGTCGCTCACTCCTCAACTCGAAGCCGAGACAACTGGCTGCAACCGCCGATCCAAAGCAACACAGGCCCGACGGGGCCCAGGGACATTCACAAGGTAACAAGCAGCCAGGACCCTGTTCGACGGCCAAAATCCCCACGCCCGAATATCAGACCAAGACATATTCCCAAAGACGGCAGCAAGAGCCGCGAACTTACGAACGTCATGCGCACGGGGATAGATCGCAGGCTGGCAGGACATAACCCTACGGACAACCTGGGAGACCCAAACCCGCGAACAGGGAAGAAGGGAAACCGGATCAACCCACAGCGCATCCCCGGACACAAAAGCCGTGGCGCGCAAATAACGGCGAAGCGCCACAACCGGACACAAAACATGATGCACCCCCGGCCTGACCAACCAAGCATCAACCACCCACGGACCCCTCCGGAACGCAGCAGTCTCATTCTTTGCCAGAAAAGAAGGAGATGGCTGCAAGCGAACAAAACAATCACCACGACCAAAAGAGCAGAAACCCCTGCGCCGGAGGAGTGCATGAAGCTCCCCGACCCGACCCCCAGACGCCAAAGCCAACAAGAAAAGAGCCTTAGAAAAACAATCCTGGACCGAAGGGGCCACAATGAAACGAGGAGACGAAGGTAAGCAAGCACTCGGTCCAAAGACCAGGACGGCTCAGGCGGCGCATGAGCAGGCCGGAGGTGAAACAATGCACGAGACAGCTTGCGAAACGACGCAGACGTAACATCGATACCGAAGGCAAGCTGAAGCGGCTCCGCCAGCGCCGCACGATACATGGCAACAGTGTTAGGCATAAGATGACGGTCCTGAAACAACCATGAGAAGAAGGACAAGACCACCCGAACAGACAAGGAACTAACACGACGAAGACGCAAAAAGAAACAGAAGGACCGCCAGGAAACTTCATACTGCCGCCGAGAAGAAGCCCGCAGGTGGGACACCAACAAGGAGGCCACCTGATCACCATACAGATGATGATAAACTCGAGTCAAAAAACCCAAACGCCAAGACTCGAGAAGATTGAACCAGCCACGTGACGTACCGGCCCAATCTGCTGAAAGAGGCGGAGCCGCGGGAAAACCCTCGGGTTCGGACACTGAGCAACCAGCGCCTGAAACCAAGGCTGGGCCGGCCACCAAAGGGCCAGAAGGACAACTCTCCCCTGGTAAGTCTCTAAGCGAGTCAGGACCTGGAGCAACAGCCGAACTGGGGGAAAGAGGTACAGGAACCCCACCTCGACCAGTCTAGCCGAAAGGCGTCGACCCCGACAGCCTCGCGATCGGCGAAGGGCGATGCATACACGGGAAGACGCCACGACCACGCCGACGCAAAGAGGTCCACCTCGGGGCGCCTGAACGTCTGGCAAAGCCAATGGAAGGACTCGTCGTCGACCATCCACTCCATGGAGAGGGGAACAAAGCGAGACAGGGCGTCAGCCAAGACGTTGGACACGGCCTGTACGTGAACCGCCAGGAGAGCCAAACCCCGAGAACTCAGCAGACGAGTCACCCGAAGTGACCAACCCCAAAGAGATAAGGACCGCATCGAACCCCCGCGGTTCAGGCAATGAACCACCGGAGAGCAGTCCGAATGGAGCCGAATCGTCTATCCGTGGGCCACCCGAACCCTCCCAAGAGCAAACCACACTGCCGCGAACTCCCGCACCATGCTGTGAGCTCGACGGATGGACGGATCCCAACACCCCTGGCCGGCCTGGTGAGCACTGGTCACAAAACCCCAGCCGAGAGACGACGCATCCGAGTACACATCGAGCGAGGGCTCGGGTAGGCGCCAAGGCACTGAACCCCGAAAAACCCAAAGAGGAAGCCGGTGATGCAGCAACCGACGCAAGGCCCCCGGGGGTCGAACTCTGCGATCACGAGAGAGGCGGAAGGGGGAACCCCGAAGGAACCAGAACAGCCGACGCAGCCAAACCTGACCCGGTGGATAGACCACCATCGCGAAGTTCAGGCTCCCGCACAGCCCCTCGAGCAACCGCCAGGTGATCCGAGGGCCCACCAGAAACAGACGAAGGCGGGACTGCAGCCGCAGGAGAGACTCCGGAGGTAGAGACAAGGAGGCGGTTCGAGAGTCCCAAACGAGACCCAGCCAAGTCCGAACCTGAGAGGGAACCAGATGGGACTTCCTCCAGTTCACCAAGAACCCGAACCCGGCGAGCTGGGAAAGAACCAAATCCCTGGCTAGCAAGCAAGCTAACCGGCTTGGAGCCCAAACCAGCCAGTCGTCAAGGTAGGCCAACACCCGAACACCTAGGAGACGCAAACGAGCCACCTCAACCCGTGTAAGGCGCGTGAACACGTGAGGTGCCAGGTTCAACCCGAACGAGAGACAACGAAAGCGGTAACTCAGATGCCCCACAACAAAACCGAGCCAGTCCCTGAACCATGGATGAATCGGGACATGCCAATAAGCGTCCCGGGGGTCCAGGGACACCATCCAAGCGCCGAGCTCCAAGAGGAGCCGAACCTGAGACAGCGTAGTCATCCGAAAGGAGGGGCAATGAACCCAGGGGTTCAGATGGGACAAGTCCAGAATGAACCGCAGGTCCACGCAGTCCTGTTTCGGAACCGGAAACAAACGGGAAACCCATCTGAGGGACGACGTCGTTTCAATGATGCCCAAGCGTACCAACTCCAAGAAGACTCGATAGAGCGCAGGGGAAGAAACCTGCCCTGCCAGCCCAAACCCCCCCAAGGGGGGGCCACCCAATGCCACCGCAGGCTGCCAGACACAACCCGAAAGGCTCACGAATTGTGGGACCAGGAGCGGGCGAACAGCGCAAGCCGCTCCCCCATCGCCCCGTCAATGGGGCAAACTGCGAAAGGGCCGGCGACCCTTACGAGACCCAGAACCCCGCACAGAGCGAACACCGCGCCGACCAGACAAGGGAGGGTCCGTAGTAGGTGCCGAACCCAAACTTGACACCAGAGGCCTACCACGACGAGAGGAACCCCGAGCCCGGGCACGACCCTTCCGGGAAGACCCACCCCAGGACCCCCGAAAAACCAAGAAGTCTGACATCAGACGACAAGCCGCCGACGCAGCCTGAATAAACTACGCCACGGCCGACTCCTCAAACAGAAGAGGACAAAAAGGTGAAGAACGCCTAAGAGCCAGAGCCCAAGCAGATTCCACGGAGGAACCCAGCACCGTCTGCCGAGAAACGAGACGGGAAGTATAAAACAGGGAAACCACATCCCGCAAAATCGGCGTGAACAGCTTCAACAAGGCAGCCGACGAACCCGCAGCCAAGGGCAAGGTGCCGGACCCCGGGACGGACCCAAGCGTCCTCACATCCTCCACAAGCCAATCCGAGAACAGCTCTAGGAGGGAAAAGAACCGCAAGGCCGAAGCCAAAAAGCCCCGGGCGCGCAAGTCCTCCGCAACGAGCGCCGCCGAAAGGGAGGGAACCTGCACATGGAGCTGAATAACGCCCACATCGCGGGGAAGGGCAGGGGCAAACAAACACTCATTCAGGTACTCAAGCTCGCCCCCCAGGAAAACCTGAAGCACTGTGGAAGCTTCCCGCCACTCCAGCGTGCGGGAACGACAGAAGGAATGCCAGGAATCCAGAACAAACAAGGGGCAGTCTGCTAGCCAGGAAGACTCCGGAACCTTGTAACGGAGCCAGAAAGGGAATGAAGTCCCAAACCTGAACTCGGATGGATCCATTTCCGAGGCATAATCCGGGTCACGCAGGAGGTAGGCTGCAAAGGCCGCCCGCACCACACCAGGTTGGATGCGATAAGCCGAAAACCTCCGGAAAGACGGAACCGACGTACCCGGGAGAACACTGAACCAAACCCGGGGAGGGGCCGACACCAAATCCAACTCGTACGCAGAGGGGGGAAAAGAAAACCCCACTCCTTGTAACAATAAGCCCCGCTCAGCGGGAAGAAAAACCCAGGTGGGGTCCAGCGGGGCCCAAGGCCCCCTAGTCAGCCCCTCCCCAGCCTCGTGGTCCTTCACCACAGGACCCGAGGCCGAGTCCTCACCCCAAGCCCTGACCCCACAAGACAAGGACAGAGCAGCCGGAAAAGCTGGAGGAAGAGGGCCCCACTGGTCAGACCCAGAAGCTTCGGCTGGGAGACATGACTCGAATGCCTCTGCCTCTCCCCCCCCCCCCCCCCCCCCGAAAGGGGCACCCCCCGAAGCTGCCGAGTCTTGAGATCAAGTAACCCTGCTCTGACCCTGAAACCCTCAGACGCTTCGGGGCTGGAAGCAGGGGGGGACCAGAACGAACAGAAGGGGAAGGACGAGGAAGTGCGGACTGAACCAGGATCGAAGCGACCCCCACCCCCAAGTCCGGGTTTCGAAAAGCAAAGCGGGGCAGCCCCGGGGCATCCGGGTGAGCAACCAACCGAGCGCGTTGCAACAGACGAAACCTAGACTGCAATGCTCGCGCCGCCTGTACCCGAAGAGAATTATCAGAGGATTGGGTAAATTGAGTCACAAGCAAGCAGCAACACTCACAGGTCTCGGGGTCGAAAGTATGACCGACCCAACAGGCAGCGTGGCAGAGGCCAAAAACAATGAGGGTCACCCTGAGACAAGGGGACCGAGCAACCCTCAAACGCGCATACAGCGAGCGGGGACTCCGGGGTCACATCCATCGGACCCACGCGCTCCCTAGGGGATTCCCAGGGTCCTGAGCGTTTACTTTAAATTAAGAGGACTCGCGCTCAGGTAGTCCCAGGCAGGGCACTGCTAACCGGCACCCAAAACTACCAAGCGAACTTCTATAGCTGTACCCCAGGGACGTGTACACTCACGGGGACCTAGCAGGGGGCGCCACCGAGGAGAACCATGGAAGGGCAAAAACTAAAGAAAGAATAGGACAGAACCCCTCCACCAGGCAAAAACAAAAACAAAAACAAAACCCCGCAAGAGGACAGCGAACCCCAAGGAACAGAGCCGGCCACTATGTCGGGAATACAAGCTGTGCAGCACCCTGCGCCCCTACCAGTGCAAACTGCCTCTTACCTGCCAGTAACAAGGGAGAACAGAACACCCAAGAGCCCAACAGGCGACCGAAAAGGTAAAACGGACCAGCAGAGGCAGACCCCGAAGAGCCTGTGGAAGGTGGCCCCAAGCCCCAAGGGCAGTACTTACAGGGCACCTAGGGAAGGCAGCCCTAGGCGCATGCAGCCCGAGTACTGAAGATAACTCCTGGCTCTCGCACCCACAAAAACAAACACCACACGCAAAGCACAGTGCTGTACCAACACTGGAGCCAGAGCACCCGACCTTCGCCTATAGCATCAGCCTCAAGAACCGAGGTGTGGGTAGCCGGCGTGGAGGGTCTGGGGCTCCCCCTTCCCCCTCCCTGGGAGGGGGAAGCTGCGCAGACAGCGGCGCAGTGGCGTGTGATGCCACACTAGTTTGCTTGTTTTTCTGTTGGGGAGTTCTATCCACTAGTTCAGCTTTTGGTAGCAATTTTAACCAGAATAGGGGTTTGTTTTGAGGTGCTTACCTTTCTGGGTGTCTGTTCCGGTCGATGGCAGACATAGAATGCTTCCAACCACATGGGGGCTTCTATAGGCCATTGCTCCCCTTGCCTCTCTGAGGGGGCCTGGTTCTGGCCGTGGTCCCCAGTAGGCCTAAGAACTCCACACACATGACTGATGCCAAAGTCTGACATTAGCGTATCAGCCTGGGATAGCTCCGGGGAGCAGACGGGGCTCCCCCCAGAAACCCCACTTCAAACTAAATTTTATACCTAATTCATCTAAATAAACCTACAAAACTATGTTAAAGTTATTACTTACCCTTGCTGAGGACTGCTGTTGGCGTATGGAAGATGGCGAGGAGGAGGGAGAAGAGGTGTTACTGTTTGGTCGGGGAGTCCCCTTCTATTAAAACATCAGGCAGTGAGGACTTCACTGGTATGCACACTCTTGCACATTTTGCTTGCATACCACTAAAACTTGCTTGTCTTACTAAGAATCTGTCTAAAGACACTTTTTTCCCTACATTTTAACACTTGTCTGTAGTACGACATCACATTGTCATTTAAAAGGTCAATGCAACGGCCTGCTACAGCTTTATCTGGGTGAGTTTTTTCAACAAAACTTTGCAATTCTTCCCATACTTCACACATTTCCTTAACACTTTAGCGTTATCACGCCGCTCGAGATCGTTACCACTTTTTGTGTTGTCGCACAGCGGACTCGCTCACGAGTCATGAGAAAAAATATTTCTATAAACTCTATTTGTTATGCGATCGACTTTGGAATAGTTTGAAAATGTCCGCCATGAAATTTCCGTTTTCTCTAATAGCCCCATAGCCTATTTGGGAGAACGGCATAGCATTGCACCATCGAGGTAAGACCATTGTATTGTTGACGCGACAAGTGTAATCAATGTAGTTTTTTATTTGGTGCCGGTCTAACGCATCCTTGTGTGATATTTTATACTTATGTTCTTCTAGAATATTCTATTGCAAACACATTGGTACAAAAATGAAATACGTACATTGAAAATTAAGTCAGGACAGTGAAAAAGAGTATACACTTTTCAGTGTTGCCACTCTATCGCCCGAAACGCCGCACTATTTTCTTAGGTTAAACCTTACCACTGGCTTTCTTGGGACCCATGGCGAGATATATAATAACAACTTTTATGGTCAAATGACCAAAAATCCAACAAAACACTGAAAATCCGGGTGAAGAATTGACTAGGGATAGTCACTGGGCCCGAGGCACTGGTAAACTGAGGGGCGAGAGGCGACGATCGCCGTATCACCAAGCGCTAGATCGGCCTGTACACGTATCAACAAACTCGCCTTCGGAGGCACATTTTCCGAGCAAATACTGCTCGTATTCCGAAAAACTCGTATTCAGGGATACTCTTATTCCGAGGTACCACTATAGGCATTTACCCACAGCTTAGCGTTGGTTGCAGTCTGCCTTACCCGTGGTGTCCTCAACTGGGGAGTGTTATCCGACTGTCATCACTCAAATTACCCCTAGAGTGTTCTTTTCCCAAAAAAACTGTTCATTCACTTCGGCTTGACCGCCTAGGCGTTGCAGTTTACGTCCCCGGTGTTGTCTGTTTAAGGTAGCCCACCCACTTCTTACATTCAGATCCTGCCACTAAGGGTGAGCACAATAGCACCCCCTTAGTTCTCTCCTAGAAGCCGACATCCACTGGTCCCGTGGACTTGCCTCTACTCTATCCATTTATTATTCAGGCTTTAACCATAATTGTCAGTTACACACAGCAGGGGCGCATCCGATCCCACGATTGTCATTGCCCCTAAATCAACACAACACACAACTTCACTCCATGCTTTTTGTTCCAGACTAAACCACCAGCAATGGCTTTCAGATGTAGGTCGGGCCCCCAACTGTGATACAGTATTGCACATTTTATTGATTAACTGCACCATCAGTGCTTTAGTTATTATACTTTATTTAATTTATCATCATTATTATTTAACATACATTACTTGGCATTTATTGCATTTCTCCTCTTGCAAGTAGCCCTGTTCGATTGGTTTGGAGGGGGGGGGGGCGTTTAGTTTCACACATGTCCGAGTTTAGTCCTTGCATGCTCCTCACCTGCAGGCACGCAGTGCAAGTACCCAGCATTCTGGGTACACACTCTCTAACACGGCTACGCTGCGTTCTGAATCCTATCTTAAACTTTGGGCCCGATTGCTGGGGCGAATTTTCTAGCCGTCAACTAATGAATCTATTCCCGGAATCACTTCTCGCAATTAACGGCATTCATGCGGCAACTCCTCCCAGTACTTTAATGCAGTTATCTATGCCTTTACTATCGCTTTGATTTAGCTACAGCTTCCACGACGCGTGCTATTTTACCTGCTATTTGTTATTCTATATGTACAGAGCTCCTTTTCCCCTTTGTTGCTGGTTCCTGTATCTCTGTTCTTGTCAAAGAGGTTGTCCTTTCACCATTACTTATTGTTTAACTGCAATGCACTTACTGGGCATTAATTACTTGCTGTGGACTATTTTCTTCCCTAAGCAAGTCTTCTGGAGGCCCTTGCTTCTCCACACTGTCCTACTTATGCCACATGCCCATCCCTGCCAACCCTTACTGCCTTAGTATTTCCAGAATGACTACAGGCCACCGGGAACACCTGATGGACGGCGAACATTGGATGGCGCCCGAGGAACACTCTAGACGGACTGCACGGGTGGGCGCCCGCAGGACCTACTCACCCGCCCTGGGGCCAGCCTTGCTGGGCTAGCCTCTGCGAGGGAGGGATACAGCGACGACGACACCCACGAGGATGACCTGGCGTGGCGGTGCACAGCACGCGCAGCACTCATGCAGTAGTATGCCCACTTCACGAACACCACGTCGCCCGCCTTGCCTACACATGCACCAGGTGGTGCTCCATTAGTCACATCCCGGATGCTGCTTACCTAGCAGCATCAGCCACGTATGCCCGACTCTGTACCTTTTTTCAGTTCAGGAAATCCCGACTGTTTTTTTAACGGCAGAGGTAATGGGTGTACGGGCATGGATGTGGACGCAGACAAGGCAAACGCCAGGATGCCCGCGACGCAGAACTCGCAGCGACGCTCTTCCTGGTGGCATGGCCCCCCTATGTCAGGCAAGAAGTCATCGCCCCTCCACGCTGACGGCACTCGCCCTTTGGGGGCGGGGGGTCCGGCCTGCTGGCCTTGCGGAGTGGGGGTGCAGCGCCAGCCCCTAAGTGTTCCGCTGTCCGCAGCTACTTACTCTGACTTGTAGGAGTAATGTTAATTTTGCCCTCTATGTATATTTTGCATGTACTGGTTAATTTAGTACTAATTCATTATGAATTTACATTAATGTCTTTTCGGGTCGCTTGGACAGGGGCATTATTAAATGTTACGTGTTTAGGCCAATATATGCTACTCTAAATGCCCCGATTCTGCACGACAAATATGTTATGCATTTGCCTTACTTTTACTCATAGATAATAAGTATTCGGTGTTCTGCAGATCTTGATTTAATTAGTTCCCAGCTATAAGCATACTGTATTAATGATATTACGGGGGTTCACTTACGTTGAGGTAGTGTACTCAAAGTTATACATGCCTATGTTATACAGTTGTTAAATATACAAGTTATAGCCGCTTCATTAACATGTTCTGCAGTAAGTATTGCCAGAACAGCCGTGGACATCTTCAAGAGAAAACTAGACTGTTTCCTCCAAGGAGTGCCGGACCAACCGGGCTGTGGTGGGGTATGTGGGCCTGCGGGCCGCTCCACGCAACAGCCTGGTGGACCAAGCTCTCAGAAGCCAAGCCTGGCCTCAGGCTGGGCTTGGGGAGTAGAAGAACTCCCAGAACCCCATCAACAAGGCATCAACCGGGTATGTATGTATATACTTACATACTGTCACACTAAGAATGTTCCAACAGCAAGAACAGCAATACTCTAGTACAGTCATAGAACCCATAACTGCCATGTACTCACATTAAGCATAATCTTAAGCTTACAACACTCATGTCTAATCGGACTAGTGATATGACATTTGATACATGCTACTACACAGCACTGACTGTGCAGTCATATAACACAAAAACCTTCATGCAAACCACACACACCAATAAAAAAGGTTACAATAGGGCTTGTTAATTAGGTCACACTGCTATTTCTTCAAATGATACATCTAGCACCCATTGATACTCTCACTACATGGCAAACCCAATACCAAACAAAACACAAGCAGCTAGAATACCTTACTAAACAAAAAACTTACCTTATGAAAAATTTGAGAACATATATTCCACCGACAAACAAAGATATATCAGCTTCTTTTACAGCTGTTCCGGAGTAGTGCTGCTGCCTGTATTATATGCCCTACACAGTGTCTTCCTTACCCATGTGGCCCGTCTTCAAATTTACGATATTATATCTAAATGTGAATAAATCCAGATATATTGCACAAAATTAAAGTTAAAACTGAAGACTTTTTAAGTTCATCTTGAAATCTGTCAAGGTCATCACACAAAACCTTGAAAACACAGATTACCCTCCACTTGACATCTTTTCTACATGCAGAGACTGGAGTTAAAGATACACAGGATAAATAACACTCACCAAAAGAATATGGTTAAACAATATACTGTACTAACATGAAAGCTTTAGAAGCGGAGAGGTGGGGAGAAGAGTGGAGGTAACGAGAGGCAGTCACCCGAGTCAGCTGGACTCATAACACAGGAAGTAAACAAACCACTCCAGCTAACTCACAACTTTTACTCAGGAACATAACTCTCTTATTTCACTAAGATAATTTTCTACTTATTACTTAAAATTTAAAACAAATGAATTATATAACATATATATTCATTAGTATCTTTCATTTCATTAGAGAAATATACATTTTAATACGATTCAAGACAAAACCTATTTTATTGTCCAAAGTAAAAACAAATTATTTTTTTTTAACAAGCTTAGGAAGAATTAATTAGTGATCACCATGCAATACTTAGCACATACACAATCAAAGATGTTAAATCATGTAGCGAGTAGATTATCCCAATAATATATTGGGTTATATATATATATATATATATATATATATATATATATATATATATATATATATATATATATATATATATATATATATATATATATATATATATATATAAATAAATAAATAAATAAATATGTTTATTCAGGTAAGGTACATACATACAAGTGATGTTACATTAATGGATTGATATATAGATAGAGCTAGTACATACAATGCCTAAAGCCACTATTACGCAATGCGTTTCGGGCAAGAAAAACATTAATATCTAGAACTTAATACTAATTGAGCATAAAGAATAAAAAGTGTTGAAAACAAATACAAATAAAGATAAAAAAAAGGGGGAACATGACTGAAAAAGCAGCACAAATACAATAGGTTGACAAACAGTGTTGATTAAAAAAAAATATAATAATAATAAAATAAAATAACAGACATGGGTTGACAATAAAGGAGTGAGGTGGGTTACAGGGAATTTATTAGGTATTGTTTAGTTTTTATCTTAAACTGGTTGAGAGAGGTACAGTCTTTAACATGGTTGGGAAGGTCATTCCACATTCTGGGTCCCTTGATTTGTAGAGCATTTCTAGTTTGATTAAGTCGTACTCTAGGAATATCAAAACTGTATTTATTCCTGGTGTGGTGCTCATGGGTTCTGTTACAACCTTCAATGAAGCTTTTGAGGTCAGGATTGGCATTACAGTTCAGCGTTTTATATATGTATAATACACAAGAGAGAATGTGCAGTGACTTAATATCTAACATATTCAGAGATTTGAGTAAGGGTACCGAGTGATGTCTGGGGCCAGAGTTGGTTATTGTCCTAATAGCAGCTTTGAGTTGGGTAATGAGAGGACGTAAATGATTTTGGGTAGTAGAACCCCAAGCACAAATACCATAGTTGAGGTATGGATAGATGAGGGAGTAATAGAGAGTAACCAGAGCAGGGCGGGGTACATAATATCTGATCTTAGAAAGAATGCCAACAGTTTTTGAAACTTTTTTTGATATATTTAGAATGTGACCCTGGAAATTCAGCTTGTGGTCGATGAGAACGCCAAGGAATTTGCCATCTAATTTGTTACAAATTTGGGTATTGTTTATTTTGAGATTTATCTGATTAGAGGATTTATTGCCAAACAGAATATAAAACGTTTTGTCAATGTTAAGGGTGAGTTTGTTGGCAGTTAGCCAAAGATGGACTTTCTCTAGCTCAGTATTTACTGTGGCATTTAGAGCAAGGGGGTCAGGACTGGAGTAAATGAAGGTTGTGTCGTCAGCAAATATAATTGGTTTGAGGTGTTGGGAGGCATTTGGAAGGTCATTAATGTAGATGAGAAAGAGGAGAGGGCCAAGTATGCTGCCCTGAGGAACACCAATGTTGATGGGTAGGGTGGGAGAAATTGTATTATTCACAGAAACATACTGGAGCCTGTCAGTAAGATAAGATTTGAGGTATTGCAGGGAGTGTCCTCTGACTCCATAATGATGTAATTTAAGAAGAAGGTTTTGATGGTTGACAGTGTCAAAAGCCTTACGCAGGTCCACAAATAACCCAACAGGAAACTCCTTTTTATCAAGAGCTGCGTGAATTACGTTAATCATACTAATAAGTGCATCGTTAGTGCTTTTTTTGGGTCTGAAGCCATATTGACAAGAGCTAAGTATATTGTGTTTGGCTAGAAAAGAGTAAAGCTGCTTGTAGATTAGCTTTTCGAATATTTTTGACAAGTTAGGCAGGATTGATATAGGTCTGTAGTTGTTAACATCAGTGAGATCACCACATTTGTAGACAGGGGTTACTCTTACTCTATATATATATATATATATATATATATATATATATATATATATATATATATATATATATATATATATATATATATATATATATATATATATATATATATATATATATACACTCTATATATATACATATACATATATACACTCTATATATATACACTCTATATATATACACTCTATATATATACATATATATATATATATACATATATATATATACATATATATATATATATACACTCTATATACAATATACACAATATATATATATATATATATATATATATATATATATATATATATATATATATATATATATATATATATATGCAGAATAACCACATATGAAAAATATATGATATTTGAAGTTGAATTTGCTGAAATCTCCTCCACCGGGAATCTGGACTGGTTTTGAAGGTCTACTCCCCATGGTTGTCATAACTTCAATTAAGTTGTGATCTGAGTAACAGGTATTTGTAATCATTATGTTCCTGATCATTATTAGTGAAAATGAGGTCCAGCATGTTCTCCTTCCTAGTTGGTTCTACTATTTGCTGGTTTAAGGCAAACCTGTCGCACATCCGTAGCAGGTCATTTGCATGTGCCTGTTCATTTAGGCTACTTCCTGGTATTCTTTCTGATATTACTGTATTAGCCAGGTGCTTCCATTTCAGGTGCCGTAGGTTGAAGTCCCCAAGCAGGATGATGTTCGGAGCTGGATTTGTGAGGTTTTCCAAGCAGTGTTCTATTTTCATTAGTTGGTCTTTAAACTGCTGAGGGTTTGCCTCCGGTGACTTATATACAAGGACAATAACTACATTTAAAATCTCTATTTTGATTATCAGCACTTCCACCATATCATTTGAGGTGTTTAGCAGCTCAGTACAGATGAGTGTGTCTTTGATGTAGAGGCTGACCCCACCCTGAAGCCGGTGTTTCCTATCACATCTGAAAAGATTGTACTCTGAGATCCATATTTCACCATCATGGTAGTCCTTGATGGTAGTTGGTGTTCAGGCTGCGAGCAGCCGCGTCCAACAGCCTGGTTGATCAGTCCAGCAACCAGGAGGCCTGGTCGACGACCGGGCCGCGGGGACGCTAAGCCCCGGAAGCACCTCAAGGTAAGGTAAGGTAAGGTAAGGGTCCTTTGTGTGGGTTTCTGTTAGGGCTGCAAACACTGCATTTGCCTCATGAAGGAGACCATCTATAAATTGAACTTTGTTGGTTTTGCGTGTTTTTATACCCTAGATGTTGGCAAATATAAATGATGTTATCGTGTTAGTGGAAGTGCTGGAAGCCTTACTTTGTGTTAATATCTGAGGCTCTGATAAGGAAGCCACTGTGTTTGCGTCCAGGGTGTGTCGTTTTGGAAGTGATTCGTCCAGTTTTGGTAGTAGGACGGGTGTTGTCTGGTGTAGTACCTGTGTGCTTGTTGTTAATTTGAATTCCAGTCTTGTGGGTATCTCCGTTCCCCTCTGTAATCCTGCAGTGGTTCCATCTGACTGTTCCTCTCTCTTATATTTACTACTCTGTTTCTGCCTTCCTCTAAAAAATTCTTCCCATGCAAGATTTCATAACACTCTTCAACCACACTCACTTGCCTGTTTTTCTGCTTGCAGACCTCAATGCACAACATCCTACATTCCACCACAATACCACAAATCAGCATGGCAGACAGCTTCACCAAATATACACCCAAAAACATCTATTCTTTCTTGGCCCTGATTTCCCCACTTGTTTCACACATGCAGGTTCTGGCAGGCCTGATCTCATATTCACCAACAGACATGGCAGCAACTTGCAACACTTCATTTCACCAGGGCCCATTACGGGCTCTGATCATATTCCCTTAATTCTCACAGTCTCCACAAATCCTATTCTCATCCCCAGCACTCCTCAATTCTCATACCTTAGGGCAAACTGAGACATGTTCAAACAACACATTGATGACACTGATCTCACTTATGAATACAATGACAAACATCACACTGACATCGACACACAAGCACGCAACATACAAGACACCATCATTCATGCAGCAAACATCTCCATTCCTAAAACAACACACAAACCACATTTCACTTTCACCTCTTCCATTCGCTCAAAACGCCTCTTAGCTTGCTATCACACTAGATTCTTACAAAACATACATCGTCATGGACAAATACTATGGGACCTAACAACATTAAAAAACCACATCCTTAACAGCCTAGATGAAGATCACACAAAACATTGGAAACACCTTATAGAACAAGCAGAACAATACAGAAAACTGACACCTCAAGAATTCTGGAAACACATCCTCCTGAACCATTTGCCCGCCCCAACATTGAAATAGTCGAAGACTGGATACACCAAAATAGACAAGCAACTACACCAGACGACCTCATCCACCTTGAAAATCTCAATTCAAACACTGAACTACAGACTCCCCTAACTCTAGCTGATGTCAAGACAGCTCTCATGGGCACTCGTCGTAGAGCCCCTGGTGCGTCTAGCATTGGACATATCCTTCTTAGACAACTCCCTGCTTCTATCATTACTGCTATCACTAACCTATTCAACGCCTCCCTTGCCTCTGGATACTTTCCACTCAACTTTAAGTCTGCCACAGCCGTTCTTATTCCAAAACCTGGGAAACCCCACACTGACCCAAAGAACTATAGACCCATCAGCCTTCTAGAGACACTTGGCAAAGTCTTTGAAAGGCTGATCAACCAGAGACTTAGAACCCACCTTGAACACAATGACTTACTCACTAACAAACAGTTTGAATTTCGGCCTCACCGGTCCACTCACGACACCTTAAACATCATGACTAACTACCTCAGTATCAATCAGCACCAAAGACTTAAGACTGCACTCACCACTAAGGACGTTGAGAAGGCCTTTGACACTGTTTGGCATGACGGTCTAAAATTCAAACTATGCAACAACTTTAATCTTCCTTTTATCACCACCAAACTTCTTTCTAACTACTTAGACAATAGGACAATGAGAATTAAGTTCCTCCGACAACACTCTGACTACTTCAACTTACATGCCGGTGTTCCCCAAGGTTCTGTTCTTGCCCCAACACTCTACATCCTATACATCAACGACATTCCTGACCCTGTTCATCACACTTCATTAACCATATGTTATGCCGATGATGTCTCTCACCTTGTCACCAGCAACACCATTGATACACTAACAAACAGAGCACAAACAGAACTTGATGTTGTCACTGAGTGGGAGTACAAATGGCGTATAAAAACCAACTCCAGCAAATCTAAAATCACTTACTTTTTCTGTAAAAGAACTATTCGCCCTATTCCTCTTAAACTCTATTCATACACTCCAAATCCTACTTATATCTCTGTATCTCCCTCCTCCACAGTCCTTGGACTCACATTTGATCGACAACTACTGTTTCACACACACATTACACAGAAACATGCAATAGCTCTTCTAGCCATGGAAAAACTGTACAGACTTAGATTTGCAAAACCTGACACAAAAATGCACCTTTACAAAGCACTTATTAGACCTCTCCTAACATATGCTCCACTAGCTCGTTCTCTATCTGCACGTACTAACAAACTAAAGCTACAAAGAATACAGAATAGAGCACTAAGATGGGTACTCAACACCCGATTGCAAGAGTTTATTACCAGTCAAAGTCTCCATGAAAGTACGAACATTCCTGCCCTAAATACCTACTGGAAAACTTTATCAGACAAACAAATTGATAGATTACTCACTTATCATGAACAACACATTGATTTTCTCCTACACACTCTCAGACGACCACGACACACTCATGACCTCTTCTCTACCATCCATGATCCTCCTCCTAACTCTGTATTTCGTTAAACTTTAGCTCTCAACACCCAGCATCCACTATCATTACATATTCAGCTCTCAACAACCAGCACAAACCATCCGTAAAAGCTCAGCCCTGACGCTCTTGAGCCAATCACTGCGATGTTGTGAGTTTTGTGATGTCCCTGCTGTTGTCACTGAAACACCCGACTGAGTCCCTGCCTCGAATGCCGCAGCCAAACGACACGCAGCTGGGTTTAGTCCTGGCACTTTTTCTCCTACAAATCTTCTTCCTCTCACCTCCCTTATCTTCTTCTGTCCCCACTTCAAGGCTCGCCCCACGGGCATCTTTTCCTGTATTTTCAGATTCAGATTTAGGCTCTCTCTCACTCCGCCTGATACCGTCGCAGCACTCGAAACTCCCACCAGCCTCCCCTTCATGCAAGTGGCAGTCCCCAGTCATGCTTTGTGCCAGTGTCCCTCTAGTCTTCCCCACCGCAAGTGGGGAGGGGGGGGGGTGCAGCGCCGGTCCCCAAGTGTCCCGCTGTCCGCAGCTAATACTTTGCCCAGTCTAGGTGCTAGTAAGCCCTGCCGTTAGTCAGAAAACCCTTCTCCTTATTCCTTGGCGGCCGGCCTCACGCCCTAGGAAAAACTTCTCCCATTTGTCATATCAGTTTTTTCCCAGTCACTAGGTATTTTCTGCCCGCCTGTTAATTCTAGGATTTCCCATTATGTCTTGGTCGGGCTCCGTTAAGTGTTATGTGTCTATACACTTTATTTCCCCTTTGTGTCCTGACTGTTATACCTAGTTCTAATTACATTTCATCTGCCATTAGGTTTCTGCAGAACGTGTTTTCCATGTCACTAGGCTAAGCGGTACATTTTAAGTTAAATATTAGTACTCAGACATGGACATGTTACATTTGTTAATTCCTACTTATATTATTTACATGTTCTGCAGAATTTAATTTACTAATAAATTAAGCTCCCAAAACTGCCTGTGTCATTTTCCCCCCTGATCAGAAAACGCAAATCCTGGTCTGAAACTCTCCCTGGACAGATGTAATAGGACCCATTATCCCCACACCAGAAAAAAATATCTCTTTGATATCCCCAGAGTCAAACTTAATCTGTGTAAACACTCTATGCAAATAAAGGGACCCAGTCTATGGAACTCACTCCCTAATGAATTGAAAAGCTATCCAACTTTTGCGTCATTCAAAAACAAAACTAAAAAGTACCTAATCTCATCTGCATATTTTTTTTTACCTTGTTGCTTTAAAATTGCACTGTATCTATTGCTACCCAATCTCCCTATCTTTATATACCCATTCTGAACATCTTTACTATTGTGATCATTGCTGTCTTCTTATATGTGCTATCAATCTGCTGTACGGTGTCTGTTAATCTTGTTTAAATTACCAATCAAGTTGTCAATGTAATCAACCAGAGCTTTAATATACCAATGTGCTTTAATATACTTACTGTTCTCTCTCATCTCATTTTTTTTCTTGCAATGTATCTGTTATCATTTTAATAATTCTGCTTGAATTTACCTACTTAATATTATCTGTTAGATAAAGGACCTGCCCGAAACGCTGCGCGTACTAGTGGCTTTACAAGATTGTAAATACTATGCTATGTATTCTCTCTAACCCAATATACCTTCTTGTATATAAATAAATAAATAAAAATAAATAAATAAATAGTTTTTTAGTTTAGTTCATTTATTATGCACCCCATACCCATCTTGTGGGCGGTAGTGGAAAGGGTTACAGAGGCACATAATGGGCTCAGGGACTGAACCCCACAATTCATTTAGCTAAGCAAGTTACAATCTTGATGAGCTAGTTACAAAATTCAATATAAGTCATCACATCAACAATGGGTTCGAGATCGACCTCAAGTACAGGTTCTAAATTAAGCAACTGACATATGTGGAGAGCTAGTGTCAAAATTTATATGTTTGTCCTGCACACCGCCCCCCCATCCAGTGGGCAGAGGTGGATAGGTTACAATCACTTAGTTACTACCTACAGTTAGCAAA
The DNA here is from genome assembly GCF_040958095.1 of Procambarus clarkii. Taxonomy (NCBI): domain Eukaryota; kingdom Metazoa; phylum Arthropoda; class Malacostraca; order Decapoda; family Cambaridae; genus Procambarus; species Procambarus clarkii. The sequence continues at coordinate 3,111,503 of NC_091230.1, read as the reverse complement.
CTGGGGATATTTGGCTAAAATTTCTGGTAGCAGATCATTTTGAATGAAATATTGACACATCGCTGGAACATTGGTTATAGAATTGTCTCTAAATTCACGTATCTTTTCGCACTCCATCACATAGTGACGGAGGGTGTGCGAATAATTTTGTTGACACAGTTTACATTTGGTCAGGTCTACATCAGCAGATAATGAGAATTCCCAGAGATACTTGTAACCGAGTCTAAGCCGAGCAGTAGTAACATCTAGAAGTCTGCTGATTTTATTGGATGATCCATAGATGTGTGGCTCCTCTTGCATGATAGTATGATGATAGATGGAATTACTGGTGTCAATTTCACTTTGCCTCAGATCTACAAGATCTTGTTGAAGTTCTCGGTGTACAGCTGCTCTCAGATTGCTCATTGACAATCCAAGGTTACACTCAACGGCTCCTTTTATATATATATATATATATATATATATATATATATATATATATATATATATATATATAAGTATATATATATATATATATATATATATATATATATATATATATATATATATATATATATATATATATACACTCAATATACACTCTATATATATACACTCTATATATATACATATATATATATATATATACATATATATATATACACTCTATATACAATATACACAATATATATATATATATATATATATATATATATATATATATATATATATATATATATATATATATATATATATATATATATATATATATATATGCAGAATAACCACATATGAAAAATAGAAAATGCTTAACGCGTTTTCGGCTAATTCGCCTTCATCAGAGCAAAGTAGAATGTATATATATATATATATATATATATATATATATATATATATATATATATATATATATATATATATATATATATATATATATATATATATATAAGGAGCCGTTGAGTGTAACCTTGGATTGTCAATGAGCAATCTGAGAGCAGCTGTACACCGAGAACTTCAACAAGATCTTGTAGATCTGAGGCAAAGTGAAATTGACACCAGTAATTCCATCTATCATCATACTATCATGCAAGAGGAGCCACACATCTATGGATCATCCAATAAAATCAGCAGACTTCTAGATGTTACTACTGCTCGGCTTAGACTCGGTTACAAGTATCTCTGGGAATTCTCATTATCTGCTGATGTAGACCTGACCAAATGTAAACTGTGTCAACAAAATTATTCGCACACCCTCCGTCACTATGTGATGGAGTGCGAAAAGATACGTGAATTTAGAGACAATTCTATAACCAATGTTCCAGCGATGTGTCAATATTTCATTCAAAATGATCTGCTACCAGAAATTTTAGCCAAATATCCCCAGTTTGCTAACTGTAGGTAGTAACTAAGTGATTGTAACCTATCCACCGCTGCCCACTGGATGGGGGGGCGGTGTGCAGGACAAACATATAAATTTTGACACTAGCTCTCCACATATGTCAGTTGCTTAATTTAGAACCTGTACTTGAGGTCGATCTCGAACCCATTGTTGATGTGATGACTTATATTGAATTTTGTAACTAGCTCATCAAGATTGTAACTTGCTTAGCTAAATGAATTGTGGGGTTCAGTCCCTGAGCCCATTATGTGCCTCTGTAACCCTTTCCACTACCGCCCACAAGATGGGTATGGGGTGCATAATAAATGAACTAAACTAAAAAACTATTTATTTATTTATTTTTATTTATTTATTTATATACAAGAAGGTATATTGGGTTAGAGAGAATACATAGCATAGTATTTACAATCTTGTAAAGCCACTAGTACGCGCAGCGTTTCGGGCAGGTCCTTTATCTAACAGATAATATTAAGTAGGTAAATTCAAGCAGAATTATTAAAATGATAACAGATACATTGCAAGAAAAAAAATGAGATGAGAGAGAACAGTAAGTATATTAAAGCACATTGGTATATTAAAGCTCTGGTTGATTACATTGACAACTTGATTGGTAATTTAAACAAGATTAACAGACACCGTACAGCAGATTGATAGCACATATAAGAAGACAGCAATGATCACAATAGTAAAGATGTTCGGAATGGGTATATAAAGATAGGGAGATTGGGTAGCAATAGATACAGTGCAATTTTAAAGCAACAAGGTAAAAAAAAATATGCAGATGAGATTAGGTACTTTTTAGTTTTGTTTTTGAATGACGCAAAAGTTGGACAGCTTTTCAATTCATTAGGGAGTGAGTTCCATAGACTGGGTCCCTTTATTTGCATAGAGTGTTTACACAGATTAAGTTTGACTCTGGGGATATCAAAGAGATATTTTTTTCTGGTGTGGGGATAATGGGTCCTATTACATCTGTCCAGGGAGAGTTTCAGACCAGGATTTGCGTTTTCTGATCAGGGGGGAAAATGACACAGGCAGTTTTGGGAGCTTAATTTATTAGTAAATTAAATTCTGCAGAACATGTAAATAATATAAGTAGGAATTAACAAATGTAACATGTCCATGTCTGAGTACTAATATTTAACTTAAAATGAACCGCTTAGCCTAGTGACATGGAAAACACGTTCTGCAGAAACCTAATGGCAGATGAAATGTAATTAGAACTAGGTATAACAGTCAGGACACAAAGGGGAAATAAAGTGTATAGACACATAACACTTAACGGAGCCCGACCAAGACATAATGGGAAATCCTAGAATTAACAGGCGGGCAGAAAATACCTAGTGACTGGGAAAAAACTGATATGACAAATGGGAGAAGTTTTTCCTAGGGCGTGAGGCCGGCCGCCAAGGAATAAGGAGAAGGGTTTTCTGACTAACGGCAGGGCTTACTAGCACCTAGACTGGGCAAAGTATTAGCTGCGGACAGCGGGACACTTGGGGACCGGCGCTGCACCCCCCCCCCCCCTCCCCACTTGCGGTGGGGAAGACTAGAGGGACACTGGCACAAAGCATGACTGGGGACTGCCACTTGCATGAAGGGGAGGCTGGTGGGAGTTTCGAGTGCTGCGACGGTATCAGGCGGAGTGAGAGAGAGCCTAAATCTGAATCTGAAAATACAGGAAAAGATGCCCGTGGGGCGAGCCTTGAAGTGGGGACAGAAGAAGATAAGGGAGGTGAGAGGAAGAAGATTTGTAGGAGAAAAAGTGCCAGGACTAAACCCAGCTGCGTGTCGTTTGGCTGCGGCATTCGAGGCAGGGACTCAGTCGGGTGTTTCAGTGACAACAGCAGGGACATCACAAAACTCACAACATCGCAGTGATTGGCTCAAGAGCGTCAGGGCTGAGCTTTTACGGATGGTTTGTGCTGGTTGTTGAGAGCTGAATATGTAATGATAGTGGATGCTGGGTGTTGAGAGCTAAAGTTTAACGAAATACAGAGTTAGGAGGAGGATCATGGATGGTAGAGAAGAGGTCATGAGTGTGTCGTGGTCGTCTGAGAGTATGTAGGAGAAAATCAATGTGTTGTTCATGATAAGTGAGTAATCTATCAATTTGTTTGTCTGATAAAGTTTTCCAGTAGGTATTTAGGGCAGGAATGTTCGTACTTTCGTGGAGACTTTGACTGGTAATAAACTCTTGCAATCGGGTGTTGAGTACCCATCTTAGTGCTCTATTCTGTATTCTTTGTAGCTTTAGTTTGTTAGTACGTGCAGATAGAGAACGAGCTAGTGGAGCATATGTTAGGAGAGGTCTAATAAGTGCTTTGTAAAGGTGCATTTTTGTGTCAGGTTTTGCAAATCTAAGTCTGTACAGTTTTTCCATGGCTAGAAGAGCTATTGCATGTTTCTGTGTAATGTGTGTGTGAAACAGTAGTTGTCGATCAAATGTGAGTCCAAGGACTGTGGAGGAGGGAGATACAGAGATATAAGTAGGATTTGGAGTGTATGAATAGAGTTTAAGAGGAATAGGGCGAATAGTTCTTTTACAGAAAAAGTAAGTGATTTTAGATTTGCTGGAGTTGGTTTTTATACGCCATTTGTACTCCCACTCAGTGACAACATCAAGTTCTGTTTGTGCTCTGTTTGTTAGTGTATCAATGGTGTTGCTGGTGACAAGGTGAGAGACATCATCGGCATAACATATGGTTAATGAAGTGTGATGAACAGGGTCAGGAATGTCGTTGATGTATAGGATGTAGAGTGTTGGGGCAAGAACAGAACCTTGGGGAACACCGGCATGTAAGTTGAAGTAGTCAGAGTGTTGTCGGAGGAACTTAATTCTCATTGTCCTATTGTCTAAGTAGTTAGAAAGAAGTTTGGTGGTGATAAAAGGAAGATTAAAGTTGTTGCATAGTTTGAATTTTAGACCGTCATGCCAAACAGTGTCAAAGGCCTTCTCAACGTCCTTAGTGATGAGTGCAGTCTTAAGTCTTTGGTGCTGATTGATACTGAGGTAGTTGGTCATGATGTTTAAAGCATCGTGAGTGGACCGGTGAGGCCGAAATTCAAACTGTTTGTTAGTGAGTAAGTCATTGTGTTCAAGGTGGGTTCTAAGTCTCTGGTTGATCAGCCTTTCAAAGACTTTGCCAAGTGTCTCTAGAAGGCTGATGGGTCTATAGTTCTTTGGGTCAGTGTGGGGTTTCCCAGGTTTTGGAATAAGAACGGCTGTGGCAGACTTAAAGTTGAGTGGAAAGTATCCAGAGGCAAGGGAGGCGTTGAATAGGTTAGTGATAGCAGTAATGATAGAAGCAGGGAGTTGTCTAAGAAGGATATGTCCAATGCTAGACGCACCAGGGGCTCTACGACGAGTGCCCATGAGAGCTGTCTTGACATCAGCTAGAGTTAGGGGAGTCTGTAGTTCAGTGTTTGAATTGAGATTTTCAAGGTGGATGAGGTCGTCTGGTGTAGTTGCTTGTCTATTTTGGTGTATCCAGTCTTCGACTATTTCAATGTTGGGGCGGGCAAATGGTTCAGGAGGATGTGTTTCCAGAATTCTTGAGGTGTCAGTTTTCTGTATTGTTCTGCTTGTTCTATAAGGTGTTTCCAATGTTTTGTGTGATCTTCATCTAGGCTGTTAAGGATGTGGTTTTTTAATGTTGTTAGGTCCCATAGTATTTGTCCATGACGATGTATGTTTTGTAAGAATCTAGTGTGATAGCAAGCTAAGAGGCGTTTTGAGCGAATGGAAGAGGTGAAAGTGAAATGTGGTTTGTGTGTTGTTTTAGGAATGGAGATGTTTGCTGCATGAATGATGGTGTCTTGTATGTTGCGTGCTTGTGTGTCGATGTCAGTGTGATGTTTGTCATTGTATTCATAAGTGAGATCAGTGTCATCAATGTGTTGTTTGAACATGTCTCAGTTTGCCCTAAGGTATGAGAATTGAGGAGTGCTGGGGATGAGAATAGGATTTGTGGAGACTGTGAGAATTAAGGGAATATGATCAGAGCCCGTAATGGGCCCTGGTGAAATGAAGTGTTGCAAGTTGCTGCCATGTCTGTTGGTGAATATGAGATCAGGCCTGCCAGAACCTGCATGTGTGAAACAAGTGGGGAAATCAGGGCCAAGAAAGAATAGATGTTTTTGGGTGTATATTTGGTGAAGCTGTCTGCCATGCTGATTTGTGGTATTGTGGTGGAATGTAGGATGTTGTGCATTGAGGTCTGCAAGCAGAAAAACAGGCAAGTGAGTGTGGTTGAAGAGTGTTATGAAATCTTGCATGGGAAGAATTTTTTAGAGGAAGGCAGAAACAGAGTAGTAAATATAAGAGAGAGGAACAGTCAGATGGAACCACTGCAGGATTACAGAGGGGAACGGAGATACCCACAAGACTGGAATTCAAATTAACAACAAGCACACAGGTACTACACCAGACAACACCCGTCCTACTACCAAAACTGGACGAATCACTTCCAAAACGACACACCCTGGACGCAAACACAGTGGCTTCCTTATCAGAGCCTCAGATATTAACACAAAGTAAGGCTTCCAGCACTTCCACTAACACGATAACATCATTTATATTTGCCAACATCTAGGGTATAAAAACACGCAAAACCAACAAAGTTCAATTTATAGATGGTCTCCTTCATGAGGCAAATGCAGTGTTTGCAGCCCTAACAGAAACCCACACAAAGGACCCTTACCTTACCTTACCTTACCTTGAGGTGCTTCCGGGGCTTAGCGTCCCCGCGGCCCGGTCGTCGACCAGGCCTCCTGGTTGCTGGACTGATCAACCAGGCTGTTGGACGCGGCTGCTCGCAGCCTGAACACCAACTACCATCAAGGACTACCATGATGGTGAAATATGGATCTCAGAGTACAATCTTTTCAGATGTGATAGGAAACACCGGCTTCAGGGTGGGGTCAGCCTCTACATCAAAGACACACTCATCTGTACTGAGCTGCTAAACACCTCAAATGATATGGTGGAAGTGCTGATAATCAAAATAGAGATTTTAAATGTAGTTATTGTCCTTGTATATAAGTCACCGGAGGCAAACCCTCAGCAGTTTAAAGACCAACTAATGAAAATAGAACACTGCTTGGAAAACCTCACAAATCCAGCTCCGAACATCATCCTGCTTGGGGACTTCAACCTACGGCACCTGAAATGGAAGCACCTGGCTAATACAGTAATATCAGAAAGAATACCAGGAAGTAGCCTAAATGAACAGGCACATGCAAATGACCTGCTACGGATGTGCGACAGGTTTGCCTTAAACCAGCAAATAGTAGAACCAACTAGGAAGGAGAACACGCTGGACCTCATTTTCACTAATAATGATCAGGAACATAATGATTACAAATACCTGTTACTCAGATCACAACTTAATTGAAGTTATGACAACCATGGGGAGTAGACCTTCAAAACCAGTCCAGATTCCCGGTGGAGGAGATTTCAGCAAATTCAACTTCAATAATAAACAGATAAACTGGGAGCAAATAAACCAGGACTTCACAGAAATAAACTGGGAAGAACAGCTAGAAAATGCAAACCTGAACCAGTGCCTGGAAAAAATAAGCTCAGTAGCACTAGAAATATGTTCAAACCGCATACCTCTAAGAAAAAAGAGGAAGAAATGCAGATTGGAACGGGAACGTCGTTCCCTATATAGGCGAAGAAAACGAATCGCGGAACAACTTGAGAGTCGCACCCTATCTCAAGAACGGCGAAGAAGGTTAGGTAGAGAAATAGAAACAATTGAACGGAAGCTACAAGAATCATACAAAACCCAGGAGAGGCAAAGAGAGCAAAAGGCCATCAGTGAAATAGAAAGAAATCCGAAATATTTTTCTCTCCTATGCAAAATCAAGATAAAAAACCACATCTAGTATCGGGCCCCTGCGAAAGGGAGATGGAACTTTCACCGATGACAACAAAGAAATGAGCGAGCTACTGAGGACGCAGTACGACTCTGTTTTCAGCGAGCCATTAAACACACTAAAGATTGATAACCCAAATGAATTTTTCATGGATACGATACCAACATCAAATCTTTTCTTCAAAAAACTCTTAGCCTTTATAACACCCACTGTCCTATGCTTACAAAACAAGTCACAACCAAAAGGCTTAACAATCCCTGGCTTACAAAGGAAATACTTAAATCCATTAATAAAAAACATGACCTTGAGAAGAAGTATAGGTTAGGAATTGTCTCCAAAGAATTCTCAAAGAATTACTCATTATTGCTGTCTAAGATAATTAGACGAGCCAAAACTAAATACTACGAAGATAAATTTACCCAAATAAAGAGCAACATTAAACAAACTTGGAGAACAATTTCTCAAATATTGGGATCAAAGAAGTCTTTAAATAACAAACCGACTCTCCTGTCTAATAACGATGGTCAGCTTTCAGCTTCTGATTCTGCTATTGAGTTCAATAGGTTCTTCTCTTCCATTGGTTCATCCCTTGCAAATGATATTCCATCTTCCAGTACAGACATTAATGACTATCTTTCAGGTAACTATCCACAGTCTCTGTACCTAAAGCCTATTAATTCCACTGACGTCAATGAGATAATCCTTTCCCTTAAAACCAAGTCTGGTGCCCTTGAGGAGATACCAACTTTAATTTACAAAAAAGCCTCCAGATCTTTAGCCCCTGCTATTGCTTTGCTCTTCAACAAGTCACTTGAACTCCAAACCTTCCCAGATATTCTAAAAAAAGCGAGAGTAACGCCTGTCCACAAATGTGGTAATCTCACAGATGTTAACAACTACAGACCTATATCTATCCTGCCAAACTTGTCAAAAATTTTTGAAAAACTAATCTATAAGCAGCTTTATTCATATCTAGCCAAACTCAATATACTTAGCCCTTGCCAATATGGCTTCAGACCCAAAAAAAGCACTAACGATGCACTTATTAGTATGCTTAACTCGATTCATACAGCTCTTGATAAAAATGAGTTCCCTGTTGGGTTGTTTGTGGACCTGCGTAAAGCTTTTGATACTGTCAACCACCAAAACCTTCTTCTTAAATTACATCATTATGGAGTCAGAGGACACTCCCTACAATACCTCAAATCCTACCTTACTGACAGGCTCCAATATGTTTCTGTGAATAATACAATTTCTCCCACCCTACCCATCAACATTGGTGTTCCCCAGGGCAGCATACTTGGCCCTCTCCTCTTTCTCATCTACATTAATGACCTTCCAAATGCCTCCCAACACCTCAAACCAATTCTATTTGCTGACGACACAACCTTCATTTACTCCAGTCCTGATCCCCTTGCTCTAAATGCCACAGTAAATACTGAGCTAAATAAAGTCCATCTGTGGCTAACTGCCAACAAACTCACCCTTAACATTGACAAAACCTTCTATATTCTGTTTGGCAATAAATCCTCTAATCAAATAAATCTCAAAATAAACAATACCCAAATTTGTAACAAATTAGATGGCAAATTCCTTGGCATTCTCATTGACCACAAGCTTAATTTCCAGGGACACATTCTAAACATATCAAAAAAAGTTTCAAAAACTGTGGGCATTCTTTCTAAGATCAGATATTATGTACCACGCCCTGCCCTGGTGACTCTCTATTACTCCCTTATCTATCCATATCTCAACTATGGTATTTGTGCTTGGGGCTCTACTACCCAAAATCACTTACGTCCTCTAATTACTCAACACAAAGCTGCTATTAGGACAATATCCAATTCTGGCCCCAGACATCACTCGGTACCCCTACTTAAATCTCTGAATATGTTAGACATTAAGTCACTGCACATTCTCTCATGTGTATTATACATATATAAAACGCTAAACTATAATGCCAATCCTGATCTCAAAAGCTTCATAGAAGGTTGTATCAGAACCCATGAGCATCACACCAGAAATAAATACAGTTTTGATATTCCTAGAGTACGACTTAATCAAACTAGAAATGCTCTACAAATCAAGGGGCCCAGAATGTGGAATGACCTTCCCAACCATGTTAAAGACTGTACCTCTCTCAACCAGTTTAAGTTAAAAACGAAGCTATACCTAATAAATTCCCTGTAACCTACCTTACCCTTCTATTGTCAACCAATGTCTGTTTTTTTCTTTAAAGAGCGCTGTTTGTCGACATAATTGTATTTGTGCTGCTTTTTCATCTATGTTTTCATTTCTTGTTTTCATTCTACTCATTATGCTCAATTAGTATTAAGCTTGTCATTTAAGTTTATCATGCCCGAAACGCTTTGCGTAATAGTGGCTTTAGGCATTGTATGTACTAGCTCTACCTATAAGTCAAACAATCCTTGTAAATATACAATACAATACAATACAATACAATTTTATTTAGGTAAGGTACATACATACAATAAATATTTACAAGGATTGTTTGACTTATAGGTAGAGCTAGTACATACAATGCCTAAAGCCACTATTACGCAAAGCGTTTCGGGCATGATAAACTTAAATGACAAGCTTAATACTAATTGAGCATAATGAGTAGAATGAAAACAAGAAATGAAAACATAGATGAAAAAGCAGCACAAATACAATTATGTCGAAAAACAGCGCTCTTTAAAGAAAAAAACAGACATTGGTTGACAATAGAAGGGTAAGGTAGGTTACAGGGAATTTATTAGGTATAGCTTCGCTTTTAACTTAAACTGGTTGAGAGAGGTACAGTCTTTAACATGGTTGGGAAGGTCATTCCACATTCTGGGTCCCTTGATTTGTAGAGCATTTCTAGTTTGATTAAGTCGTACTCTAGGAATATCAAAACTGTATTTATTTCTGGTGTGATGCTCATGGGTTCTGATACAACCTTCTATGAAGCTTTTGAGATCAGGATTGGCATTATAGTTTAGCGTTTTATATATGTATAATACACATGAGAGAATGTGCAGTGACTTAATGTCTAACATATTCAGAGATTTAAGTAGGGGTACCGAGTGGTGTCTGGGGCCAGAATTGGATACTGTCCTAATAGCAGCTTTGTGTTGAGTAATTAGAGGACGTAAGTGATTTTGGGTAGTAGAGCCCCAAGCACAAATACCATAGTTGAGATATGGATAGATAAGGGAGTAATAGAGAGTCACCAGGGCAGGGCGTGGTACATAATATCTGATCTTAGAAAGAATGCCCACAGTTTTTGAAACTTTTTTTGATATGTTTAGAATGTGTCCCTGGAAATTAAGCTTGTGGTCAATGAGAATGCCAAGGAATTTGCCATCTAATTTGTTACAAATTTGGGTATTGTTTATTTTGAGATTTATTTGATTAGAGGATTTATTGCCAAACAGAATATAAAAGGTTTTGTCAATGTTAAGGGTGAGTTTGTTGGCAGTTAGCCACAGATGGACTTTATTTAGCTCAGTATTTACTGTGGCATTTAGAGCAAGGGGATCAGGACTGGAGTAAATGAAGGTTGTGTCGTCAGCAAATAGAATTGGTTTGAGGTGTTGGGAGGCATTTGGAAGGTCATTAATGTAGATGAGAAAGAGGAGAGGGCCAAGTATGCTGCCCTGGGGAACACCAATGTTGATGGGTAGGGTGGGAGAAATTGTATTATTCACAGAAACATATTGGAGCCTGTCAGTAAGGTAGGATTTGAGGTATTGTAGGGAGTGTCCTCTGACTCCATAATGATGTAATTTAAGAAGAAGGTTTTGGTGGTTGACAGTGTCAAAAGCTTTACGCAGGTCCACAAACAACCCAACAGAGAACTCATTTTTATCAAGAGCTGTATGAATCGAGTTAAGCATACTAATAAGTGCATCGTTAGTGCTTTTTTTGGGTCTGAAGCCATATTGGCAAGGGCTAAGTATATTGAGTTTGGCTAGATATGAGTAAAGCTGCTTATAGATTAGTTTTTCAAAATTTTTTGACAAGTTTGGCAGGATAGATATAGGTCTGTAGTTGTTAACATCTGTGAGATTACCACATTTGTGGACAGGCGTTACTCTCGCTTTTTTTAGAATATCTGGGAAGGTTTGGAGTTCAAGTGACTTGTTGAAGAGCAAAGCAATAGCAGGGGCTAAAGATCTGGAGGCTTTTTTGTAAATTAAAGTTGGTATCTCCTCAAGGGCACCAGACTTGGTTTTAAGGGAAAGGATTATCTCATTGACGTCAGTGGAATTAATAGGCTTTAGGTACAGAGACTGTGGATAGTTACCTGAAAGATAGTCATTAATGTCTGTACTGGAAGATGGAATATCATTTGCAAGGGATGAACCAATGGAAGAGAAGAACCTATTGAACTCAGTAGCAGAATCAGAGGCTGAAAGCTGACCATCGTTATTAGACAGGAGAGTCGGTTTGTTATTTAAAGACTTCTTTGATCCCAATATTTGAGAAATTGTTCTCCAAGTTTGTTTAATGTTGCTCTTTATTTGGGTAAATTTATCTTCATAGTATTTAGTTTTGGCTCGTCTAATTATCTTAGACAGCAATAATGAGTAATTCTTTGAGAATTCTTTGGAGACAATTCCTAACCTATACTTCTTCTCAAGGTCATGTTTTTTATTAATAGATTTAAGTATTCCCTTTGTAAGCCAGGGATTGTTAAGCCTTTTGGTTGAGACTTGTTTTGTAAGCATAGGACAGTGGGTATTATAAAGGCTAAGAGTTTTTTGAAGAAAAGATTGTACTGCAAGGTTGATGTCCACTATGTTACCTAACTCGGACTCCCAGTTGACATTATCAGCAGGAGTTATAAAATTGTCTATAGCAGTTTCATTGTGTAGTCTAAAACGTATCACTCTTGACTCAAGAGGTGGTTTGCTAATGTTAGTTAAGAGAAATGTGGGGTAATGGTCTGTAGTGCTATCGGTGATTATACCTGAAGTAAGCGGAGAGGTTATGTTTGTCCAGATGTGATCTAGAGTCGTGGCAGTGCTATCAGTGATTCTAGTAGGTCTAGTGATTAAGGGTATGAGGAAGCAGGAATTCATACAGTTGAGGAAGCTAACAGCAGTAGGGTGTTCTGGCTCGCAGAGGTCAATATTAAAGTCCCCTGCGATAATTAGGTGGTTTTTGTTCAGTCTGTTATCAAGTATTAGATTTCTAAGGTTTGAGTTGAATTCGGACACATCAGTGTTAGGAATTCTATAAACTGCACCCACAGTCAGGACAGACTCGGCACCCTTGACTACATTTATTGTATGTATGTACCTTACCTAAATAAAATTGTATTGTATTGTATTGTTAATCATATATCAGACGTCACCCTATCCCCACTGGATTTTGAAGAAGCCATAAACAGTATGCCTATGCACTCTGCACCAGGCCCGGATTCTTGGAACTCCATATTCATAAAGAACTGTAAAAAACCACTATCGCAGGCCCTCCACATTCTGTGAAGACAAAGCCTAGATACTGGCGTTATTCCTGATATACTAAAAACAGCAGAGATAGCACCACTCCATAAAGGAGGAAATAAGGCAGAGACAAAAAATTACAGACCGATAGCACTAACATAAATAAATAAATAAATATGTTTATTCAGGTAAGGTACATACATACAAGTGATGTTACATTAATGGATTGATATATAGATAGAGCTAGTACATACAATGCCTAAAGCCACTATTACGCAATGCGTTTCGGGCAAGAAAAACATTAATATCTAGAACTTAATACTAATTGAGCATAAAGAATAAAAAGTGTTGAGAACAAATACAAATAAAGATAAAAAAAAGGGGGGGGAACATGACTGAAAAAGCAGCACAAATACAATAGGTTGACAAACAGTGTTGATTAAAAAAAATAACAGACATGGGTTGACAATAGAGGGGTAAGGTAGGTTACAGGGAATTTATTAGGTAGTGTTTAGTTTTTATCTTAAACTGGTTGAGAGAGGTACAGTCTTTAACATGGTTGGGAAGGTCATTCCACATTCTGGGTCCCTTGATTTGTAGAGCATTTCTAGTTTGATTAAGTCGTACTCTAGGAATATCAAAACTGTATTTATTTCTATTGTGGTGCTCATGGGTTCTGTTACAACCTTCTATGAAGCTTTTGAGGTCAGGATTGGCATTACAGTTCAGCGTTTTATATATGTATAATACACAAGAGAGAATGTGCAGTGACTTAATATCTAACATATTCAGAGATTTGAGTAAGATTTGAGTTTGAGAGATTTGAGTTTGAGTAACATCGCACATCATAAAAATTTTTGAGAGAGTGCTAAGAAGTAAAATCACAAAATACATGGAATCACAGCAACTCCATAACCCCGGACAACATGGTTTCAGAACAGGGCGCTCTTGCCTGTAGCAGTTGCTGGGCCACTATGATATGGCATTAGATGCTATGGAAGACAAACATAACGCTGATGTAATTTACACAGATTTCGCAAAAGCTTTTGATAAATGTGACCATGGTGTTATTGCACATAAAATGCGTTCAAAAGGAATTACCGGAAAAATAGGCAGATGGATCTACAATTTCCTGACCAACAGAACCCAATGTGTAATAGTCAACAAAATAAAATCCAGCCCATCAACCGTGAAGAGCTCAGTCCCCCAGGGTACTGTGCTTGCTCCAGTACTTTTTCTCATCCTCATTTCGGATATAGACAAGAACACAACCTATAGCACTGTATCATCCTTTGCAGATGACACTAGGATCTTCATGAGAGTAGGCAACATAGAGGACACGGCGAACCTCCAGTCAAATGTAGATCAGGTCTTTCTATGGGCTACAGAAAATAATATGGTGTTTAACGAAGATAAGTTCCAGCTCATGCGCTATGGAAAAAATAGAAATATAAAAACGGAAACCACGTACAAAACTCAGGCAAATCATAACATAGAACGAAAAGGCAATGTAAAGGATCTGGGTGTACTCATGTCGGAAGGCCTTACCTTTAAAGAACACAATAAAGTAGCCGTCACAACTGCAAGAAAAATGACAGGTTGGATAACAAGAACTTTTCACACTAGAGATGCTATACCGATGATGATACTTTTCAAAACGCTTGTGCTCTCTAGAGTAGAGTACTGCTGCACAATGACAGCACCTTTCAAAGCTGGAGAAATTGCTGACCTGGAGAGCGTGCAGAGATCCTTTACTGCTAGAATCCACTCAGTAAAACATCTAAACTATTGGGACCGACTAAAGAGCCTAAAACTGTACTACTTGAGCGCAGGCGGGAGAGATACATAATAATTTACACGTGGAAAATATTAGAGGGGCTGGTCCCAAACCTGCACACAGAAATAATATCACATGAGACCAGAAGACATGGCAGGATGTGCAGAATACCCCCGTTGAAAAACAGAGGTGCAACTGGTACTCTGAGAGAGAACTCTATCAACATCAGAGGCCCGAGACTGTTCAACACGCTTCCACTACACATAAGGGGCATAACTGGCCGACCCCTCACAGTGTTCAAGAGAGAACTGGATAAACACCTCCAAAGGATACCTGATCAACCAGGCTGTGACTCATACGTCAGGCTGCGAGCAGCCGCGTCCAACAGCCTGGTTGATCAGTCCGGCAACCAGGAGGCCTGGTCGACGACCGGGCCGCGGGGACGCTAAGCCCCGGAAGCACCTCAAGGTAACCTCAAGGTAACCTCAGCAGCTGGGACTGGCCCGAGAAACAAACAAACAATATATATTACATAAATTAGAGAGGAATATAAGGAATGACAAAATGTAAAGAACAGAAATCGTATATAAATAATGAGGGTGACTGTGCATGCTCGGCTGCAACACCACCAGCTGAGCCTTCGTCTGCTATTATTAGCTACTTATAATTAATTAACAATACTCATAACAATATTGGGTGATTATACGGGCATGCTCGGCTGGACCTTCAGCTGCTGGGTCACCGGCAGCATATAAATAATAATTAAACAACTGCAAGCAATTAATTAACAATAATCACGATGATTAATTACAAGGGCATGCTCAGCTGTAAGACCGTCAGCTGAGCCTGCAGCTGCTGGCTCATCGGCTGGGACCACATCAGTCGGCACGTCAGCAGCTGTGCTTGGCTCCCAGGGGCGTGCTCAGCTTGGAACACCACCAGCTGGGCCATCAGCTGCTGGATCATCGGCTGGGACCACATCAGCCGGAACGTCAGCAGCTGTGCTTGGCCCCCAGGGGCATGCTCAGTTGGACACCACCAGAAGGGCCATCAGCTGCTGGATCATCGGCTGGGACCACATCAGCCGGAACGTCAGCAGCTGTGCTTGGCCCCCAGGGGCATGCTCAGTTGGACACCACCAGAAGGGCCATCAGCTGCTGGATCATCGGCTGTGACCACAACAGCCGGAACATCAGCGGCTGCCCCAAGGGGGGCTGGGCGGGGCCCCCAGGGGTCACGCTCAGCTGGCCCATCAGCTGCTGGGTCATCGGCAGCGTATCCACGTCAGCCGGTACATCAGCAGCTGGATCACCGGCAGGGATCACATCAGCCAGCACAACAGCGGCAAAACAATTGAGTAGCGAGATTATAATAACCAGTATGGATAATTCAATATGAGGCTACTGTAATAATAAACAGGGAAAGTGAATAGACATAACCAGAAATAATGACTGAATAATAATTGAGACCTCGTTTGTGTGTACCCGTCAGCATTGTGTAACTGGCACTAGGCTCCGACAGCAATGTGCCATGTCACAACCTCCCTAGTTGCATCCAATGCAGCACTGGCGCACTGCCCAGTTAGTTTATACGGCAACGAGTAATGTGGTACATTCAGTGTTCCTTATCCCAAAATAATAAGCTCCGGGGGAGAACGAATATACTAAAGAATAATAATAAAGAATAATAACACTAAAGGATAAACAATACTAAGGAATAATAGACAGGATTCGGCTGAATCGAATCTTCGGGCCTGAAGTAATTCTTGATCTTACTAAAGATAAAATAAGCATAAAGAAAGCTGTTCTTTCTTAAAGTAAAGATTCTTATTAACTGGAGCGCCAGCTGCTGGATCTTCGGCTGGGACCTGAAATAAGTTTATTGAGGTAAAATACACACAAAGGGATGAGGTAGCTCAAGCTGAAAAAAACTAAGTCCCGCTGGGACCTCGTCAGCCGGAACTTCAGCAGCTGGGGACATCAGCTGCTGTATCATCAGCTGGGACCTCGCCACCCGGAACTTCAACAGCTGGGTTAATAATTGTTATAATAAAGATGAAAAAAAATAAAATCTTCCCAATTGTTTCCGCCTCCGCCGGGAGTCGAACCCGGGCCCGTAGGGCTACGACCCCCGAGCGCTGATGTGGTCCCAGCCGATGATCCAGCAGCTGATGGCCCTTCTGGTGGTGTCCAACTGAGCATGCCCCTGGGGGCCAAGCACAGCTGCTGACGTTCCGGCTGATGTGGTCCCAGCCGATGATCCAGCAGCTGATGGCCCAGCTGGTGGTGTCCAACTGAGCATGCCCCTGGGGGCCAAGCACAGCTGCTGACGTTCCGGCTGATGTGGTCCCAGCCGATGATCCAGCAGCTGATGGCCCAGCTGGTGGTGTCCAACTGAGCATGCCCCTGGGGGCCAAGCACAGCTGCTGACGTTCCGGCTGATGTGGTCCCAGCCGATGATCCAGCAGCTGATAGCCCAGCTGGTGGTGTCCAACTGAGCATGCCCCTGGGGGCCAAGCACAGCTGCTGACGTTCCGGCTGATGTGGTCCCAGCCGATGATCCAGCAGCTGATGGCCCTTCTGGTGGTGTCCAACTGAGCATGCCCCTGGGGGCCAAGCACAGCTGCTGACGTTCCGGCTGATGTGGTCCCAGCCGATGATCCAGCAGCTGATGGCCCAGCTGGTGGTGTTCCAAGCTGAGCACGCCCCTGGGGGCCAAGCACAGCTGCTGACGTTCCGGCTGATGTGGTCCCAGCCGATGATCCAGCAGCTGATGGCCCAGCTGGTGGTGTTCCAAGCTGAGCACGCCCCTGGGGGCCAAGCACAGCTGCTGACGTGCCGACTGATGTGGTCCCAGCCGATGATCCAGCAGCTGATGGCCCAGCTGGTGGTGTTCCAAGCTGAGCACGCCCCTGGGGGCCAAGCACAGCTGCTGACGTTCCGGCTGATGTGGTCCCAGCCGATGATCCAGCAGCTGATGGCCCAGCTGGTGGTGTTCCAAGCTGAGCACGCCCCTGGGGGCCAAGCACAGCTGCTGACGTGCCGACTGATGTGGTCCCAGCCGATGAGCCAGCAGCTGCAGGCTCAGCTGACGGTCTTACAGCTGAGCATGCCCTTGTAATTAATCATCGTGATTATTGTTAATTAATTGCTTGCAGTTGTTTAATTATTATTTATATGCTGCCGGTGACCCAGCAGCTGAAGATCCAGCCGAGCATGCCCGTATAATCAACCATTATTGTTATGAGTATTGTTAATTAATTATAAGTAGCTAATAATAGCAGACGAAGGCTCAGCTGGTGGTGTTGCAGCCGAGCATGCACAGTCACCCTCATTATTTATATACGATTTCTGTTCTTTACATTTTGTCATTCCTTATATTCCTTTCTAATTTATGTAATATATATTGTTTGTTTGTTTCTCGGGCCAGTCCCAGCTGCTGAGGTGCCGGCTGACGAAGTCCATGCCGATGATCCAGCAGCTGAGGGCTCAGCTGGTAGCGTTACGGCCGCTGGGCGAGGCCCAGCTGTTGGGCCAGCTGGTGGTGTTCCAGATGAGCATGCCCCCGGGGGCCTAGCCCAGCCCCGGATGTCCCGGCTGACGAGTTTCCAGCCGATGACCCAGCAGCTGAGGCTCCGAAAGGAGGTATCCAGCCGACGATGTCCCAGCTGCTGAAGTTGATATCTAGCGGCGTCCAACCGAAGATGCCGCAGCTGCAATGGTCCAGCTGCCAAGGCTACAGATGGCGCGTCCCAGCCGAGGAATTTCACGAGAGAAGAAGGGAAGAACGCATTTTCTCTCCATTCTTAATAATAATTTCGTTACAGTTCAAATTCGCCTTATTGAGCGTAAGTGGTTCAGCAGTTCGATGCCACTTAACACCCTCTTACCTTGGCCGGTTGGCGTTCCTTAGTATCTACCCGCTGCATAGTGATATGGACTTCGCTGCACTCTACGCAGTCTTCTGGGCCTCCTGCAGTCCACTGTCTGCACTGTGTTTTAACATTGACTTATAATTTATATTATTTAATATAATTTATATTTATAAAAATATATATTATAATTTATAATTTATTATAAATTTTATTATATTTTATTTGTATATTTATTTTATTTATTATTATTAATTTTATTAATTTTATTTTGATAATTTATAATTTATATAAAAATATTTATATAAATATTATTATATATAATTTATTATTGATAATCGATGTGCCGGTGCCTACTAACTACTTGACGCTGACATTAACTACTTCTATTAGTTTCCCACTGAGGAGGCGTCCGATTGTTCCAGGAGTTAGCACTTATTGTATCGGGCAGTACCATCACTAGGCTACTCAGTTACTCCCCACTCAGTTATGCTGGGGCTTCATTCCATTCTACCCATTCCTGCCTTACGCAACAGGTGTCGCATCCAGTTATCTCCACTCTCGCAGCCTAGTTGCCAGTAGTACACTTTGAAGCGGGTCCCACGCACCTGTGCCTTTGCTTTTCACGTTACCTCTGCACACCAGCTCCTGCCCACCCTTACTGATACCTGGTTGATACTTGGTTGATGGGAGTTCTTCTACTCCCCAAGCCCGGCCCGAGGCCAGACTTGACTTGTGAGAGTTTGGTCCACCAGGCTGTTGCTTGGAGCGGCCCGCAGGCCCACATACCCACCACAGCCCGGTTGGTCCGGCACTCCTTGGAGGAATAAATCTAGTTTCCTCTTGAAAATGTCCACGGTTGTTCCGGCAATATTTCTTATACTTGCTGGGAGGACGTTGAACAACCGCGGACCTCTGATGTTTATACAGTGTTCTCTGATTGTGCCTATGGCACCTCTGCTCTTCACTGGTTCTATTCTACATTTTCTTCCATGTCGTTCACTCCAGTACGTTGTTATTTTACTGTGTAGATTTGGTACTTGGCCCTCCAGTATCTTCCAGGTGTATATTATTTGATATCTCTCTCGTCTTCTTTCTAGTGAGTACATTTGGAGGGCTTTGAGACGATCCCAATAATTTAGGTGCTTTATTGCGTCTATGCGTGCCGTATATGTTCTCTGTATTCCCTCTATTTCAGCAATCTCTCCTGCTCTGAAGGGGGAAGTGAGTACTGAGCAGTACTCAAGACGGGACAACACAAGTGACTTGAAGAGTACAACCATTGTGATGGGATCCCTGGATTTGAAAGTTCTCGTAATCCATCCTATCATTTTTCTGGCTGTCGCAATATTTGCTTGGTTATGCTCCTTAAACGTTAGGTCGTCAGACATTATTATTCCCAAATCCTTTACATGCTGTTTTCCTACTATGGGTACATTTGATTGTGTTTTGTACTCTGTATTATGTTTAAGGTCCTCATTTTTACCGTACCTGAGTACCTGGAATTTATCACTGTTAAACATCATGTTATTTTCTGATGCCCAGTCGAAAACTTTATTAATATCAGCTTGAAGTTTTTCAATGTCCTCAGCCGAGGTAATTTTCATACTGATTTTTGTGTCATCTGCAAAGGATGATACGAAGCTGTGACTTGTATTTTTGTCTATATCTGATATGAGAATAAGGAAAAGCAGCGGTGCAAGGACTGTACCCTGAGGTACAGAGCTTTTCACTGCTTTAATACTTCCAGATCCACAATAGAACGAGGACGAGGAAAACCTGTGATGATGGACCACGGCTCTCATGCCCACCGTGCGAGGTATCCTGGGAGGTGACCGACACGCTTCTAAGCTGACACCTCCACTCCACACCCGCGGGGCTCACACAGCGACAATGACCAACACGGGGTCGACCCTGGAGAGTCGGTCTCGGAGTGGACAGCGTACACATTCCCACACCCGCCCTGGGGCCAGCCTTCCAGGACTGGTCCCTGTGAGGGCGGGCTACTGCGACGAAGATGTACACGGGATCGACCAGTCATTCGCAATGGGGAAAAGCGCTCCCTGCATGGAGTACAAACCCGGCAGTAGGTACTCCTCCCAGGGCACAGTCGGTGGGCCATCCCGCCTCTCTGCTCCACGGCTCGTCAAGATGGCGCTCCGTCGGCCCACCAAGCGAGCTGCGTCAGTTAGCAGCATCTGCCTAGTAGACCCGGAATGATACCTTTTTCAGTCAGGAAAACCTGATTGTTTTTTAATGGCCTCTCCGGGCATACGGGCACGCTTACGGCCACGGTAGCGAGAAGTCATGTTCCTACTTATAGCAGCCAGCTTCCGCTCGCCCTTCAGGGGTGGGGGTTCCGCGCCGCTGGCCCTCACGGGATTGGGGGTGCTCCGACGGAACCCCCAAAGTGATTAGCCAAGAATACCAAGAATTGGAATTACCGTAAATTCAATCTTGCAACTTTCAATTAGAGATCTCTCTTCACTGTATTTGATTTAATCATTATAACGGCTATCCATTAATTTTATTTCTGTATAATAATTTATGGTTATTCACTAATCATTATTAGTCACCATAATTAATTCCACTTTAATCATCTATTTATTCGTTATAATGAGCTATTATGCTTCTTCATTTAAGGATTATCAATTATTAAATCATTAATTATGACTATTATTAATTAATTATTTGTATTTAAATAATTAATTTTTATTATTATTATAAAATAAAATAAGCCCCCCACTCTGTGAGCGTTTTCTTCCAACCGCAGAAATAGTCACTGCTTTCACAACAAAAGCGGTGAAGTTCTGCGAAGAAGAAAATGTATTACCATGAGTTGGAGACTAAACGACTAAGTAGCGCGCGCAACGAGCGGGGTACTTAAAAGCGAGCCCGCGGACTCTGGGACAGACGGGAGACATCTCCCGTCACGCAGGGTGCAGTCGCACCTCCACAGATCTCCAGTATCATCTATTGATACTGGTGATGGCTCAAAAGGGCCACCACTTACGGGCTATTCAAGCCCGTGCCACCTTTTGGGTGGCTTAATCTTCATCAATCAATCTCTGGGACAGTACAATCTCCAGTCAAGCACCATCTGGTCACCATTTGGTCCGGGAGACATCTCCCGTCACGCAGGGTGCAGTCGCACCTCCACAGATCTCCAGTATCATCTATTGATACTGATGATGGCTCAAAAGGGCCACCACTTACCAGCTATTCATGCCCGTGCCACCTTTTGGGTTGCTTCATCTTCATCTTAACACATTCACAAGGGAGACATCTCCCGTCACGCAGGGTGCAGTCGCACCTCCACAGATCTCCAGTATCATCTATTGATACTGGTGATGGCTCAAAAGGGCCACCACTTACGGGCTATTTATGCCCGTGCCACCTTTTGGGTTGCTTCATCTTCTCATCTTCATCTTAACACATTCATAAGGGAGACATCTCCCATCATGCAGGGTGCATTCGCACCTCCACAGATCTCCAGTATCAGCTTTTGATACTGGTAATGGCTTAAAAGGGCCACCACTTACGGGCTATTCATGCCCGTGCCACCTTTTGGATGGCTTAATCTTCATCAATCAATCAATCGACTCAGGGACGTCAAACCAATCAGCATCGTTGCAAGAGTAGCATCGTCTCGCTCGCAGTGTGACTTAGGCGGCCCTCTGCTTGAGCGCTACGCACGCCCACTCTACCAACGTCTGATACCTCTTAGAGTGCGTGAGTGGATGGATCGATCAGCTCGCCAGCCATAAAGCAAGCCAGCATCGTCTCGCTGTCCTACAGCAGCTGTTATCTCCAGCCTCGACGAGCACTTCGGTGCAGCCAAAAACCAGTTCCAGCCAGCAGCAGTGTATTGGAGCAGAACCAGGCGCTTCCCAGCCAGCATCTAGTCCTAAGCAGTGACATCTTCCTCGTGGCATCTTCTGTGTGTTGTCCAATGTGCTTGTGTCCACGTCGGACTGCATTTAGGTGAACAGCCCCACTTCGAGCCAGAACAGGCCCAGGTGAGAAGACGGAAGTTCACCTTTTGCAGCGGCGTCATGGCATAGGTGCATTCTTTTTCTCCTCTCCTAAAATTCTTCCGTTTCTGACACTGCCGAGCCAGTTGTGGAATCTCGTGATCGTGCGAGCCCACCATAACTGGGGGTTGCAACCTTCCGGAACACGGTGTTTGTTCGTGGTGAGGCCTACACACTGACCCCCACTGAGCTTATGGAATCACAGTGATTGGCACAAAACACGGGACTGTCAGTAGATAGTGAGTCACAATGGCTCACTGCCTACGGATGACCTACACTGGGAATACACCCATAGACACAATTGACTGCATCACTACCTTTTACAATGCCACTGGCACACCAGCCACTAACCATATCAAACACGCCAACACAAACACCATCAAATTTCTCACTGCCTCAGAAGACGACCTTTTTGTCTGTTTCAAGGAACCTACCTTCAGTAAACTCACACAAGCTTCACTGACTCCTGTCCTCACTATTGAAGAAAAAACTAAATGCTCTGTCCTTGTAAGAAATGTCGACAGCTCTGTCCTATCAGCACCTAATACTATCAATCTCTCTCAAGACATCTCACACAGGAATGCTATTACTGTAATGGAGATATACCCAGTGCCCAATACAAAACACCTCAAGATCCAATGTTCCTCCCCTACAGAAGCTCAAAAACTCTTGCACCATGGAATTAAAATCCTCAACACCAGCACTCCTCCCTATCTCATTAGTCCAGTTGACTATCTTCCTTTACTACAATGTTTCAAATTTTACAAGTATAATCACGAAACACGAAAATGTAAAAGCCCACAAATTTGCTCCAAATGCTCTGCTGAAGGTCATTTCTATACTCAGTGCTCTGCCCCTATCCTAAAATGCACCAATTGCCAAGATGCTCACTCAGCAGTTGACAAATCTTGCCCTTTGAGAAAACAAACCCTAAAATCTCTTCGCAATAACCAACCTCGCACTCAAGCACACCCTCATTCTTCTTCTTCAACCTCCCATAACCTATCTCATCACCAAACAGCATCAGCCACCTCAATGTCCTATGCCAGTATCCTTAATGCTTCACCTCACCAGCAACATCATCTCCATAATACTGCACAACAAACTCAGTCCTCTCCACCTCTCTTCCCTCACCCACCACCTCCACCTGATTCTCCTCTTCAGAACCTTTCATATGAACGAGTCACTGCCTGTGTACAAGCTGCTTACTTGAAGGCCAAGGACGATGGCCGTGACTTTGCTGACTATCTTCCTATTTTTCTCACTCATAACGGCCTTCCTAGTATCTCTGTTCCTCCTACTCAGCTATTGCGCTCTGCTCCATTCTCGCCTACAGTCCTCACTCCACAAAACACCACGACTTCAGCTGAGGAAAATACTAGTTCCCCCACAACTAGTATTTGTGCTGCTTTTTCATCTATGTTTTCATTTCTTGTTTTCATTCTACTCATTATGCTCAATTAGTATTAAGCTTGTCATTTAAGTTTATCATGCCCGAAACGCTTTGCGTAATAGTGGCTTTAGGCATTGTATGTACTAGCTCTACCTATAAGTCAACCAATCCTTGTAAAAATTTATTGTATGTATGTACCTTACCTAAATAAAATTGTATTGTATTGTATTGTATACAATGTCCTCCCAACCCACTCCTGACTGCTACAGAAAACGGTGCCACTGACCAAACCCTTACCCTTAAACATTGCTTGTCACATTGCACCTCATGTGCACCTCATTGCACACCTCTGCATTGCACCTCACCCTTAACATTGACAAAACCTTTTATATTCTGTTTGGCAATAAATCCTCTAATCAAATAAATCTCAAAATAAACAATACCCAAATTTGTAACAAATTAGATGGCAAATTCCTTGGCATTCTCATTGACCACAAGCTGAATTTCCAGGGATACATTCTAAACATATCAAAAAAAGTTTCAAAAACTGTGGGCATTCTTTCTAATATCAGATATTATGTACCACGCCCTGCCCTGGTGACTCTCTAATACTCCCTTATCTATCCATATCTCAACTATGGTATTTGTGCTTGGGGCTCTACTACCCAAAATCACTTACGTCCTCTAATTACTCAACACAAAGCTGCTATTAGGACAATATCCAATTCTGGCCCCAGACATCACTCGGTACCCCTACTTAAATCTCTGAATATGTTAGACATTAAGTCACTGCACATTCTCTCATGTGTATTATACATATATAAAACGCTAAACTATAATGCCAATCCTGATCTCAAAAGCTTCATAGAAGGTTGTATCAGAACCCATGAGCATCACACCAGAAATAAATACAGTTTTGATATTCCTAGAGTACGACTTAATCAAACTAGAAATGCTCTACAAATCAAGGGGCCCAGAATGTGGAATGACCTTCCCAACCATGTTAAAGACTGTACCTCTCTCAACCAGTTTAAGTTAAAAGCGAAGCTATACCTAATAAATTCCCTGTAACCTACCTTACCCTTCTATTGTCAACCAATGTCTGTTTTTTCTTTAAAGAGCGCTGTTTGTCGACATAATTGTATTTGTGCTGCTTTTTCATCTATGTTTTCATTTCTTGTTTTCATTCTACTCATTATGCTCAATTAGTATTAAGCTTGTCATTTAAGTTTATCATGCCCGGAACGCTTTGCGTAATAGTGGCTTTAGGCATTGTATGTACTAGCTCTACCTATAAGTCAACCAATCCTTGTAAAAATTTATTGTATGTATGTACCTTACCTAAATAATATTGTATTGTATTGTATTGTAAACAGCACATCCTGGACTATCCCAAACTGAATCATCCATGTCAAAAGCACCTTCACCCTCTTCTCCCAACATTGTCCTCTCCACTTCTAATCTGACTTCAAACACTACAACTTCTGATACCTCTCACCCGGTTCCTGCCAACAAGCCTTCTGCCTTCCTCCATCCCCCAACAACTCCAGTCATTTCTTCTGTAACTCATCTCATCTCGTCCCGAGCCCGCTCAGCAACCCGTTGTCTTACTCCCACCTCCCGCTGTCAATTTCCCACAATTCCTACCACCCTCCTCCAAGATGCACCCTCCTCAGTAACTGCCCAAGTCATTGAATCACGCAAACCTCATGCTCCTGTACATGCACAAAACCCCACCAGCACCCTGTAACGGTTCTATTGTTACGTAAAGTATGGTGACAAATAAACACAGACACTAAGATACTATATATATATTTGGTCGAATATACAGAAGTACACAGGTGATACGTTGGTGTGAGTTGAGCGCACTGAGCGTTGGTACAGTATCTGGCAAGTGTCTGCTCTAGACCACACTTGAAAGTAGACTAGTTCATGTTTGATGATGATGATGATGAAGATTAAGCCACCCAAAAGGTGGCACGGGCATGAATAGCCCGTAAGTGGTGGCCATTTTAAGCCATTACCAGTATCAAGAGCTGATACTGGAGATCTGTGGAGGTGCGAATGCACCCTGCATGATGGGAGATGTCTCCCTTGTGAATGTGTTAAGATGAAGATGAAGCCACCCAATAGGTGGCACGGGCATGAATTGGTAAGTGGTGGCTCTTTTGAGCCATCACCAGTATCAATAGATGATACTGGAGATCTGTGGAGGTGCGACTGCACCCAGCGTGACGGGAGATATCTCCCGTGTTTTAAACAGATGAAGATGATGAAGATGAAGCCACACAAAAGATGGCACGGGCATGAATACCTCGTAAGTGGTGGCCCTTTCGAGCCATCACCAGTATCAAGAGCTGATACTGGAGATCTGTGGAGGTGCAAGTGCACTCTGCGTGACGGGAGATGTCTCCCATGAATGTGTCCAAGATGACGATTAAACCATCGAAAAGGTGGCACGGGCATGAATAGCCCGTAAGTGGTGGCCCTTTTGAGCCATTACCAGTATCAAGAGCTGATACTGGAGATCTGTGGAGGTGCAACTGCACCCTGCGTGACGGGAGATGTCTCCCGGACCAGGTGTGTGACTGATCAAGATTGATTGATAAAGATTAAACCACCTAAAAGGTGGCACGGGCATGAATAGCCCGTAAGTGGTGGCCCTTTTGAGCAATTACCAGTATCAATAGATGATACTGGAGATCTGTGGAGGTGCGACTGCACCCTGCGTGACGGGAGATGCCTCCTGTGAATTCATGTTTGCTATTCTTGCTGCTTATATTGCTCGGGCAACTCCTCACCGTATTGCCCGGGCAACGCCTCACCTCATTCATCTCCAAAGGTTGACAGGAATATTAACAATGCATTTGGAGCGAGTATATTATTGGATAATCTACTCGCTACAACCCCATCAAAACCTAAAAATTCATAAAGATCATCCAATTTAATGTGCGGGCATATTTCTCCATTAGACACATGGTGTCAGATTTTATTGAGATCGAGAGACCTGATGTGCTATTATTAAATAGCACATACATTACGAACTCATATAAAATCAAACATTATGGCTACTCCTCTTACCAGTCACCAAATGAAGCATATGAAGGAGTTGCAATACTCATCCGTTCTTCATACAAACACGAACTCCTACACACTCATTGGCTTCACAAACATTTCCTAGCCATTAAAGTTCACACACAAATGGGGTCTCTTATCATCTGCCCAACCTACACCCGTCCTAACACCGACATTCCCATGCAAGATTTCATAACACTCTTCAACCACACTCACTTGCCTGTTTTTCTGCTTGCAGACCTCAATGCACAACATCCTACATTCCACCACAATACCACAAATCAGCATGGCAGACAGCTTCACCAAATATACACCCAAAAACATCTATTCTTTCTTGGCCCTGATTTCCCCACTTGTTTCACACATGCAGGTTCTGGCAGGCCTGATCTCATATTCACCAACAGACATGGCAGCAACTCGCAACACTTCATTTCACCAGGGCCCATTACGGGCTCTGATCATATTCCCTTAATTCTCACAGTCTCCACTAATCCTATTCTCATCCCCAGCACTCCTCAATTCTCATACCTTAGGGCAAACTGGGACATGTTCAAACAACACATTGATGACACTGATCTCACTTATGAATACAATGACAAACATCACACTGACATCGACACACAAGCACGCAACATACAAGACACCATCATTCATGCAGCAAACATCTCCATTCCTAAAACAACACACAAACCACATTTCACTTTCACCTCTTCCATGCGCTCAAAACGCCTCTTAGCTTGCTATCACACTAGATTCTTACAAAACATACATCGTCATGGACAAATACTATGGGACCTAACAACATTAAAAAACCACATCCTTAACAGCCTAGATGAAGATCACACAAAACATTGGAAACACCTTATAGAACAAGCAGAACAATACAGAAAACTGACACCTCAAGAATTCTGGAAACACAACCTCCTGAACCATTTGCCCGCCCCAACATTGAAATAGTCGAAGACTGGATACACCAAAATAGACAAGCAACTACACCAGACGACCTCATCCACCTTGACAATCTCAATTCAAACACTGAACTACAGACTCCCCTAACTCTAGCTGATGTCAAGACAGCTCTCATGGGCACTCGTCGTAGAGCCCCTGGTGCGTCTAGCATTGGACATATCCTTCTTAGACAACTCCCTGCTTCTATCATTACTGCTATCACTAACCTATTCAACGCCTCCCTTGCCTCTGGATACTTTCCACTCAACTTTAAGTCTGCCACAGCCGTTCTTATTCCAAAACCTGGGAAACCCCACACTGACCCAAAGAACTATAGACCCATCAGCCTTCTAGAGACACTTGGCAAAGTCTTTGAAAGGCTGATCAACCAGAGACTTAGAACCCACCTTGAACACAATGACTTACTCACTAACAAACAGTTTGAATTTCGGCCTCACCGGTCCACTCACGACACCTTAAACATCATGACTAACTACCTCAGTATCAATCAGCACCAAAGACTTAAGACTGCACTCATCACTAAGGACGTTGAGAAGGCCTTTGACACTGTTTGGCATGACGGTCTAAAATTCAAACTATGCAACAACTTTAATCTTCCTTTTATCACCACCAAACTTCTTTCTAACTACTTAGACAATAGGACAATGAGAATTAAGTTCCTCCGACAAAACTCTGACTACTTCAACTTACATGCCGGTGTTCCCCAAGGTTCTGTTCTTGCCCCAACACTCTACATCCTATACATGCCTCCCAACACCTCAAACCAATTCTATTTGCTGACGACACAACCTTCATTTACTCCAGTCCTGATCCCCTTGCTCTAAATGCCACAGTAAATACTGAGCTAAATAAAGTCCATCTGTGGCTAACTGCCAACAAACTCACCCTTAACATTGACAAAACCTTTTATATTCTGTTTGGCAATAAATCCTCTAATCAAATAAATCTCAAAATAAACAATACCCAAATTTGTAACAAATTAGATGGCAAATTCCTTGGCATTCTCATTGACCACAAGCTTAATTTCCAGGGACACATTCTAAACATATCAAAAAAAGTTTCAAAAACTGTGGGCATTCTTTCTAAGATCAGATATTATGTACCACGCCCTGCCCTGGTGACTCTCTATTACTCCCTTATCTATCCATATCTCAACTATGGTATTTGTGCTTGGGGCTCTACTACCCAAAATCACTTACGTCCTCTAATTACTCAACACATAGCTGCTATTAGGACAATATCCAATTCTGGCCCCAGACATCACTCGGTACCCCTACTTAAATCTCTGAATATGTTAGACATTAAGTCACTGCACATTCTCTCATGTGTATTATACATATATAAAACGCTAAACTATAATGCCAATCCTGATCTCAAAAGCTTCATAGAAGGTTGTATCAGAACCCATGAGCATCACACCAGAAATAAATACAGTTTTGATATTCCTAGAGTACGACTTAATCAAACCAGAAATGCTCTACAAATCAAGGGGCCCAGAATGTGGAATGACCTTCCCAACCATGTTAAAGACTGTACCTCTCTCAACCAGTTTAAGTTAAAAGCGAAGCTATACCTAATAAATTCCCTGTAACCTACCTTACCCTTCTATTGTCAACCAATGTCTGTTTTTTTTCTTTAAAGAGCGCTGTTTGTCGACATAATTGTATTTGTGCTGCTTTTTCATCTATGTTTTCATTTCTTGTTTTCATTCTACTCATTATGCTCAATTAGTATTAAGCTTGTCATTTAAGTTTATCATGCCCGAAACGCTTTGCGTAATAGTGGCTTTAGGCATTGTATGTACTAGCTATACCTATAAGTCAAACAATCCTTGTAAATATTTATTGTATGTATGTACCTTACCTAAATAATATTGTATTGTATATTGTATAAAATTGTATTGTATTGTATTGTATTGTATTGTATTGTACATCAACGACATTCCTGACCCTGTTCATCACACTTCATTAACCATATGTTATGCCGATGATGTCTCTCACCTTGTCACCAGCAACACCATTGATACACTAACAAACAGAGCACAAACAGAACTTGATGTTGTCACTGAGTGGGAGTACAAATGGCGTATAAAAACCAACTCCAGCAAATCTAAAATCACTTACTTTTTCTGTAAAAGAACTATTCGCCCTATTCCTCTTAAACTCTATTCATACACTCCAAATCCTACTTATATCTCTGTATCTCCCTCCTCCACAGTCCTTGGACTCACATTTGATCGACAACTACTGTTTCACACACACATTACACAGAAACATGCAATAGCTCTTCAAGCCATGAAAAAACTGTACAGACTCAGGTTTGCAAAACCTGACACAAAAATGCACCTTTACAAAGCACTTATTAGACCTCTCCTAACATACGCTCCACTAGCTCTTTCTCTATCTGCACCTACTAACAAAATAAAGCTTCAAAGAATACAGAATAGAGCACTAAGATGGGTACTCAACACTCGATGGAAAGAGTTAAATACCAGTCAAAGTCTCCATGAAAGTACGAACATTCCTGCCCTAAATACCTACTGGAAAACTTTATCAGACAAACAAATTGATAGACTACTCACTTATCATGAACAACACATTGATTTTCTCCTACACACTCTCAGACGACCACGACACACTCATGACCTCTTCTCTACCATCCATGATCCTCCTCCTAACTCTGTATTTCGTTAAACTTTAGCTCTCAACACCCAGCATCCACTATCATTACATATTCAGCTCTCAACGACCAGCACAAACCATCCGTAAAAAGTTCAGCCCTGACGCTCTTGAGCCAATCACTGTGATGTTGTGAGTTTGTGATGTCCCGATGTTGTCACTGAAAACACTCGACTGAGTCCCTGCCTCGAATGCCGCAACCAAACGACACGCAGCTGGGTTTAGCCCTGGCACTTTTTTTCTTACAAATCTTCTTCCTCTCACCCCCCCCCCTTATCTTAATCTGTCCCCACTTCGAAGCTCGCCCCATTGGGATCATCTCCTGTATTATTCTGATTCTGACTCAGGGACCTCTTGCTCGCCTCCGCCTCGCCAGATACACTACAAAACGCCCACCCTCCTCCCGGGAAACCCTGCTTCCCCGGTTTTACTTTCCAAGGGAAGACGCTAAAGCAGTTTGCTGGGGACACTTGTACCATCTTGCAACGAATTTGTGTTACCTTGGGGGTGCTACGACGGAACCCCCAAAGTGATAAGCCAAGAATACCAAGAATTGGAATTACCGTAAATTCAATCTTGCAACTTTCAATTAGAGATCTCTCTTCATTGTATTTGATTTAATCATTATAACGGCTATCCATTAATTTTATTTCTGTATAATAATTTATGGTTATTCACTAATCATTATTAGTCACCATAATTAATTCCTCTTTAATCATCTATTTATTCGTTATAATGTGCTATTATGCTTCTTCATTTAAGGATTATCAATTATTAAATCATTAATTATGGCTATTATTAATTAATAATTTCTATTTAAATAATTAATTATTATTATTATTATAAAATAAAATAAGTCCCTCACTCTGTGAGCGATTTCTTCCAACCGCAGAACATTTTTTCTTTCTCCTCACTTGCACAACTACTACTAACATCGAAGGTAATATTATTCAAACCTATTTGCTTTGTTATTTCTGTATACCGTTTTACTTTAACCTTTCTTTCAACATTTGTCACAACAGGAGGTTGAACACCGCTAACACTACTAGAAAGTGTATTCTCCTGACTATCCTCTATCATCGTTTCGTCATGCTCATCATTACTTTCTTCTACACACGTTTCACTTTCCATTTCACGTCCTGTGTTACTTTCAATTACACGTCCTGTGTCACCACCATCTTCACCCCGTCTACCCTCCATAGTCAATTTTCCAATGCCTCAATCCTCTTATCTAGTTTTTTTAGATACTCCAAAATTTGATTACCAACTTCAGAGGTGACCATATTGTCCTGAACCTTGTCCTCACAAGGTTTCAGTTTTTCCACTGCATTACTTACTTTTCCTAGGCTCGCCTTAATTATCTCCGTCCCTTTCTCCCACATACTGTTCATAGAGGCTGTCGTTGGCTTCCAGCTGTTTCCTCCATGTTCCTTTTGCACAATCTTTCCTTGCTGCGAGGATACATCTATTCTGCTTGTAGGACCCGTCCTAGTCTCTTTCAGATGAGGCTTCATGGGGCATAGAGAGGAACCAGCATTGTGGCTGCCTCGACAGTTGCAACAAAATGGGACGATTTTTTCACTTCTTTCAATCTTGACTCTGCACTCTCGCGAGTCGTGTTTTTCCCCACAATACCGACACCTGGGGTCAAACTGGCATTTCCATGCCATATGTCCCCAACGTGAACACTTCATTCATAATATGGGCTCCTCAATGTATTTTGCAACGTTCCTATAGCCTAGTCCTTGCACAAAAATTTTCTCCGGCGCCTCACCCTTTACCAAGGCAACAACCTGGTTTTGTTTGTCACCACGAACACTGTTCCTCTTTGCCCAGACAACATTATCATTGTTGAGAAGAAGACAGTCAGGATCCAAATAAGTTGGAAACTTAAAAACTATGATCTTTGTGTGCAACATACCTTCTTCTGGAGTAATCATCACAACATTCTCAAAACCAGCCGTCGTGAGGCGTTCCACGGCCTTTTCAGTCCCAACTGTTATGTAGGGCCGGTGAAGACCCCTTGAAGAGTGGTTCATATTCCTAACACTCTTTAGCCAGACGTACCGTCCACTCCAGCTATTGGTGAAAATTCAGTTGGCATGTTGTAGGGAACAACAACCTCTTCCTTCGATTAAATTGCTTCTCTTGAGTCCTGCTGAGTAGGGTCTCATTTTTTGGTCTCTTTGTATTTCATCGTCACTCTCACTGTCTCACAGTTTGTTAATATTTCACAGTTTCATTCTGTTCACTACTACTTCAAACGGTCTGTTATCATCTTGTGTGTCCTCCTCACTACCATTTAGGCATACCGCCTCAGCCATTTCTTCGACACTGTCAACAATCGAGACATATAAGGAGATTCACAATATCCTGTATCACCACGTGCAAAAACGAAGAGTGTGGGGGCAATACTCCACCTCCCACCAAGCAGTGGACGCCAAGAGCGCCAACACTGCGACCGCACACGACCTTGGTCCGGTCACAACTGTAGACGATATATTATATTATATTATATTATATTATATTATATTATATTATATTATATTATATTATATTATATTATATATCATATCATATCATATCATATTATATTATATTATATTATATTATATTATATTATATTATATTATATTATATTATATAAGGGGTACCACCTCTGGTGCAAGTGTAGGGACCAATAGCCTCGGAGAAGAAAATAAAGAGAACTCAAGGAAAACCTTGTGGATCCTCACTGAACACTTTGATATTTTCTTCTCCTACCACCTCTATTCTTTTGGTATGTGTGTATATATATCTAACTTTATTTTAAAATTTCTTTACATTATATTCTTGTAAACAAAAAAGGAATCAGCCATGATTGCACATGAAAATGATACATTCCAATTTCAAACATTTAATTTAAATGTATACGTATATTTGTATTGCTTACAACACTTAAGCGTGGTTATACTTGTACTTATCACATAACAAATAACTTTTTTATAACATAGTAGCTATTCTATAGCCAACACCATTTGCTAATCAACACTCACTAGGTGAGTACACTGACAAACTAATGTTATGTTTTTCAAGCTTTTCAATATCTAAAATCCGACTGACGTCAAGTATTTGTGCATGAGCAAATTTAGCTTTATTGATATGAAATTTATTGAACAAATTAAAAGCCTACTCCTAGAGTAGGAGTAACCTACTCTCTAATACAGAATTTGCTTCTACTGTATTGAACATACCGGCCACAACATCACAGCTTGGTGCAGTAAACGACCTGAGCTGGGAAATGGCGTCGCGTCCTCCTTACCCGGGAACACCTCCTCCTCCGGGAGCTCCTCCTGTCACCCCTCAGAGGTACGCTGGGCCTCAGGGGGGTCAGGGAACACCAATGAGGTACCCCCAGCAGAGTTACCCAGTAAGTCACTCATGTTTACTAATAGTTGTAGTAGACCCAAGTGGCGGCTTTGTGCTCCGGGGCTCCGTGTGCAGTTGTAAACAATAAATTTATGTGGTCCGGTCGTATTGAAAATCTTGTCACTCGCATTGATAATGCACTGGAAAAGGCACTGGACCAACTCCCAACTAAATTCTTTACACAAGTAAACTAATTCATACCCCGAGGCTGACCCCAACACACCTCATCCACATCTACAGACCGACATCGAACCTAACGCAGCTACGATTGCTGTATACAAATCGTTTGAACTAATGCAGGAAAAACTCCTAGAAAACTATTTAGCACGCCTTACCCAAGTCACTCCCCAGGCTGACTTGCCACAAACCACAACCACTGGCATCAAGAGTAAGAAATCCCTAGCTGTGCAAACCTCCCAACCTGGCACTTTGATTGAAAAACCACATAAACCACTCTCCCACGACACATCCTCCAATCACTCCCAGATATTCAACATACTGTACTACTGGCACGGCAAAGAAGACCGATGCAATCACGTCCTAGACGTAAAGCTCTGAAATACGGCAGCATAACATAACCGATCTTCAACTAACCTACCCCAACCTAACCTAACCTTACACACATTAACTCCATGTTACTTAATGTACCCTAACTTACCCAATCTAATCTACCCTAACCTACCCCCCATCAGTCAGTCACCAATCCATCCACCCCACTCACTTGCCAACCACCTCTGCCCGGGCCCACCCTGCCCTTCCTGCAGCCATATCAACCTCTTGCCCCTGTTACACTATTGCCTAAGTTTCTTTTGTTGGTATCATTCAGAGGCTATACAAATATACATGCATTATGTAGCAGAAATACAATAGTATTAAAAACTTATTACAGAAATACTGGTAATATAAAATGCCAATATCAAGTGGATCAGAGTTGGGGCAGAGTTGGCAGAGCGGTGGAAATATTTCCCATCATATCACACAACTAAATTTTAAATTCCCTTCATATGACAGGTCAAAATTAAATTTTTTCTCTATGAAATCTCCCTCTCTCACTGCCTCTCCCTCTCTAACCTCACTGCCTCGCTCCCTCCCCCCCTCACTGCCTCTCTCTCTCCCCTCCCCTCCCCAAGAGAACCATGTGTAATTACCTAAGTGTAGTTACAGGATGAGAGCTACGCTCGTGGTGTCCCGTCTTCCCAGCACTCTTTGTCATATAACGCTTTGAAACTACTGACGGTCTTGGCCTCCACCACCTTCTCACTTAACTTGTTCCAACCGTCTACCACTCTATTTGCGAAGGTGAATTTTCTTATATTTCTTCGGCAACTGTGTTTAGCTAGTTTAAATCTATGGCCTCTTGTTCTTGAAGTTCCAGGTCTCAGGAAGTCTTCCCTGTCGATTTTATCAATTCCTGTTACTATTTTGTACGTAGTGATCATATCACCTCTTTTTCTTCTGTCTTCTAGTTTTGGCATATTTAATGCTTCTAACCTCTCCTCGTAGCTCTTGCCCTTCAGTTCTGGGAGCCACTTAGTAGCATGTCTTTGCACCTTTTCCAGTTTGTTGATGTGCTTCTTAAGATATGGGCACCACACAACAGCTGCATATTCTAGCTTTGGCCTAACAAAAGTCATGAACAATTTCTTTAGTATATCGCCATCCATGTATTTAAATGCAATTCTGAAGTTAGAAAGCATTGCATAGGCTCCTTGCACAATATTCTTAATGTGGTCCTCAGGTGATAGTTTTCTATCTAGAACCACTCCTAGATCTCTTTCTTTATCAGAATTCTTTAAAGATTTCTCACATAATATATAGGTTGTGTGGGGTCTATGTTCTCCTATTCCACATTCCATAACATGACATTTATTAACATTAAATTCCATTTGCCAAGTGGTGCTCCATATACTTATTTTGTCCAGGTCTTCTTGAAGGGCATGACAATCATCTAAATTTCTTATCCTTCCTATTATCTTAGCATCATCAGCAAACATGTTCATATAATTCTGTATACCAACTGGTAGATCATTTATGTACACAATAAACATCACTGGTGCAAGAACTGAACCCTGTGGTACTCCACTTGTGACATTTCTCCATTCCGATACATTGCCTCTGATTACTGCCCTCATTTTTCTATCAGTCAGAAAATTTTTCATCCATGATAGAAGCTTACCTGTCACCCCTCCAATATTTTCCAGTTTCCAGAACAACCTCTTATGTGGAACTCTGTCGAAAGCCTTTTTTAGGTCCAGATAGATGCAGTCAACCCAGCCATCTCTTTCCTGTAATATCTCTGTGGCCCGATCATAGAAACTGAGTAAATTCGATACACAGGATCTTCCTGATCGAAAACCATACTGTCTGTCTGATATTATATCATTTCTCTCCAGGTGTTCTACCCATTTAGTTTTGATTAGCTTTTCCAATACTTTCACTATTACACTTGTCAATGATACAGGTCTATAATTGAGGGGGTCTTCCCTGCTGCCACTTTTGTAGATTGGAACTATGTTAGCCTGTTTCCACACGTCTGCTACGATTCCTGTACACAGGGATGCCTGAAAGATCAGGTGAAGTGGAATGCTGAGCTCAGATGCACATTCTCTCAGAACCCATGGTGAAACGCCATCTGGGCCAGCTGCTTTGTTCCTCCCGAGCTCCTTTAGCATATTTTCCACTTCATCTCTAGACACCTCTATCCGCTCTATGTTGTTCTCTGGAATTCTTATTGTGTCTGGTTCTCTGAAGATTTCATTTTGTACAAACACACTTTGGAACTTTTCATTTAATGTTTCACACATTTCATTTTCATTTTCCGTGAATCTGTTTCCCATTTCCAACCTCTGGATATTATCCTTTACCTGCAATTTGTTGTTTATGAATTTGTAGAATAGGCCCGGTTCTGTTTTACATTTATCTGCTATCCCTTTTTCAAAATTTCTTTCTGCCTCTCTCCTTACTGCTGTATAATTGTTTCTCGCATCTTTGTATCGCTGGTATGTTTGGGGGTTTGGCCTCTTCCTATACTGATTCCATTTTTGTGTCTTTTGGTCTCTTGCCCTCTCACAATTTCTGTCGAACCAATCCTGTTTTCTGGTCCTGCATCTCTGTTTTGGTATAAATTTTTTTGTGCCTTTATCATATATTTCACAAAACTTGCCATACATCTCATTCACTTCCTTGCCTAGCATCAAGTCTGTCCAATTATACTCACTAAAAAAATTTCTAAGGTCACCATAATGTCCTCTCCTGAAGTCTGGTTTTTCAACTGCTTCAACCTCCTTATTTTCTTCCAGCTTATAACGCATTGCATACTTTATTCCCAAAAAGACATGGTCACTTTTACCCAAGGGAGGAAGGTACTGAATGTCAAATATCTCTTCCTCCTTCCTGGTAAATATCAAATCTAGCATGGAGGGAACGTCCCCTTCCCTCATCCTCGTAGCTTGTTTAACATGTTGATACAAGAATGTTTCCAGGATGAGGTCTACAAATTTACAGGTCCAAAAATCTTCTGTTTTAGCTTCATATGCTTCCCAGTCTATGGATTTCAAGTTGAAGTCACCGACTATCAACAGTCGTGATCTATCGTTATCCGCTCTCGCTATAATCTCTCTCATTATTGTTATAAGACCTTCACGTTTACTATCTAGCTCCTCCTTTGACCATGTGCTGCTTGGCGGTGGACTATATGCATTTATCATCATTAGTTTATCATCCTCATAGCAGATCTCTAGTGCTATTATGTCAACTTCTTGTGGATTGGCAGTCATTATTTCCTTCACCTTTAGGTGTTCTTTTACCAGCACAGCAACGCCACCGCCTTTCCTAATTTTTCTGTCCCGTCTCCAAATTGAGTAGCCCCTTGGGAATATGACCTCATTTAAAATTACATCTTCAAGTTTTGTCTCCGTGAGTGCAACAATGTCTGGTGTCTGCAGCTGTATTACATCACTTAACTCCAGTATCTTCGATCTCACTCCATCTATGTTGGTGTATGCAATCTTCAGGAACTTGTTCCCCCTCTCCTTATTCTTCACTCCCCCTCTCTCTATTGATTTTGTTGGTTTGCCTTTATGTACCACTTTACTGGTTTGCCTACCCCTATCACTTTGTAGAAAAAAGAATTTATTTCTTCTTCATTCCTGCTCTCATTTAAATGTTTTGCCTCGGCGAGGTTCAGTTTCAGCTTCTCTCTATCTTCTTTTGAAAGATCTCGTCTTAACGACCACCCTTTCCCATCCTCATCCCTTTGCAATTTTCTAGCATTCCTTAGTACTTCTTCCATCTGTTTGGCACCGTTTAGGGTGATCCTCAAAGGTCGATCTTTCCCTTTTACGTACCTGCCTATTCTCCTGTAGTCGCACACATTCTCTCTGTTTGTAAGACCTTCCACGAGGCCAACAATTTTATCTACTACTTTAGCTTCTTCTACAGCTCTTTCTGACCTAGATGTTATCGCCTTTTCTTTGCAGCCAAAAATGATCAGGGACTTACTCCGATCAACTGTGTTTTGCACCAACTTCGGGTTAGATGCCAATTCTTTCCTCACTTCTTGCCTAATGTTTGTTTTATCTTGGTTGCTGCAGTGTTTGACTTCCTTTACTGCTTCTTCTATTTTTTCCTTCTCCTTGGCCACTTGTGCATAAGTGAGTTGCATATCTTTCTTGCACTGTTCTATTCCCTGTGTAACTTCCTCCATCTGTGCTGACAAAAGCTGTTTCTCCTGTTGAATTTCCTTGCCTAACCTATTGTAGTCATTTATGTTTAAATTTACTTTAACTTCTTCCAAAGCTATTTTTAAGAGTTTATTTTCTTCTTCCATGGCTTTGCAATTTGTTTCCAATTGATTCTTATCCTTGCGCAAGTCTTTCACTAAACCCTCAAGACATAAAACTTTGCTATTCAAATGGTCATTACTTTCTTTCAATTTACTAATTATTTCTACATGAGAGTTCACTATAGTATCTAAATTTACCAACTTGTTATGTAGACTACTAATATCAATGCTTTCTTCATTGAATCCCTCAAAATCAAGCTCTGTTTTGTTTTTCCCCTTGCCAGTGGCCATCTTGAATGTTCTTCTCTGCACTGTAAACACTAGGGCAACTTTTTCTCATCTGATTTTTCACTTCCCTTAGCACTTTCCTGTTATCTCACCTATTTTTCAAGAGCACTATACCTTTATGTTCTGTGGGACACCACTCACTACCATCAACCTGTACTACAATACTTAGGATTGTTGAAATATGCTGGAGCTCCTCTGCTGCAAGTGTTGACCCTAGGGGTGTCACCTTTTACTAGTCTACTGAATCTAATTACTAGTCTAATGTGTGAACTACCGTCCGTGTGGCAGATGGTCAGTTTCCATCTAATACAATAAATCATTTATGATACAAGTATTTTTATAAGTTTTCATTATCCTAATAATATTATCAAACAAAATCTGTAACCAAAAATATATATGATATACATCCAGAATTTAAGAAAAAATTCTGGCTAACCGGGTCGAGCCCTATAGGCTTATCGGTACAGCCCATCCCTCCCCAACCACCGAGACCCCTCCCCAACCACCAGGACCCCTCCCCAACCACCAGGACCCCTCCCCAACCACCAGGACCCCTCCCCAACCACCAGGACCCCTCCCCAACCACCAGGACCCCTCCCCAACACCCCTAGACCCCTAATAAACTCTGCTTGAGGTCACACATACCAACTTCATAATTCATAAGTAAAAATATATGTTTAACTAATAAACAGGAAACAATAAAGCATGATAATGATTAATAATGTATAGTAATACTGTACACTTAACACAAAAATCAACATAAAATTGAATAAATATTGTACAGCTCATATAATTTTTTTTTAATATGGGCAGGAGTGTTTGGTAGCCTGGTTTCATAGTTCTACATCCCTCACTGTCTTCCTGCCTCCCTCTCTCCTTCCCTCACTACCTCCCTCTCTCACTACCTCTCACTATCTCCCTCTCTTACTACCTCACACTACCTTCCTCCCTCATCCCAACTGATTGCCTGCTAGCCAACCCCACCCTTCCTCCCTCCTTTGCCTGGCAGCCAGCCTGCCCACCCTGCCTCCCTCCCTCCTTCCCTGTCTCCCTCCCACCTTCCCTGCCTCCCTCCCTCCTTCACCAGTTTGCCAAGAAATTATGATAGTTTCACAATTGAAATTATCTAAATAATTGTGATGGGCTGTAAGAGTTAGGAGAAGTGGTGTACAACAAGTATACAACGACTTGTATGATGGAATATACAGTATTTAAATTAACTGTAAATCTTCAAATATAACTGTTTATAACTGTAAATCTACCATAGGCAAACATTGAATATTTGCAGTATAGGTACTTTAAGTGATGTGTCAACATAGATACTATGAGACCTGAGGACAGGTTTGGGCAGTGTACTTGGTCCCCTCTTTTCTCATTTATATTAGTGACCTTCCTAATGCTTCTGGACCACTCAAGCCAATGACTCAACTATTTTCTGATGACACAATCTGCATTTTCCTAAGTCCTAACCCTCTTATTTTGAATGACAGTGAATACTGAACTAGAAAAGTCCATGTTTAGCTAACTGCTAACAAACTTGCACTAAACATTGATAAAACCTTCTACGGTATATATTGTTTGGTAAGAAATCCACAGATCAAATTAACCCCCAAGCTGCTAAGGGCTGTTTGGCCTTTGTCACCCACAGGTGCATTAAAAAAAACAACTTTTTTTAGATATACAGTATCCATTCAATTTAACGGCCTATATGGGGCTGTACCTTGGTCGCTAATCGAATCGTTAGTAATTAACGAAGTTAATTAAGTTAGTATTAATCGAAGCGTTAGTAACAAGACACCTGGTGTGGTTCTTCAGCTATATCTTGCTCTGGTTAGGCCCCATTTAGATTATGCAGTTCAGTTTTGGTCGCCGTACTATAGAATGGGTATAAATTCACTTGAACGTGTCCAGCGTAGGATGACCAAGTTAATTCCCCAAATTAGAAATCTTTCATATGAAGAAAGATTAACTAAACTTAAGTTGCATTCACTGGAAAGGCGAAGAGTTAGGGGTGACATGA
Organism: Procambarus clarkii; assembly: GCF_040958095.1. Lineage (NCBI taxonomy): Eukaryota > Metazoa > Arthropoda > Malacostraca > Decapoda > Cambaridae > Procambarus > Procambarus clarkii. The sequence goes on along the minus strand of NC_091230.1, from coordinate 3,070,508 downwards.
TTGAGGTTTACAAGTGGATGAATGGATATAACAAAGGGGATATTAATAGGGTATTAAAATTATCAACTCAAGACAGAACACGAAACAATGGGTATAAATTGGATAAGTTTAGATTTAGGAAAGACTTGGGTAAACACTGGTTCAGTAACAGGGTTGTTGATTTGTGGAACCAATTGCCGCGTAACGTGGTGGAGATGGGCCCCTCGATTGTTTCAAGCGCGGGTTGGACATGTATATGAGTGGGATTGGGTGGCTATAGATAGGAGCTGCCTCGTATGGGCCAATAGGCCTTCTGCAGTTACCTTTGTTCTTATGTTCTTACCTTGGTCGCTATTTCCGGAGCTCCGTTATTTCTGAAGTTAAGTCGGGTCAGGTAATTTTTCAAGTAACATTCAGGTAGGATATATTTTATACTGTATCTTCTTGAGATTCTTGAGGTTATCTTGAGATGATTTCGGGGCTTTAGTGTCCCCGCGGCCCGGTCCTCGACCAGGCCTCCACCCCCAGGAAGCAGCCCGTGACAGCTGACTAACACCCAGGTACCTATTTACTGCTAGGTAACAGGGGCATTCAGGGTGAAAGAAACTTTGCCCATTTGTTTCTGCCTCGTGCGGGAATCGTACCCGCGCCACAGAATTACGAGTCCTGCGCGCTATCCACCAGGCTACGAGGCCCCTGTATAACTAAAATTAAATAAAGTTCATTGTGTAATTGCGTTCCAATTTAGTGCCATTCTGACGATTAAGCCAGCTGGTGCCTGCTGCATGGATGATGTTTGAACACGGTCTGATCAAGTCCAGATGGGTGGGAAAAAATTGGTTCATTCCTTTGTATTGCAAAATATTTCATGTATCAATCAGTGATTGTTAATATTTTCTCAATAAAATTTTAGATATGTGTATTGTTTTACCCTGAACAGTGCAGGTAATGTATTTTTAAAGTTACGACACAGGCTGTGGCGGCCAGGCCATAACAATGGTGATCGAGCCTTGTCACTGAGAGCTAGCCAAGACAAAATATTCTGAGCTCACGTTTTCTCTGTTAATGATAGAATATACATTTACAGAGATTAATATGTAGCTTTCGTTGAAAAAAAAAAATTTGAAATACTATAATAAAATTGGTAAATTGACTTACTTTTAATGAAGCTGAAGATTACGAAGCTGTGAAGATTATGTCATCCTCTGCAGCGCTTGTTTTATATTGTTCAGTACTATATACAGGGTACATACAGTATGTACACTTATTTTCAGGCATTCACTTCACACAACAGCTAGCCTTACTACTAATTCACATGAGTTCTAATTCTAATTCACAATTGAAAATTATTTCTACTGTATATTTATACTGTACAGTATCTTTTTGTCAAGGCTTAAATAATAATTAACACTTACCATACTTTACTCTATCAACACTTTTTACACTAATTTATATGCCTTTCAATCATATTTTATATGCCTTTCAATCATATTTTATATTGTTAGTGGAGGCTACACGACTTTTGATGGGAATTCAGCATCAGCGGGTGCAACATATCTTGCAGAGCATTCGTTGCTGGCGGATGCTGCATGACTTGTTGATGGGAATTCAGCATCGTTGGGTGCAGCATAGCTTGCAGAGCATTCGTTGCCGGTGGAGGCTGCTCAACTTGTTGATGGGAATTCAGCATCGGCGGGTGCAGCATAGCTTGCAGAGCATTCGTTGCCGGTGGAGGCTGCATGACTTGTTGATGGGAATTCAGCATCGGCAGGTGCAGCATAGCTTGCAGAGCATTCGTTGCCGGTGGAGGCTGCATGACTTGTCGATGGGAATTCAGCATCAGCGGGTGCAGCATAGCTTGCAGTGTTGGGAAGAAAGCTTACTCTCTATTAATTGATTGATATTTAATTAATAGATTAATTTAAATTAATCGAAGGACCACCCTATTTTGACTGAAAAGGGAAACAGATAAAGTTAAACGATAAGGACTGAAATACCAGTGCCTATGGATAAGAAACTATTAAAGATTATTCTTTAAGCTTCTATGGACTGAATAATATTAATGTTCGGGAATAAACTTTCCGTCCTTCACAAAATTGGGGGTTAATACCAGAAGTAATCTACTCCCAGTACGCTTCATCAAGGCTGGTTCTTCCTCAAATAAAATTTAGTAATTCTACTAAATACTATTAAGAAACATTAGATAAATTGATTAATGGTAAAAAGATTATATGTTGATAAACTAAGCAATTATTCTCATTTGACTTTTATGAGGCTAACATATTCTGTTAAGTATCTCAAATCAAATAATCTAAATCTCTTTGACTGATCTAGAATTTGCTCAATTAAAGAAACAATAGAAAGGATTTCAGCTGCTTAGCTGTAATAGTGAACGGAGAGGTAGAGGTGCAATGGCGTCGTCTGCTACTTGCGGCAACACGTGAGTTCAAGCATGGCGTGGGAACATGATGGCCACGACCGCTTACAACACAAGCTGAAATTACAACTAAATATACTAATTGATTACACCTACTATATAGGTGAGTGTACCCCCGTGAGTGTACACGTCCCGGGGGTTCAGCTCTTAGAAAGTTGTTTGGTAGCTTTGGGTGCCGGTTAGCAGTACCCTGCCTGGGATTCCCTGAGCGCGAGTCCTCTGACAGTAAACGCTCGGGACCCTGGGAAACCCCTGGGGACACATGGGTCCGATGGACGTGACCCCAGAGTCCCCCCTCGCTTCCAGCGAGTTTGAGGGTTGCTCTCACCCTTTGTCTCTGGGTGACTCTTTGTTTTGCCTCCGTCTGCTGCCTGTGGGGTCGGTGACACCTTCGACCCGGAGTCCTGCGAGTTTGGTTGCTCGTTGTGGCTCGGTTACCCAGTTGTGCTGACTAAGCGGGTGCGGGCAGCAGGGGCGTTGCACTTAGAGACTTGGTTATCTTCTTGAGGTTATCTTGAGATGATTTCGGGGCTTTTTTTTTTTTTTTTTAGTGTCCCCGCGGCCCGGTCCTCGACCAGGCCTCCACCCCCAGGAAGCAGCCCGTGACAGCTGACTAACACCCAGCTACCTATTTTACTGCTAGGTAACAGGGGCATAGGGTGAAAGAAACTCTGCCCATTGTTTCTCGCCAGCGTCTGGGATCGAACCCAGGACCACAGGATCACAAGTCCAGCGTGCTGTCCGCTCGGCCGACCGGCTCCCTAAACTGTTGCCACCACCTTGCCTTGGTGGTGGCAATGCTCTCGTCGTTTACTTCCCGGGAGCCCCGGGGCTGCCCCGTTTTGGTTCGTGTTGGGACTTGGGGGTGTTGGTTGCTTCGGTTCCTTCCACGCCCCCTTGTCTTTTCCCTGGATCCCCCTTCCTGTCTACATCCGGTTCCTTACCGTCTGTAGGTTCGGGGCGGGGTTTGATGGTGTCGAGACTCGGGCAGTCTCGGGGAATTCTCCTTCCGGGGTGGTGACGGGGGCATTTGAGCCTGTTCCTCCAGCCGTGTTGTAAGAGTCTGCCAGTGGGCTCCCTTCCTTAGTGTTTTCACAGCTGCCCCGGTTTTCTGGTACGGCCGTGGCTTTGGGGGGACGGCTCGGCCCCGGGGCCTGTCGTGTTGGTTCCCGGGAGGGGCTGCCTTGGGGGCCTTGGCCCCGTAGGACCCCGTGGTTTTTTTTTTATCCCCCTCTAGGCGAGGCTTGTGGTTACGCAGAGTGGGGTCTTTCCTCCCCACTCGCCGTACGTGCTGTTGGGCGTCGGCCCCTCCCCGGGCTTGGTTCCTTGGCCTTTGGGTCGGTTGGTTCCGTCCTGTGGCAGGTTGTTTCCTCCTACCCTTTTTGGGACGGTGTTTTCGTCATGTTTCCCCGTTCTTAGGGTTCTACGTGACTTCTGGTCCCGGGTGCGCCTGCGCTTTTGTGTGCCTTCGGGACTAGTGTTGGCTTCTGTGTTCTCGAGGGTTCGGGAAGGTTTTCGCTACTTCCTGCGTTATTGGAACGTCTGTCGGTTTCTGGTCCTTGTTGCCGGTTTGGGCTACTTTTGGCCCGGTTGGGCTACTTGTGGCCCGGTTGGGCTACTTGTGGCCCGGTTGGGCGACTTGTGGGCCGGTTGGGCTACTTGTGGGCCGGTTGGGCTACTTGTGGGCCGGTTGGGCTACTTGTGGGCCGGTTGGGCTACTTGTGGGCCGGTTGGGCTACTTGTGGGCCGGTTGGGCTACTTGTGGGCCGGTTGGACTACTTGTGGGCCGGTTGGGCTACTTGTGGCCCTGTTGGGCTACTTGTGGCCCTGTTGGGCTACTTGTGGCCTTGTTGGGCTGCTTGTGGCCCGGTTGGGTACCTTTTTGGGCTCTGTCTTCGCTTCGTTGGCCGGTTTTATTGTTCCTGCTTCCATTTTGGCTACTTTTCTAGTGCAGTAGTCCTGGTTGGTGCCTTCCCACAGAGAGGGTTGTGCGGTTCGGCCAGCGTGTCATGCGCCGTGGAGTTTGTTTTGGTCTGGGCGGTGTGTTTCAGTGCTGGTGTTTGGCGCCTTTTTTGCTCAAGTGCTTTGCCTCTCGCTCTTCTCCCTTGCTGCGGTGTGTGCCCCTTTGCTCCGGGGGTGTCCTGGTTTCCAGTTGTGGGGAGGCTGCCGAGGTTTTCCCTGTGTCATGGGTGTGGGCCGCCTCCTTCGCCTCTACCCTGCTCTCCTGCGGGTCCGGCAGGGTCCGGCTCTGGTGTCTTCACCTGGCGGTGCTCCCAGGTTCTTCTGGGCACGGTTGAGTCGTGTCACGTTCGTGCCACCGTTTGCCAGGTGAGTTTCTGCGGTCTGGCGTCTTTTGGCAGGGCGCTGGGTGCGTTATTGTTTATATACCTGTGTTTATTTAGGTATATTTTTGTACGACTGAGACCGTTCGCACACCAGTGTCTGTCCCTTTTTTGCAACCCTTCCTGTCCCACTCATGTGCATGTCCTACCCATGCTAGGGTCATTCAGGGGACCCACCTTTTTTAGTGTTATGAGGTGTGGGGGTTGTGGTGTTGGTTCTGTACTCACCTGGTAAGGCGCCTGGCTGTGCTTGCAAGATTTTGAGCTCTGGCTCTTGGGTCCCGCCTATCTGGTAGAACTTGCGGGATAGTACCAGTGGAGTGCAGTGGTGCTATAGGCACAATCTGGGAACACTGTATAACCATCAGAGGTCTGCGGTTGTTACACGACCTACTTGCGAGCATACGCCTTATTGCTGGTACGTCTGTGGACTTCCGGGGCACACTAACTTGTTTTCGAATAGAAGTTCCGGCCCATCCTGGCTTGACTGCTCTCGCTACCGCCTGGGCAATGTGTCCTAGCAGTCTTTCGGGCATGGATCTTTGGTGTTCGTACGGGGGCCTTGCTGCTCGTTGTTCTCGTGTTGTTCCCGAGACTTTTCGGGGATGTGGCGCCTTGGGTTGGCGTTTGCTGCCGGGTGTCTCGCTTCCGTGGGGGGTGCGTGGTGTCCGCTTCCTGGTTCCGTCCTTTTGACCTTCCTCTGTGGGTAGTTAGCTCCGGGGAGCCGACGGGGCTCTCCCAGAAAACCAGCGTTGAATGTAATGGAACGCCATTTTCTGGGTGAGACCCGGAGGCTCCCCGGCAACCCTCCCTCCCTCCCTCCCTCCCTCCCTCCGGTCGGCGTTTTTTCGCGTGTTTTGACATCCAGCCCTCAGAACTGATGGGTGGATAGCCGGCGTGGGAGGTGTGGGGCTTCCCCTTCCCCCTCCCAGGGAGGGGGGAGCTGCGCAGACAGTGGCGCGGTGATGTGTGACGTCATACAAGTTTGCTTGTTTTCTGTTGGGGAGTTCTGTCCACTAGTTCGGCTTTAGATAGCAATTTTTACCAGAATAGGGGTTTGTTTTGGAATGCTTAACTTTCTGGATGCTTGACCCGGTCGATGGCAGACATAGAATGCTTCCAACCACACGGGGGTTTCTATAGGCCATTGCTCCCCTTGCCTCTCTGAGGGGGCCAGGTTCTGGTCGTGGTCCCCGGTAGGCCTTAGAACTCCATACACATGACTGATGCCAAAGTCTGACATTAGCATATCAGCCTGGTAAAGCTCCGGGGAGCCTCCGGGTCTCACCCAGAAAATGGCGTTTCATTACATTCAATGCTGGTTTTTTATCATAATCAAGGGTCTTCTGTAATACTATCATCGCTAAATTATAGCATATACATACAGTGGTACCTCGGAATACGAGTGTCCCTGTATGCGAGTTTTTCGGAATACGAGCAGGATTTCCTCGGAAAATGTGTCTCGGAAGGCGAGGGTTACCTCGGAACACTAGTTTGTTGATACGTGTACAGGCCGACTAGCGCATGGTGGCATGGCGATCGCGCCTCAGTTTACCAGTGCCTCGCGCCCAGTGACTATCCCACCTGAATTCTTCACAAGGATTTACAGTTTTTTGTCGGTTTTTTGGCCATTTGAGCATAAAAGTTATCATTATATATCTCGCCATGGGTCTCAAGAAAGCCATTGGTAAGGTTCAACCTAAGAAAATAGCTGTGAGTAGAGGCAGTAGAGGATGTCCCTTCTTGATTAAGAAAATGTGTGAAGTATGGGAAGAACTGCAAAGTTTTGTTGAAAAAATTTGCCCAGATAAAGCTGTAGCAGGCCGTTGCATTGACCTTTTAAATGACAATGTGATGTCTTACTACAGACAAGTGTTAAAATGTAGGGAAAACAAGTGTCTTTAGACAGATTCTTAGTAAAACAAGCAAGTCCTAGTGGTATGCAGGCAAAATGTGCCAGAGAGTGCACACCAGTGAAGTCCTCACTGCCTGATGTTATAATGAAAGGAGACTCCCCTTCCAAACAGTAACACCTCTCCTCCTCCCTCCTCACATCTTCCATACACCAACAGCAGTCCTCAGCAAGGGTAAGTAATAACTTGAACATAGTTTTGTACGTTTATTTAGATGAATTAGGTATAAAAATTTAGTTTGATGTGGGGTTTTTGGGGTAGTCAGGAACAGATTAATTCATTTCCCATTATTTCTTATGGGGAAATTAGCTTCAGAATACGAGTTTTCGGAATACGAGCTGTCTCCAGGAACGGATTAAACTCTTAAACCGAGGTACCCCTGTATGTATATTTTGACATTTTTAGGCGATGCTGTGGTCACAAGCTGAACAGCAGTGCTGTGACCGCATGCTGCATGTTCCAGTCTTGGTGACTCACTCAGTACCGAGGCCCTCACACCCGGGAATGTTGCCCACGATTTAAAACAAAAATGGCGTCTGTTTACAAGCGCCCCGATGAAGGTGAGGTGAACCCCCGTGTATCTGCGAGCAGTTTAAATCTTGCGTAGTACTCTAACACGTCATATGACGTGATACGCACTTTTGGGTAAGTTACTCAACACGTCATGACGTGTTGCGCAGTTTAACCCTTGGGCCGCTAAGGGCCATTTTACCTTCAACACCCACAGGTACAAAACAAAAAAAATACCAAGAAATTCTTTCGTCTTATAAAAGTGTTCATTTGTGTTCCCTGATAACAGGAAAAATAAAAAAAATCGTAGGTGACATATTTTAGCCACAATAGGGCGGGAAAATCTGATAAAAAAGAAGCGTTGACAGAGCAGTCGCCAGACGAGGTCTGCTCCGCCCGAGCTGTCAGGCGGGGGCTGCCACAAAGATATTATTACTAATTATTTCAATGTGTCTAATTTATTTTATTTTTTTTTTTTTGCAGTAATATTATTCAATAGTGTGTATTGTGATATATTTATATAATAAAATGGGTGAACCATCGCTGTACTTTAAATTATGGTGTGCATATTAGTGATTTAATTATGTTCATAGAACAATAAACAAATAGTTTGCTGTTATTACACTATATACATAGGTTATATATATAAGTATCTGCATGTTTTGTTCTCCATAACGAACCACTAAGTTGGTATTGAGTCAAAATGCAACGAAGAGTGGCCACCACTCACCAGCCAGCCAGCCACTTGCCAACATACTCTTCCCGCCATACTGTTTTTGCTTTTATTCTCTATACACAGACGTTATTTATAAGTATCTACATGTTTTGTTCACCATAACTGTACATATATGCTTGTATGGTGAGTTCAGGCAATAAGAGAGGTAGCTACACACACAGCTGGTGGCTGCTGCCATCACTAGTTCAAAGCCAGAGGCGCTAATATTTCTCCTCCAACAATACTGTTTGTGGTGTTATTACACTATACAGGGGTACCTCGGTTTAAGAGTTTAATCTGTTCCTGGAGACAGCTTGTAACCCGAAAACTTGTAAACCGAAGCTAATTTTCCATAAGAAATAATGGGAAATGAATTAATCCGTTCCTGACTACCCAAAAACTTCGCTTCAAACTAAATTTTATACCTAATTCATCCAAATCTACACTACAAAAGTATGTACAAGTTATTACTTATCCTTGCTGATTTATTTATTTATTTATTTATGCATATACAAGAATGTACATTGGGAATGTGAGGATACATAATATGGTAATTACAGTCTTGTAAAGCCACTAGTACGCGCAGCGTTTCGGGCAGGTCCTTAATCTAAGACAATTTTAAGGAGTAAATACTTGCAAAATTTATAGACAAAAAAATGATAACAGTTACATGGAATGAAAAAAAGAAGATGAGAAAATTGTAGGTACAGTATATTAAAGCACATAGGTAGCTAAGATTGATTGCAATGACAGCTTGAATGGTAGTTGACAAAAATTGGTAGGCACAATACAGCAGAAACAATATAAGATTGATTGCAATGACAGCTTGAATGGTAGTTGACAAAAATTGGTAGTCACAATACAGCATATGGCTAGCACATAAAAGAAGACAGCAATGAGCACAATGATAAGGTCGTTTGATTACTACATAAAAATTAGGAGATTGGGTAACACTAGGTACAGAGCAAATTTAAAGCTCAGTGTAGGAAACTAATTAGATGAGATTAGGTACTTTTTGGTTTTACTTTTAAATAAGGCAAAAGTTTTACAGTTTTTCAATTCACTAGGGAGTGAGTTCCATAGACTAGGTCCCTTAATTTGCATAGTGTTTACACAGATTAAGTTTGACCCTGGGGATATCAAAGAGATATTTATTTATGGTGTGGTGATAATGGGTCCTATTACATCTGTCCAGGGAGAGTTTCAGAGCATGGTTTGCATTTAAGAACAGGGTTTTGTAAATGTAGTTGACACAAGAGAATGTGTGGAGGGAGTTAATAATTAGCAAGTTTAGGGATTTAAATAAGGGAGCTGAGTGTTGTCTGAAAGCAGAGTTAGTTATTATTCTGATAGCAGATTTTTGCTGTGTGATGATGGGCTTAAGGTGGTTTGCAGTGGTAGACCCCCATGCACAGATACCATAATTAAGATAGGGGTAGATTAGTGCATAATATAGTGAGAGGAGAGCAGAGTTAGGAACATAATATCTGATTTTGGAGAGTATACCAACTGTCTTAGAGACTTTCTTAGTTATGTGTTGAATGTGGGTGCTGAAGTTGAGTCCCTTGTCTAGGAATAGGCCAAGAAATTTGCCATCATTTTTATTACTGATATTAATGTTGTCTATCTGTAGCTGAATTGCATTTGATGATTTGCTTCCAAATAAGACTCATGTTGGCATATGGAAGATGGTGAGGAGGGGGGAGGATGAGAGGTGTTACTGTTTGGAAGGGGAGTCCACTTCCATTATCACATCAGGTAGTGAGGACTTCTCTGGTGTGTGCACACTGGCACGTTTTGCCTGCATACCACTAGGACCTGCTTGTGGCTTACTGCTTGCTTGTCTTACTAAGAATCTGTTTAAAGACACTTGTTTTTCCCTACATTTTAACACTTGTCTGTAGTAAGACATCACATTGCCATTTAAAAGGTCAATGCAATGGCCTGCTACAGCTTTTTATTTGGGTGAGTTTTTTCAACAAAACTTTACATTTCTTCCTATAGTTCACACATTTTCTTAACCCTTAAACTGCGCATGGCGTATATATACGCCCTGAGTAACATGTCCCATGGTGCGCATGGCGTATATATACGCCATAGGGTGCCAGGCCTGATTCAAATGGCCCGCGGCTACACGGGGTTCACAGTAGCTTCCTCAGGGCTCTTGTAAACAGATGCCATTTAAAAAAAAAATCGTGGGCAATATTCTCAGGTGTTAGAGCCACAGTACTGTTGGAGCAACCAAGGCCGGCGCACGCAGCATGAGCGAACAGCATTGATGTTCAGCTTGTGACCACAGCATCGCCGAAAAATGTCAAAATAAATATGTAATTGTTATTATTTAGCGATAACAATATTACAGATGACCAATGACTGTGATATAAATAACCAGGGTTGTGGTAATAGCAGGATTGTTGTAATAATTAGCGCTGTGGGAGGAGTGATGCTGAGAGACGGAGGGAGACAGCATCGTTTACTGACTGTGTGGCCACCTGTTATTGTTTGCATTCACCATACCAGGTCAGTGGTTCTCTATGGTGAACACAAATGTAGATACTTATATATAATGTGTGTATTAGTGTAATAACAGCAAAAGGATTATGCTGGGAGGAGCCATATGGGTGACGGAGGTGACGTCGTCTGCACGATTTGTCTAGCTGTTTAGAGGGTGGCCACTATGCTCTTTGGGCGCACTACAAGCTTAGGTGTACAGTTACGGTGCATAAAACATGTAGATATTTATATATAATATGTGTATACAGGGTAATAACACTGCAAAAGGTATTGTTGGGGGAGAAAGTTTAGTGCGTGTGACCTTGAAAGAGTGAGGGAGCCGCCAGCCGCCATCTGTGTATAGCGACGACTCTTAGTGCCTGAACTAACTATATCAGCTTAGCTGTACAGTTGTGGTGAACAAAATATATACATACTTATACATAACGTCTCTATATAGTGTAATAACACCACAACTGGTATTGTTGGGGGAGAAAGTTTAGTGCGTGTGACCTTGAATGAGTGAGGGAGCCGCCAGCCGCCATCTGTGTATAGCGACGACTCTTAGTGCCTGAACTAACTATATCAGCTTAGCTGTACAGTTGTGGTGAACAAAATATACACATACTTATATATAACGTCTGTATATAGTGTAATAACACCACAACTGGTATTGTTGGAGGAGAAAGTTTAGTGCGTGTGTTGAGGGAGTGGCAGCGAGTGGCTGGCTGGTGTGTGGCGGTAACTCCTCGTTGCTTTTCGACTCTCAATACCAACTTAGTGGTTCGTTATGGTGACCAAAACATGCCAATACTTATATATAACCTGTGTATAGAATGTAATAGCAGCAAAACTATTTGTTTATAGTTTTATAAACATAATAATTGAATCACTAATATGCACATCATACTTTTGAGTATAGCGATTATTAACCACTTTTATTATATAAATATATTACAATACACACTATTGAATAATATTACTGCAAAAAAACTAAGAAAAAATCAATCAGAGACATTGAAACAATTAGGTAATAATATCTTTGTGGCAACTCCCATCTGTCAACGCGGGTGACGCTGACCAGGTCTGACGACCGCTCTGTCAACGCCCACTTTTTGCCAGACTTCCTCGGTCAATTGCGCCCAAAATATGTCACCTACGATTTTTTTTTTTTCGTGCTCAGGGGACACAAATTAACATGTTTAGAAGACAAATTTTTTTTTTTTTTTTTTTTTTTCTTGCGCACAGGGGTGTAAATGTCCCAAGGACCCCTGAGCAGTGTAAGGGTTAATGAGGAAGGGACATCCTCTACTGCCTTTGCTCACAATTATTTTCTTAGGTTGAACCTTACCACTGGCTTTCTTGGGACCCTTGGCGAGATATATAATAATAATAACTTTTATGCTCAAATAACCAAAAATCCGACAAAAAATTGTAAATCCTTGTGAAGAATTCAGGCGGGATAGTCACTGGGCACGAGGCACTGGTAAACTGAGGCGTGATCGCTGTGCCACCATGCGCGAAAGAGCGGAGATTGCACGGTTAGTTCAGTGGTAGTAGCGGGGTGCGCGGTCGAGTTAATACAATCCTCTACTCTATATCAACAACCCTCATACCATTTTCATGTTCACGAATGATCTCTTGTTTTTCTTCTGTATTCACCTATTTGTGCTTGTGGGGGTTGAGCTCTGCTCTTTCGGCCCACCTCTCGACTGTCAATCAATCAACTGTTACTGACTACTAATTTTTTTTTTTCTCTACACACACAAACACATTCCCCCCCCCCCCCCCCCAGAAAGCAGCCCATAGCAGCTGTCTAACTCCCAGGTACCTATTTACTGCTAGGTAACAGGGGGCATCAGGGCTAAGGAAACTGCTCATCTGTCTCTGCTGGGTGCGGGGATCGAACCCCAGTCTCTAGGTCCACGAGTCTAGAGCGCTGTCCACTCAGCCACCCATCCCCTCCACTCGGCCACCCAGCCGAGTCATCCTCACATGTGGTCATCCTCACTGGATGTGGTCATCTTCACTGGATGTGATCATCCTCACACGTGTTTTCTTAGGTTGAACCTTACCACTGACTTTCTTGGGGCCCATGGTGTGATATATAATAATTACTTTTATGTTCAAAAAACAAAAGAGCACAAAAATAGTGGATTTCTTTACAAGCATAATCGTCACAGGCAGCTCTGGTAAACTGAGGTGGGGTCGGCTGTGCCACCAGGAAAACTGTGATCGGTTGACTCATACGCGTATCAACAAAGTCGCTAGTCTAGGCAAAGGTTGTAAGTCGAGATGCATTTTCCGACGAAATTTACATCGTAACTTGAAAAATTCATTAGGGGCAGTTGTAAGTTGAGGTGCCACTTATATAAAACTCTGAACTGCAGTGCTAATCCTGACTTGAAATGCTTCCTGGAGGGCTGAAATACAACCCATGGGCACCTCACTAGAAACAAATATTTCCATTCCATTCACCTGGGCTTTAGGAGTCTCGAACCGTGGACCCCACCCGTGTGAGTCCAAAGCTTTATCGACCGAGCTCTTGAGTAGTCTTAAAAAGAAAAGTTTCCAGAAGCAGCTTCCTGCTGCCAAACTTGAATTTTTGACTTTCCCTGACTACTACTGAAGTTCAGAGGACTTAGTGATCCATGCGCACGTCATATAAATTGTCATCCACACTTCGTGGAAATAAACACTTGGGCTCTAATAAATATAATATTTTTTCAGCAGATGAATGTGCAAAGATCCCAGTACCCTCCTGTTGGTATGGGGGGTCCTACGGGAAGCCCAGCTCCAGTTATGCAGCGTCCTCCAGGTCCCCCAGGTCCACAGCCGTACAGCAGTGGTATGGTTCGCCCTCCAGCTATGCCTACAACTCCTGGCTCGAAGCGACCTGCTTCATCTAGCTCTTCCAAAAGGTATTTATATATTTAATATTTTTTCTGAGGGGAGCCCCGTCGGCTTCCTGAAGCTATCAAACTGACATGTGCCATATTAGTTTGGTTCCATCAGTCCTTGGAGTTCAAGTTCCTACCTAGGGCCACGAGCCAGAACCTGGCCCACTCAGAGAGGCGCAGGGAGGGAAGGGGAGGGAATTATCAAGGGAAAGCACCAAACCACTACGACTATATAGTACTTGGAAGGGGTCAGGATAAGGATTTGGGATAGGACAGGGGGATGGAATGGTGCCCAACCACTTCAACGGTCGGGGATTGAACGCTGACCTGCATGAGAGGCGCAGGGAGCAATGGCCTTATGAGCTCTCTATATGTAGAGTTTGTCATGTTTGCCATCAACCGGAGAAGGCACCCAGAATGGTAAAACGTTACAAATCTCTAACTAGTTAAAATGCAACCTACATCTGAATCGATGCACAGAACTTCCCCCAATAGAAAACAATGAAACAAGCAACATGTCATCCAACTAGCACGCCCGCTCATTAGCGGCTCACCCTCCTCGATGGGGAAGGGGGGGACCCCGCTCAGCAAGCAGGCCACACCACCCCCTAGTTCATAGACTGAGGTGCCCAGTGTCACATGTCCTCTCTGGCCTCAGTTTATTGTCTGGCTTTGCATTAATGACTTTGCCAGCTGTGTTGTGTGGTGGTGGCCAGATGTTCCTACAAGTAGACTGGGCTGCATGTGCCCGGTAAGTACTTCCTTTGCAAGTCAGGGTTACCTTTCCTGGGTCGTTCGGGTCTCACTCATTCCTGTTTGAGGACTTCATTGCTTGGTGTTGTTCTCGCCCTTGGGGTTCGCCGGGGGTCTTGGGCTTCCTGTCTTGTCCCAGGTAGGGAGCAGGTTTGTGCTGGGTGGGGTGCACTGCAGTTGGCGCAGCTTGCATTCAACGGTGGCCGAGGATTCTCTCTGGGGACCGGTTAGTCTTTTCCCGCTGGGCAGTGTCTGGCTTTGGAGGCTGTTCTGGTATCTTTGGGACAGCCCCTTTCGCCGCTCTCCTGATCGCTGACTTTGACTTCCAGGGTCATTGTGTCGGTTGCTGCGTCTCTGGCTTCCTCATCGGTTTTCTGGGTTTGGTACCTTGGCGCCTTCCACTTTTCTTGCTCGATGTGTTCATGGATGCCTCGTTTCTCGGCTGGGGTTTTATGACCAGCGCTTACCAGGCTGGGCAGGGGCGTTTGACTCAGTCCTGACGTCGAGCTCACAGCATGGTGCGGGAGTTTGCGGCTGTGTGGCAGATGCTGCAGTGGATTCAGTTGCCTCGGGGCTCGGTGATTTTGCTCCATTCACACTGCTCTTCTGTGGTTCATTGTCTCTACGGTCCATGGCTCTTCGGGGCTGGTCACTTCGGGTAGATTTTCTGCTGAGTTCTCGAGTTTAGTCTCCACGCTGTTCACATTCAGGCAGGACCAAAGAGCCAAAGCGCAACCCTTGCAACCACAACTAGGTGAGTACATTCAGGGGGGTGTCCAACATCATGGCGACTAGCCTGTCTCGCTTCATTCCTCTTTCCACGGAGTGTACTGTCAATACCGCCACCTTCCTTTGGCAACAGATGTTTGGGTGCCCAGAGGTGGACCACGTCGACGTCGGCTCCCAATATATTTGGCACCGTTCCCTGATTGTGAGGCATTCAGGATGGATGCTTTCTGGCAGAACTGGTCGAGGTGGGGGGTTCCTGTACCTTCATCCCTCAGTCTGGCTGTTGCTTCGGGTTCTGGCACAGCTTGAGTCCTTTCTGAGGAGAGTGGTTCTCCTGGCCAGTGGTAGCCGGCCCGGCCTTGGTTTCAGATACTGCTTGCACAGTGTCTGAATCCGGGAGTTTCTCCTCCCCTGAAGATTTGCTATATTTCCTAGCTAGTTCAACAACATATTTACCATTTTCATGTTTACGAAGGATCTCATGTGAAAACGACCATAGAGGAAAAACAAGTGTTTTCTTGCCTTAAACCTTACCACTGGTTTTCTTGGGACCCATGGCAAAATATATAATAACAACTTTTATATTCAAATAGCCAAAAATCCGAAAAAAATAATTCCTTGTAAAGAATTCAGGCGGGATAGTCACTAGGCGGGAGGCACTAGGAAACTGAGGCATGATCGCCGTACCACTACGCGCTAGGTCGCCATACGCGTATCAAAAAACTCGTATCCCGAGGTAAAGTTTGTAACCCGATTCAAATTTTCTGAAGAAATCGAGCTCAATACCCAAAAAGTTCGTAAAGAGGGGCATTCGTAAACCGAGGTACCACTATATGTGAGAAAGCTGCAGGAACATGTAAGCGATAGTCCAGGATAATAGTCCACCAACCAGACTGCCTGGTTGATCAGTCCGGCAACCAGGAGGCCTGGTCGACGACCGGGCCGCGGGGACGCTAAGCCCCGGAAGCACCTCAAGGTAACCTCAAGGTAGGATCACCCCAAAATGTGCACAGTACCATGACCACTGCACCAATGATAGTCTATAAGGATTGGTCATGCCTAGTGTTTATTAACGGAGCACCACGACTGATCAAATTCGACGACACTCATGGATCCATTTCATGTGTGCCAGAATTTGATGAAAAACTGTACTGAAATGAATCTGAGTGTTGTCAGGGGTTGATCAGTTGTGGAGCTTAGTTAATAAGCACCAGGACTTACCAATCCTTATAGACTTGTGGTGGTCATGGTACTGTGTACGTTTAGGGGTGATCCTGGACGGCATGGGTTTGAATCCTGGCTGAATCCCTGAAAGGTTCAGATGAAGCTTACAGGAGTTAAGAACCAATCCTTCTATTCATATAACCAAGGCTGACAAATCCAGCACTGTTGTTATTCTAAACAAGGAGGAATATATTTCCAAAATGAATGATCTCCAAGATCTTCAACTTATACCAAACTCAGGAAAAATTCTCTTGATGACATCATCAAGTCCTTCAATAGCAGCTTGAGGAAGTTTTTAAGTAACCATAAAGATCTTCTAAATCAACTTGGTACCTCATTTCCTTCTTTACCATATATCTATGAACTTATCAAGACTCATATGCCTAACTATCCCATGAGGCCTATCATCAGTTCTGTGGGATCCATTTTCTACAAGCTCTTTAAATGGTTTAGCAAAATCTTGTCCCCATTGTTAGGAACTATTTCCTCTTCTCATTTGACCATTTTATATTGAACTCGTTAGCAAATTAAAAATTGTTCCACTCAATCCTAATGTCAAGTTAATCAGTTTTGACGTTTGTTCTTTGTTCACAAAGGTGCCGGTTGATGATATTCTTGATTACCTCGCTCATGAATTATTGAACCAAGTTTTACCTCTTTCTGCTGATATTATTGTCAATCTCATTAACACTATCGCACTCCAGGCAGAAGGCTCTTCAACATTCCCCTTATGCGCTGCGCATTTCGGGTGACCACGTGGCGACACTGAAATGTTTATACAGGGGTACCTCAGTTTAAGAGTTTAATTCGTTCCTGAAGACAGCTCGTAACCCGAAAACTCGTAACCCGAAGCTAATTTTCCCATAAGAAATAATGGGAAATGAATTAATCCATTCATGACTACCCAAAAATCTCATTTCAAACTAAATTTTATACCTAATTCATCAAAATCTACACTACAAAACTATGTTCAAGTTATTAGTTACCATTGCTGATGACTGCTGTTGGCGTATGGAAGATGGTGAGGAGGGGGGTAGGAGGAGAGGTGTTACTGTTTGGAAGGGGAGTCCCCTTCCATTATAACATCAGGTAGTGAGGAACTCTCTGGGGTGCATTCTCTGGCACGTTTTGCCTGCATACCACTAGGTCCTGGTTGTGGCTCACTGCTCGATGTTCTCACAACAAATCTGTCCATGGAAGATTGTTTTCCCTTCACAAGATGTCTCTGTAGTGAGGCATTACACTGTCATTGAAAAGATTAATGCAACGGCCTACTACAGCTTTCTCTGGGTTAGTCTTTTCAATAAAAGTTTGCATCTCTTCCCACATCTGACACCACTTCTTAATGGTTGCGGAAGGGACATTCGCTGCTGCCTCATCCTCCACTGGAGAAACATCCTCAGCTGGGTCTTCTTGCTGTTCCTTTTGAATGACTTGGAGTTCTTCGGTGGTCAGTTCTTTGTTGTCTCTTCTTCCACCAACTCTTCCACATCACCATCCAATTCCAAGCCCATTTGCGGCCCAGAGTAACAATTTCCTCAACAATAGGCGCATCATTTACAGGCTCAAACCCCTCAAAGTCTAGTTCTGTGACGCATTCAGGCCACAATTTTCTCCAGCCAGAGATCAGGGTTCTTTGAGTTACTTCTTGCCAGGCTTTGTCAACGAGTTTTAAAGAAGTACAAATGTTAAAATGGTGTTTCCAGAACTCTTTGAGGGTGAGGTTTGTGGCTTCAGTCACTTCGAAACATTTCTGGAAAAGTGCCCTTTCGTAAAGTTTCTTAAAATTCGCTATGATTTTTCTGGTCCATAGGCTGAATTAGAGGAGTGGTGTTAGGAGGAAGGAACTTTATGTGAGAAAATTACTGTATCTGTGCAACAATTCATCTTACAAGCCTGGAGGATGAGCAGGAGCATTGTCAAGGAGAAGCAGGGCCTTGAGTGGCAAATGTTTCTCCTGCAGATATTTTTGTATGGCAGGGCACACCGCTTCATTCGCCCACTCCGAAAAAAAATCCTAGTCGCCCATGCCTTATTATTAGCCCTCCTCATCACACACACATTTGGTTCTTCTGCACTGTATACTGTTTGAAAACCCTTGGATTTTCAGAATGATACACTAGCAAGGGTTTAGTTTTCAAATCGCCACATACATTTGAACACAGCACAAGCGTAAACCTGTTTCATAGGCTTGTGTCCGGGCAAAGCTTTTTCCTCCTTGGTAATGTATGTCCTCTTTGGCAGTCTTTTCCAGAACAGTCCTGTTTCATCACAATTAAACACCAGTTGCGGTAGGTATCCCTCAGCCTCTGCAAACTCTTTAAATTCTTCAATAAATCTTTCAGCCGCTGGTTTGTCTGAGCTGGCAGCTTCCCTGTGCCTCACAACACTATGAATATAGCTTCTTTTTCTAAATTTCTCAAACCATCCCCTGCTTGCCTTTCTTTCGTATCTGCACTCGTTCCAGGGGTTTTCTTTACAAGGTCTTCATGCAGTACCCTGGCTTTCTCACAAATGATGGCCTCTGAAACACTATCACCTGCAAACTCCTTGTTGTGTATCCAAATTAATAACAACTTTTCCACTTCCTCAAGTATTTGTGGTCTTTGTTTCGTGATTGTTCTTACACCTTCTGCCACTTTAGCACTCATAATGTCCTTTTTCTTGCTAAGTATAGTGTATATCGTTGACGTGGCTTTGTTGTACTGCCTACAAAGTTCAACAGCACGTGTACCATTTTCATGCTTCCGAATGATCTGTTGTTTTTCCTCTATTGTCATCCTTGCGTGCTTTCTTGCCTTGGTCCTTACCACTGGCTTTCTTGGGACCCATGGTGAGATATATAATAACAAATTTTATGGTCAAATGGCCAAAAATCCAACAAAACACTGAAAATCCTGGTGAAGAATTCAGGCGGGATAGTCACTGGGCGCGAGGCACTGGTAAACTGAGGGGCGATTGCCATGCCACCACGAGCTAGGTCGGCCTATACGCGTATCAACACCCTCGCCTTCCGAGGCAACCCTCGCCTTCCGAGGCAACCCTCGCCTTCGGAGGCAAATTTTCCGAGCAAATTCTGCTCGTATTCCAAAAAACTCGTATACAGGGACACTCGTATTCCAAGGTACCACTGTGTAATTACCTAAGTGTAGTTACAGGATAAGAGCTACGCTTGTGGTGTCCCGTCTCCCCAGCACTCTTTGTTATATAATGCTTTGAAATTACTGACGGTTTTGGCCTCCTCCACCTTCTCACTTAACTTGTTCCAACCGTCTACCACTCTGTTTACAAAAGTGAATTTTCGTATATTTTTCTGGCAGCTTTGTTTCGTTAGTTTAAATCTATGACCTCTTGTTCTTGAAGTTGCGGGTCTCAGGAATTCTTCCCTATCAATTTAATCGATTCCTGTTACTATTTTGAATGTAGTGATCATATCACCTCTTTTTTCTTCTATCTTATAGTTTTTGCATATTTAATGCCTCTAACCTCTCCTCGTAGCTCTTGTCTTTCAGTTCTGGGAGCCACTTAGTGGCATGTCGTTGCACCTTTTCTAGTTTGTTAATGTGCTTCTTAAGATATGGGCACCATACAACCGCTGCATATTCTAGCTTTGATCTAATAAAAGTCGTGAACAATTTCTTTAGTATTTCTCCATCCATGTATTTAAAAACAATTCTGAGGTTAGAAAGTGTAGCATAGGCTCCTCGCACAATATTCTTAATGTGGTCCTCAGGTGACAGTTTTCTATCTAGAACCACCCCCTAGATCCCTTTCTTTGTCAGAATTCTTTAAAGATTTGTCACATAATTTATAGGTTGTGTGAGGTCTATGTTCTCCAATTCCACATTCCATAACATGGCATTTATTCACATTAAATTCCATTTGCCAAGTGTTGCTCCGTATACTTATTTTGTCCAGGTCTTCTTGAAGGGCATGACAATCGTCTAGGTTTCTTATCTTCCCTATTATCTTAGCTTCATCAACAAACATGTTCATGTATTTCTGTATTCCCACTGGTAGATCGTTTATGTAAACAATGAACATTACCGGTGCAAGAACTGAACCCTGTGGTACTCCACTCGTGACATTCCTCCAATCCGATACCTTGCCTCTGATTACGGCCCTCATTTTTCTGTTAGTTAGGAAATTTTTCATCCATGTTAGTAGCTTACCTATCACCCCTCCAATATGTTCCAGTTTCCAGAACAACCTCTTATGGGGAATTCTGTCAAAAGCCTTTTTTTGGTCCAGATAGATGCAGTCAATCCAATCATCTCTTTCCTGTAGAATCTCTGTAGCTCGAGCATAAAAACTGAGTAAGTTCGTTACACAGGATCTTCCAGATCGAAAACCATAATGTCTGTCTGATATTATATCGTTTTCCTCCAGGTGTTCTACCCATTTAGTTTTAATGATTTTTTCCAATATTTTGACTATTACACTTGTCAATGATACCGGTCAATAATTAAGGGGGTCTTCCCTGCTTTCACTTTTGTAGATTGGAACTATGTTAGCCTTTTTCCACACATCAGCTACAACTCCTGTAAACAGGGATGCCTGAAAAATCAGTTGAAGTGGAATGCTGAGCTCAGGTGCACATTCAGAACCCATAGGGAAACTTGTATCTGGTTCCCTGAAGATTTCATTTTGTACAAACACACATTGGAACTTTTCGTTTAATGTTTCACACATTTCCTTTTCATTTTCTATGAATCTATTTCCCATTTTCAACCTCTGAATATAATCCTTTACCTGCAATTTGTTGTTTATGAATTTATAGAATAGACCTGGTTCTGTTTATACGGTATTCTGTTTATTCTGTTCTGTTAATACGGTATATATACTGTTTATACGGTATTCCTCTAAGGTGAATAATTGCGAGCCTGTAATACCTACTCTTTGAGTTGGTGTCGTCCACAAGGACCTTTTGGGCCGAGATTCTTCCCCATAGAATCCCCCCAACGGAGTATTTAACCCTTAACATGCTCGGGGTTTAATATCCTGTCATCCCCACAGGCGCATGTCATTTTGAAAAATTATTTTTTCTTCCTAACCTGTTAATTTGTGTTCACTGATCACGGTAAAAATAATAAAAAAATCGTAAGTGGCATATATTGCCCGCTATAGGGTGGGGAAGTCTGGCAAATTATAGGCGCTGACTAAGCGTGCGTCCCAGGCGGTCTGTTGCTCGCAAGCTGTCAGGCTGGAGTTGCCACAAAGAGATAATTACCGAATTATTTCAATGTCTCTGATTGATTTTTCATACTTTTTTGCTGTAATATTATTCAATAGTGTGCAGTTTGATATATTTATATAAT
Organism: Procambarus clarkii; assembly: GCF_040958095.1. Lineage (NCBI taxonomy): Eukaryota > Metazoa > Arthropoda > Malacostraca > Decapoda > Cambaridae > Procambarus > Procambarus clarkii. Next base: position 3,049,195 of record NC_091230.1, on the reverse strand, counting down.
AAAATGAGTGAATCATTGCTGTACTCAAAAATATGGTGTGCATATTGTTGATTCAATTATGTTCATCAATCAGTGAACAAATACTTTGTCGGTTATTACATTATAAGCACAGGTTATATATAAGTATCTGCATGTTTTGTTCACTATAACGAACCACTAAGTAGCTATTATGAGCCAAAAAGTAACGAGGAGTGACCGCCGTTTACCAGCTAGCCACTCCCGCCCTCCCTCCAGTCATCTGACTCACCCACATTCTCCTCCCACAATAATGTTTTTGCTATAATTCACTATATACAGACGTTATATATAAGTATCTACATGTTTTGTTCACCATAACTGTACATCTAAGCTTGTATGGTGAGTAAAGGCACAAAGATGTGGCTACTCACACAGTCAGCTGATCGGCGGCCGCCCTCAAGGCCAGACGCACTAATATTTCTCCTCCAACAATACTGTGTGGTGTTATTACGCTATATACACACATTATGTATAAATATCTACCTGTTTTATTCACCATACTTGTACAAATAAACTGGTATGGTGCCCAAAGACCATCGTGGTAACCAGTAAACAACACCGTCGTCTGCACGGTGGCGTCGTGCAGACGACGCCACCGCCCTCACCAAAATGGCGGCTCCAAACCTTCTCTTGCTGTTTATACCCTCTATACACACGTTATATATTAGTATCTACATTTGTGTTCACCATAGCGAACCACTAAGCTGGTATGGTGAGTGCAGTCAATAAAAGGTGGCCACACACAGTCAAAAGACATCGCCACCACCCTCCCTCCCACAGCATTACTCCTCCCTCCATGGCGCACAGCACTAAATATCACCACAATCCTGCTATTATCAGAACCATGGTCAGTTTTATCACAGTCAGGGGTCTTCTGTAATAATATCATCGCTACATAATAGCATGAACAAGTATAATTTGGCATTTTTAGGTGATGCTGTGGTCACAAGCTGAACAGCAGTGCTGTTAGCTCATGCTGCGTGCGTCAGGCTTGGTTGCTCACTCAATACTGAGGCCAATAACACCTGAGAGTTTGGCCCACGATTTTTTTTTTAAATGGCGTCTGTTTACAAGAGCCCTGATGAAGGTGTGGTGAACCCCGTGTATCCGCGGGCTGTTTAAAATCTTGCGTAGTACTCCAGCACGTCATATGACGTGATGCGCACTTTAAGGGTTAAAGGGCTAGATTCCCACGTGACTCCATTTTCTTCCGCAGCGCACGTGATTCTAGTGACATCATTCTCGGTGACGTCACCCACATGGGTCTCTACCTCCAAGTTGTCTCTCACTGGGGGTCTCCCACTGTGTTATCTCTCACTGGGGTCTCACCTCCGATAGCCTCATCCAGTGTGATGAGACTCGTGCATGCCACCTCAGTACTACCCTGCATTTGTGCTTGTAGCATCACCTCTTCCATGGCCCTCATGTGCTGCTCCACTCGTTCCTTACACTCTAGCTCAGTAAGTGTCGTAGTCGTCAGGTCTACGAGCGGTCAAGGCCTGGTGAAGATGCAGGTAGCGCTGTTTGTACTCTCCACACTCAGACATACTGATGGTGTGTGTGTACGTAACAGGGTGTTAAACATTCTCTGAATACTGCTCATCACTTTTGAATTTTCAGGGAATATTTAAGTGCGAAATTTTACTGTACAACCTAGCTCATAGGTTCCAACTAAGCCAATCACGTTGGGCGCCAGATGTGGGGGTTTTCTTTTTTGCTTTCATGACTGCAATGCATACGTCGCCAATGTACATGTGGCAGACGCTTCACGAAACTGTCGGAATTAGCAGAATAGAAAATACGAGAGCAACCGTACAGGGCCTGGGAGCAAGGTCGAGTTAGAGTCCTTGAGGGTCTCTTCTTAGACTAGCCTCACCTGGTCCTGCTCCACATTGATTGTTCGAATCTCCTCAATGATTTAACATTTTAAGGGACCCCTAGGGTCCTCATTACATTTATAATTTAGTGAATTAGGCAACTCGGTGTTGAAGACACCTAGAGTTGAAGGCTTGAGTAATTTGTTGGCAGTATTCAGAAATGGTTCAACAGAAACACAGCATAAAGCTTAACAGTAGTTTATTTACTAACTTAACCACTAATATAAAGGGTGCTTGATTTACTTTAGATTGGTGTCAGAAAGGCTATGGTTGCATTAGCAAGACTTGACGTCTGGCTAATGGACTTGGATCCACTCGTGGCGAAACACCTAACTTAACACAGTTGACAGCCAATCATTAACACGGCAACCTAACTGCCGGTATGCAAAGGGATCACAAGAGTTCCAACCGGATACTCGGGTAATGATGATATACAATAAATCACAAATACACTGTCAATGGGACAGGCAATAACATGCACAATAATATCATATAATACTAAATGTGTGGTGTATGTGAAGCTCACATTCACAGATGAGTGTAATGCCATGATACCACACAGATAAACACGCATACACTGTCAGGTGCCGTCACCTATAACCTGTGACAGGTATGAGTAGGTGAGAACTGTGGTTGATCCCTCAGATCAACACAGACAGACACAATAAAACAATGACAAGATCTTGTACTTACAGGCAAGGTACCTCTCTTATTCACTCACTCACTCAGGCACATTTATGCAAGAACTCGTAGGTGGCCTGATAGCTGGTTTCCTCATTCTGAAGTGAAACCATTGACGACAGGCTTTCCCACAAACCGTACTTGACACGGGGGTACTCGCAGGAGGGTGTGCTGTATGTATAACCGACACACGCACACACTCTGGCACTGGCAGTGAGTAAGGGTGGTGACGTCACGTGGTACAGTGAGGGTGGCGGCGGGCGGCTCGAGGCTACCGAGGTACTGAGGTACTAGCTACACGCTCTGGACCGAGTAGCGGCTGGTGGCTGCAGAGTATGTAGTACCATGCAGGTACACTTGTGGTAAAGTCACACACAGGTTACTTAGGCAGCGGCACTGCCTTAGTTCACTCCAGGTCACTCACAGACGATCTCCACTTGTCACTAGGGGTTACCTGATACCAGTCTGTTTCGCTCTGGGGATTTGTCACTTAGGCTTCTGAACAATATAGTCACAGTCGCGATTCAGGGCGAGCGTTGGTATATCGAAAAGACACCGAGTTTAACTTGACGGTGAGGAATGGACGGTGTTCAGTCTATTGACTGATAGACAGAACAGGACACGTCCTCTGTGCAAGGGCTCCCTCACGTGAATGCTCTTGCCTGGGGCTCCGGGCATCTCGTGGGACACACAAAGGGTTACAATTTGACCAATGACATTGCAGCAAAAGAGCGGGAACCAATCATATTGATCGTTCCCTGATCAGTAGCAGAGGTGATGTCATGAACACGTCACGACCACGTCACAGTTGTTATTCTCCATTGTGCCAGTTGAGGTTGACCTCAGCGTCAGACCGTCCTGTCTCCTCGCTGGCGTGTGTCTACTCTCTCACGCTGGCACCAGCCAATGTACTCACTGACCCTTTGTGGCAAGTATGCTTAACTTCCCTGTATCTATGCAATATATACATATATATATATATATATATATATTATATATATATATATATATATATATATATATATATATATATATATATATATATATATATATATATATATATATATATATATATATATATTAGTATATTAGTATATTAGTATATTTTGGTAGCAGTCTTTCCTGTAGACATATATTATTAAATATGACCGAAAAAGTAAGATTAATAATTCTAACACAAATTTTTTCAATCTTTCGTACATTTCTTTTCACTGTTGGAGGTAAATAAAAAATCAATTCTCCAAAATTCATTTTTATTTCTAGTCTGACGCGACACGAGCGCGTTTCGTAAAACTTATTACATTTTCAAAGACTTTAGTTCACAAATACACAACTGAATAGAACTTACGCATCTCCGATTTTATATCTACATTTGAGTGAGGTGGGATGTGGCATTAACACAAGACAGAGCAAGATGTGGCATTAATAGGGTATTAATTTCATCAACACAAGACAGAACAAGAGTATTAATAGGGTATTAATTTCATCAACACAAGACAGTGTAAGACACTGTATCTATCTATCGATAGATACAGTGATAGCAGGCGGCTTGACGTTTGCGAGGCACTACACATCAAGAAGTCAACACCAGCAATCAACAGCCAATTATTGCACAACTATATTCTACCCACCTCAAGACTCCGCTCCAATATAGAAGCATCAAGAAATATGGACCAATAGGCTTTCTACAAACACTTCTATTCAATATCCATTGTTTCGTGTTCTGTCTTGTGTTGATGAAATTAATACCCTATTAATACTCTTGTTCTGTCTTGTGTTGATGAAATTAATACCCTATTAATGCCACATCTTGTTCTGTCTTGTGTTAATGCCACATCCCACCTCACTCAAATGTAGATATAAAATCGGAGATGCGTAAGTTCTATTCAGTTGTGTATTTGTGAACTAAAGTCTTTGAAAATGTAATAAGTTTTACGAAACGCGCTCGTGTCGCGTCAGACTAGAAATAAAAATGAATTTTGGAGAATTGATTTTTGATTTACCTCCAACAGTGAAAAGAAATGTACGAAAGATTGAAAAAATTTGTGTTAGAATTATTAATCTTACTTTTTCGGTCATATTTAATAATATATATATATATATATATATATATATATATATATATATATATATATATACATATATATATATATATATATATATATATATATATATATATATATATATATATATATATATATATATATATATATATATATATATGTCGTACCTAATAGCCAGAACGCACTTCTCAGCCTACTATGCAAGGCCCGATTTGCCTAATAAGCCAAGGTTTCCTGAATTAATAAATTTTCTCTAATTTTTTTCTTATGAAATGATAAAGCTGCCCATTTCATTATGTATGAGGTCATTTTTTTTTATTGGAGTTAAAATTAACGTAGATATATGACCAAACCTAACCAACCCTACCTAACCTAACCTAACCTATCTTTATAGGTTAGGTTAGGTTAGGTAGCCGAAAAAGTTAGGTTAAGTAGGTTAGGTAGTCGAAAAACAATTAATTCATGAAAAGTTGGCTTATTAGGCAAATTGGGCCCTGCATAGTAGGCTGAGAAGTGCGTTCTGGCTATTAGGTACGACATATATATATATATATATATAATGTCGTACCTAGTAGCCAGAACGCACTTCTCAGCCTACTATGCAAGGCCCGATTTGCCTAATAAGCCAAGTTTTCATGAATTAATTGTTTTTCGACTACCTAACCTACCTAACCTAACCTAACCTAACTTTTTCGGCTACCTAACCAAACCTAACCTAGGAAGATAGGTTAGGTTAGGTTAGGTAGGGTTGGTTAGGTTCGGTCATATATCTACGTTAATTTTAACTCCCAATAAAAAAAAATTGACCTCATACATAATGAAATGGGTAGCTTTATCATTTCATAAGAAAAAAATTAGAAAAAATATATTAATTCAGGAAAACTTGGCTTATTAGGCAAATCGGGCCTTGAATAGTAGGCCAAAAAGTGAGTTCTGGCTACTAGGTATGACATATATATATATATATATATATATATATATATATATATATATATATATATATATATATATATATATAATGTATATATATATAATGTATATATATATACATATATAATATGTATATATATATACATATATAATATGTATATATATATATAATATATATATATATACATATATATAATATATATATATACATATATATATATATTATATATATATATACATATATATATATATATATATATATATATATATATATATATATATATATATATATATATACATATATATACATATATATATATATACATATATATACATATATATATATATATATATATATATATATATATATATATATATATATAGATAGAGGAAGGGAGTACCACCTCTAGCTGGAAGAAGGGGGACCCATAGCCTCGGAGGAAACCACGCATAACGCATTAGAGGGAATGTTTAGATCCCCTCCAATACAGTTTGTGTGCGCTTTTCTCCTACCACCCCCTTCCTTGAATATTTTTTGTGCTTTATTATGCATTTATTATATATATATATATATATATATATATATATATATATATATATATATATATATATATATATATATATACAGAGCACCACTTGGTTTCCGAACTTTAGTTATCCGAAACTTCCAGTTTCCCGATTGGGGTTGGGGAGTCATGCTTCCCGAACAAAGTTCGGGTAGGAAGGGGTCCGCCAAGCGTCACGCCGGCTTGTGGTGGTGGGTGGGCGATGGTCCAGTTTGCCCACTGTGACTTCACAGATTCACGGCCTATTATTCCGATTATTTTGAATTGCCATAAGGCTGGAATGTTCATTCTGTGCTTTTGTTTTACATATCTGCACAATCAAGAAACATCTGTGCACCATGTTGGCTCCAAATGCACGCATTGCGTCAGTGATGGCTGACTGGTGGGTGGATGGACGATGGAGTTTAGGTGGGAGGCAGTATGAATGAGGGGGGGGGGAGAATCAGTGAGAGAGGGGGGGAGAGAGATGCTAGGAGGGAGGGGGAGGTAGGGAGAGATGTTAGGAGGGAGGGGGAGGTAGGGAGAGATGTTAGGAGGTAGGGAGAGATGCTAAGAGGGAGGGGGAGGTAGGGAGAGATGCTAGGAGGTAGGCAGGAAGGGATGGTAGTAGTAGTGAGAATTAGGGAGGGAAAGGCAGGCTGGCAGGCACAGGCAGGCAGGCTGGCAGGCACAGGCAGGCAGGCACAGGCAGGCAGGCTAGCTTGCAGGCAGGGAGTGAGTGGTAGTCACGCGGTTGAACCGCGTGACCTTGAGAGATGGGATGTAGGGGGGCGGGTGGTTTGTTGGTGGTGGGGGTGAGACCGGCTCATTCCCGAAGATAAGCCTAACACACACTACCCGTTAGCATGATGGCAGGGAGGGAGGCAGGCTGGCTGGAAAGGAAGCAGGCTGGCAGGCTGGGAAGGAGGCAGGCTGGCAGGCTGGAAAGGAGGCAGGCTGGCAGGCTGGGAAGGAGGCAGGCTGGCAGGCTGGGAAGGAGGCAGGCAGGCAGGCTGGGAAGGAGGCAGGCTGGGAAGGAGGCAGGCTGGGAAGGAGGCAGGCTGGGAAGGAGGCAGGCTGGCAGGCTGGGAAGGAGGCAGGCTGGCAGGCAGGGAAGGAGGCAGGCTGGCAGGCTGGGAAGGAGGCAGGCTGGCAGGCAGGGAAGGAGGCAGGCTGGCAGGCTGGGAAGGAGGCAGGCAGGCAGGCTGGGAAGGAGGCAGGCAGGCAGGCAGGAAGCGATATATGGGTGTTGAAGTGAGCCGTGAACCACGTGACCTTTGAGAGAGTGTGTGTGTGTGTGTGTGTGTATGGGTTTGGGGTGGGGGGTGGGGGTGGTGTGTCGGTGGTGGGGGGAGAGGGGGAGGTGTGTCGGTGGTGGGGGGAGAGGGGGAGGTGTGTCGGTGGTGGGGGGAGAGGGGGAGGTGTGTCGGTGGTGGGGGAGGGACCGGCTGACTCCGTAAGCCTAACCACACTCCACAGACCTGTGACCCAGATTTGTTTCTTAAATGTACAGTACATCATCGTAAATTTTAGGCAGGATGTTCCTGCAGGCTGGCAGGAAACATCCAGAGGATGTTTGCCAGACGTCTTAATAATCAGTTAGGAACAATTAAGGACTTTTATAAAGCGGATCAGGACTTCACTTATTGATGAGTACAATCAAAACACGGTCGCATTTACGCCATGAACCTGAAGATTTTTTTCCCTAGAGTTTTTTTCATAAATTTTTCGGAAAAATTTCTTTTTACATTTCTAGTTTATTTTTTCCCCTCTATTTCTCGTATACGAACTTACATGTTAACCGACGGGTCTCGTCCCCAAGGGGTTCGGAAACCAAGTGGTGCTCTGTATATATATATATATATATATATATATATATAATATATATATATAATATATATATATAATATATATAATATATATATATAATATATATATATATATATATATATATATATATATATATATATATATATATATATATATATATATATATATATAAATAAATAAATAAAATTTTGATTGGTATACTGGCTGGCAGTGCCAAAAGTTATCATAGAGGTCTGAATGGGACCCTGGCATGCTGTTCTCTTTTTAATTCTTGCAACCCCGACGAGCCTATGTTCATTCCATATCCCCAGACTATTACCTCCATTATTTGGGTGAGGCTGGGCCCACATATCTGGTCTCCATCTTTGGAGAAACTGACAAACAGACATTCTCTTCTACAGATTGGTGGTGATATTGCTCTTTGTGGAAGTTTAGAAAAAAGTAATATCATAATTTTAGCAGTACAGTAGACTAGATTATTGATACTACTGTACTGATTACTTTCCCCACTGCACTGCGCCTTGAGGCTCTCAACAGGTGGTGCACAACACCCCTCAGGGTTCTTATAGTTAATCAAGGGCAACATTCCCGGGTGTGAGAGCCTCAGTACTGAGTTAGCAACCAATTCTGGCGCATGCAGCATGAGCTAGCAGCATTGCTGTTCAGCTTTCGACCACAGCATCGCCTAAAATTTTCCAAATATATGTATCTAGTATTATTTATCGATGATAGTATTACAGAAGAGCCTGACTGTGGTAGACTGTGTTCAGCGTTCAGATATCAGAGAGTAAATGCCGTTGAAGATGTTCACAGTGCTAGCCACAGCACTCTGCCATTATTTCATCCATCTAAAATTCTTCAAGCAATTCCTCATGTTCCTTTACAAAATAAACATAGGGAAAATTATTCATTTACATGATTTAGTGACTAGGATTCTGATAAAAGCAGGATTGTGGTGAGAATTAGCGTTGTGAATAAACTGTGGGAGGGGTACTGTTGGTAAGGGAGAGAGGAAGAGGTGGCATCGTTTGCTGGCTGTACATGTTATTGAACATGTTATTGTCTGGAATCATCACACCAGCTTAGTGGTTTGCTATGGTGAACACAAATGTAGATACTTGTATATAACGTGTGTATAGAGTGTAATAACAACAAAAGGCTTATGTTGGGAGGAGCCATTTAGGTGAGGGAGTGAGTTAGGCTGTCTGCTGTGTGACTTGTCATGCAGTGACCACTATGCTGTTTGGACACTATATTAACTTAGTTTTACAGTTATGGTGAATAAAACAGGTAGATAGTTACATATAATGTGTATATAGTGTAATTACACCACAAACATTATTGTGAGAGGAGTAATGCTGGCAAGTTAGGTGTTGAAGAAGTGGCTTGGTGTGGCAGCTCACTCTTGTTTTTTGCGCTCACCATACGAACTTAGTGGTTCGCCATGATGAACACATATGTAGATAGGTATATATAATGTGTGTATATAGTGTAATAACAGCCTAAAACACTGATTGATCATAGAATATAATATATATGTCACATATATGAGCCCCATAATTTTGATCATAGTGATGTTCCACACATTGAACTATATAAATTCCACAAATTGCACACTTTTGAATAATATTACAGCATAGAACCAGGGAAGATACAAATGAGAAACATCAAAATAGTTGTGAAATACTGTATTATATTCGCGGCAACTGCCGTCTCACGGGATGGCCGGGCCTAGTGACCCTGAGCGCTCCATCGCTCAGCGGCCATAATATGCTCAACTTCCTAGCTCCATCACGATTAAAGTATGTCACATACAATATTTTTTTTTTAGTTTCCCGTGATCAGAGAATGCATTTTAACAATAAAAGAAGAGAAAGTAATTTTTTGGAAAGAATTTATTTTCGGTGCACCTCGGATGTGTCGTATTTTAATGCAGAGCAGTGCAGTGGTTAAGTTCTTAAGCTTCATGTCTTGTTCTTATGGCCTCTCATAGTAATACTTTTAAATCCACAGTGGAGGAGGTAGTGGGGGCAGCAGTGGTGGTGGTGGACCTCCACCTACCAACCAGGGAGGTGTCCCTTCAGACTATTCCCATGGAAGTTCTAAGAAGAAGAAGAAATTAGCAGAGAAGATTCTACCACAGAAGGTATGTTGATATTGAGTAGCAATGCTGTAAAGTTGTTTAACCCCTTGACTGTGCAGCCTCCAGATATGACCCCACCCCCCCCAGTGTGCAGGAAATAAAATCTCTGGAAACAAATTCTTTTCTGTTTTTAAAGTGTCAAAAACCCTTCCCTGAGTAAGGGTATAGTAACAAGGTCGAAATTGTAAGTACTTTAGCTGCTATAGGGTCCATAAGTTCGTGCGTGATGTCATCATTTCCTGGTCGCCCGTGGCATACGCCCCCGGGGCCGGTAGGGCGCTCGGGGCAGGATGCGCGAGTTGTCACGAATATATTTTTGTTCGTTTTCTACGCACAGTTCCAAATACATTTTATATGCTTTTACATGCCAATCCTATGTATAATGAACACGTAAACTATATTATGGCAGTAGAACATCTGTACTGTCCGAAGACACTGTGTTATGTGCATGACACATGTGTACACATATCCTACACATATTTCCATTGTATTATGCTAATTTATGTATATATACAGATTATTTGCATACTATTACACACTATATACATTCACCATGAACACACTCAGAACTCTGCGAGTGTCAGCTGCCACACCCTCACTCCTCCAACATCCAGTCTCTCCCTCACTCCTCCATCTTACTCGCCAACATTGCTCCTCCCACCATACTGCTATTGTTTGTATTACTATTATTACTCCCTATTTACACATGTTATGTATACCTATCAACATGTTTTATTCACCAGAACTATGAATGTAAGCCAAAAAGTAAGTTGTGTCCAAACTTTACAGTGGCCAGCATACACTGCATGAGAAATCACACAGCAGCTAGCAGACGATGCTACGATTACGTCACCTTACCTTACCTTGAGGTGCTTCTCGGGCTTAGCGTCCCCGCGGCCCGGTCGTCGACCAGGCCTTCTGGTTGCTGGACTGATCAACCAGGCTGTTGGATGCGGCTGCTCGCAGCCCGACGTATGAGTCACAGCCTGGTTGATCAGGTATCCTTTGGAGGTGCTTATCCAGTTCTCTCTTGAACACTGAGGGGTCTGCCAGTTATGCCCCTAATGTGTAGTGAAAGCGTGTTGAACAGTCTCGGGCCTCTGATGTTGATAGAGTTCTCTCTCAGAGTACCTGTTGCACCTCTGCTTTTCAACGGGGGTATTCTGCACATCCTGCCATGTCTTCTGGTCTCATGTGATGTTATTTCTGTGTGCAGGTTTGGGACCAGCCCCTCAATTATTTTCCACGTATAGATTATTATGTATAATCATAATACACCCACCTGCGCTCAAGGGAATACAGATTTAGGCTCTTTAGTCGGTCCCAGTAGTTTAGATGTTTTACTGAGTGGATTCTAGCAGTAAAGGATCTCTGCACACTCTCCAGGTCAGCAATTTCTCCAGCTTTGAAAGGGGCTGTCATTGTGCAGCAGTACTCCACTCTAGAGAGCACAAGTGTTTTGAAAAGTATCATCGTCGGTACAGCATCTCTAGTGTGAAAAGTTCTTGTTATCCAACCAGTCATTTTTCTTGCAGTTGTGACGGCTACTTTATTGTGTTCTTTAAAGGTAAGGTTTTCCGACATGAGTACACCCAGATCCTTTACATTGCCTTTTCGTTCTGTTATGATTTGCCCAAGTTTTGTACGTGGTTTCCGTTTTTATATTTTCATTTTTTCCATAGCGCATGAGCTGGAACTTCGTTAAACACCATATTATTTTCTGTAGCCCATAGAAAGACCTGATCTACATCTAATTGGAGGTTTGCCATGTCCTCTGTGTTGCCTACTATCATGAAAGATCCTAGTGTCATCTGCAAAGGATGATACAGTGCTATAGGTTGTATTCTTGTCTATGTCCGATATGAGGATGAGAAAAAGTACTGGAGCAAGCACAGTACCCTGGGGGACTGAGCTCTTCACTGTTGATGGGCTGGATTTTATTTTGTTGACTATTACACATTGGATTCTGTTAGTCAGGAAATTGTAGATCCATCTGCCTATTTTTCCGGTAATTCCTTTTGAACGCATGTTATGTGCAATAACACCATGGTCACATTTATCAAAAGCTTTTGCGAAATCTGTGTAAATTACATCAGCATTTTGTTTCTTCCATAGCATCTAATGCCATATCATAGTGGTCCAGCAACTGCGACAGGCAATAGCGCCCTGTTCTGAAACCATGTTGTACGGGGTTATGGAGATGCTGTGATTCCATGTATTTTGTGATCTTACTTCTTAGCGCACTCTCAAATTTTTATGATGTGCAATGTTAGTGCTATCGGTCTGTAATTTTTTGCCTCTGCCCTATTTCCTCCTTTATGGAGTGGTGCTATCTCTGCTGTTTTTAGTATGTCACGGATAACGCCAGTATCTAGGCTTTGTCTCCACAGAATGTGAAGGGCCTGCGATAGTGGTTCGTTTCGTTTCCTGGTGAGGGAGGTGAAACCTCCCTCACCAAAACCGCTCCTCCCAAAATACTCCTATTGCTGTTACTATACTATATACGCCCATTGTATATACCCATGTACACGTGTGTTCACTAAGCTAGTATGATGAACAAAACAAAGGGGCTGCCACACACATTTAGACATTAAATGAAAAGTTCCAAAGTGTGTTTGTACAAAATGAAATCTTCAGAGAACCAGATGCAATATGAATTCCAGAGAACAACATAGAGCGGATAGAGGTGTCTAGAGATGAAGTGGAAAATATGCTAAAGGAGCTCGGTAAGAACAAAGCGGCTGGCCCAGATGGCGTTTCACCATGGGTTCTGAGAGAATGTGCATCTGAGCTCAGCATTCCACTTCACCTGATCTTTCAGGCATCCCTGTGTACAGGAATCGTAGCAGACGTGTGGAAACAGGCTAACATAGTTCCAATCTACAAAAGTGGCAGCAGGAAAGACCCCCTCAATTATAGACCTGTATCATTGACGAGTGTAATAGTGAAAGTATTGGAAAAGCTAATCAAAACTAAATGGGTAGAACACCTGGAGAGAAATGATATAATATCAGACAGACAGTATGGTTTTCGATCTGGAAGATCCTGTGTATCGAATTTACTCAGTTTCTATGATCGAGCCACAGAGATATTACAGGAAAGAGATAGTTGGGTTGACTGCATCTATCTGGACCTAAAAAAGGCTTTTGACAGAGTTCCACATAAGAGGTTGTTCTGGAAACTGGAAAATATTGGAGGGGTGACAGGTAAGCTTCTATCATGGATGAAAAATTTTCTGACTGATAGAAAAATGAGGGCAGTAATCAGAGGCAATGTATTGGAATGGAGAAATGTCACAAGTGGAGTACCACAGGGTTCAGTTCTTGCACCAGTGATGTTTATTGTGTACATAAATGATCTACCAGTTGGTATACAGAATTATATGAACATGTTTGCTGATGATGCTAAGATAATAGGAAGGATAAGAAATTTAGATGATTGTCATGCCCTTCAAGAAGACCTGGACAAAATAAGTATATGGAGCACCACCTGGCAAATGGAATTTAATGTTAATAAATGTCATGTTATGGAATGTGGAATAGGAGAACATAGACCCCATACAACCTATATATTATGTGAGAAATCTTTAAAGAATTCTGATAAAGAAAGAGATCTAGGGGTGGTTCTAGATAGAAAACTATCACCTGAGGACCACATAAAGAATATTGTGCAAGGAGCCTATGCGATGCTTTCTAACTTCAGAATTGCATTTAAATACATGGATGGCGATATACTAAAGAAATTGTTCATGACTTTTGTTAGGCCAAAGCTAGAATATGCAGTTGTTGTGTGGTGCCCATATCTTAAGAAGCACATCAACAAACTGGAAAAGGTGCAAAGACATGCTACGAAGTGGCTCCCAGAACTGAAGGGCAAGAGCTACGAGGAGAGGTTGGAAGCATTAAACATGCCAAAACTAGAAGACAGAAGAAAAAGAGGTGATATGATCACTACATACAAAATAGTAACAGGAAATGATAAAATCGACAGGGAAGATTTCCTGAGACCTGGCACTTCAAGAACAAGAGGTCATAGATTTAAACTAGCTAAACACAGATGCCGAAGAAATATAAGAAAATTCACCTTCGCAAATAGAGTGGTAGACGGTTGGAACAAGTTAAGTGAGAAGGTGGTGGAGGCCAAGACCGTCAGTAGTTTCAAAGCGTTATATGACAAAGAGTGCTGGGAAGACGGGACACCACGAGCGTAGCTCTCATCCTGTAACTACACTTAGGTAATTACACACAGTGAGGCTACCTCGATTCTCTCCCTTGCTCCCTCACCACAATTCCTCCTCCCACAATACTACGCACATATGTACATTGGTATATACACACATTGTATATACCCATGTACATATGTGTTCACCATAGCGGACCACTAAGCTAGCAAAAGCAAAACAAAGGGGCTGCCACACAACACAGTGAGGCTACCTCGATTCTCTCCCTTGCTCCCTCACCACAATTACTCCTCCCACAATACTACGCACAGTGCTTATTATCAACACAATCCTGCTGTTATCACAATACTGGTATCTAAATCCTGTAAATACATAATTGACTACAAGTTTATTTTGTAAAGGAACCTAAGAAGTCGTTTGAAGATTCCTAGATGGACGAAATAATGCTGTGGTGCTGTGGCTAGTGCTTTGAACATCGTGAACAACATTGAATCACTAATATTTGAACATTGTACACGGTCATTATCACACTCAGGCTCTTCTGTAATACTATCATGGTTAAATAATACAAGTTATATATATATTTTGACATTATTAGGTGATGCTGTGGTCACAAGCTGAACAGCAGTGCTGTGAGCTCATGCTGCGTGCGCCGGCCTTGGTTGTTCACTCACTACTGAGGCTCTCGCACCAGGGAATGTGGACCACAATATTTTTTAAAGATGGCATCTGTTTACAAGGGCCCTGAGGAAGCTAATGTGAACCCCATGTAACCGCGGGAGTTTTGAATGGAACGTGAAAAATACAAATACCTGGAGGCGCGTAGCGCACCCCAGACGTGGGCCTGCAGGCGCGTTGCGCAGTTAAAAGGTTAAAGCAAAACAACAAAATAAGTGCAATCCTAGAATCAGTTTTCTAACCTTAGAGTTGGCATGTGTTTTCACTTGCAGTCACTCTAATGTGTTTGATCCTATTGATGACTTTATTCACCTTGCATCACCACTTAACCCCCTTAACTGCGTGGCCTCCAAATATGACACCCCCCCCCCATCCAGTGTGCAGGAAATAAATTCTCTTGAAAAACTTCTTTTCTTCTTTTGAAAGTCTCAAAAACCCTTCCCTGAGTATGGGTATAGTAACAGAAGGTCGGAATTGTGCGTAGTTTGGCTGCTATAGGGTCCGTAAGTTCATGCGTGATGTCATCATTCCCTGGTCGCCCGTGGCGTACGCCCCCGAGGCCGGTAGGGTGCCTGGGGCAGGATGCACGAGTTGCCGCGAATATATTTTTGTTCATTTTCTGCGCACAATTACAAATACATTTTATTTGCTTTTACGTGCCAATCCTATGTATAATGAATACGTACACTATATTATGGCAGTAGAACATCCGCACTGTCCGAAGACACTGTGTTACGTGCTTGACACGTGTACACATATCCGGCACATATTTCCATTGTATCATGCTAATTTATGTATATATACAGTCTATTTACACACTATACACTATCACACTCTATATACATTCACTAGTAACACACTCAGAACTCCGCGAGTGTCAGCTGCCACACCCTCACTCCTCCAACATCCAGTCTCTCCCTCACTCCTCCAACATCTTACTCGCCAACATTGCTCCTCGCACCATACTGTTATTGTTTGTATTACATTATTTACACATGTTATGTATACCTATCTACATGTTTTATTCACCAGAACTATGCAAGTAAGCTGGTATTGTGTCCAAACTTTACAGTGGCCTCCATACACTGCATGAGAAATCACACAGCAGCCACCAGATGATGCTATGATTACGTCACCTCCCTCACCAAAATAGCTCCTCCCAACATACTCCTGTTGCTGTTATTACACTATATACACACATTGTATATACCCATGCACATATGTGTTCACCATGGCGAACCACTAAGCTAGTATGATGAGAGAACAAGAGTGGGTGCCCCACACACAGTGAGGCTACCTCGATTCTCTCCCTCGCTCCCTCACCATAATTCCTCCTTGCACAATACCATGCATAGTGCTTATTACCACCATAATCCTGCTGTTATAGCAATACTGGTCAATCCTGTAAATACATAATTGACCAAGATTATTTTGTAAAGGACCCTAAAAAGTCGTTTGAAGATTCCTGGATGGACGAAATAATGCTGTGATGCTGAGGCTAGTGCTGTGAACATCGTGAACAACATTGAATCACTAATATTTGAACATTGTACACAGTCATTATCACACTCAGGCTCTTCTGTAATACTATCATGGCTAAATAATACAAGTTATATATATATTTTGACATTATTAGGCGATGCTGTGGTCACAAGCTGAACAGCAGTGCTGTGAGCTCATGCTGCGTGAGCCAGCCTTGGTTGCTCACTCAGTACTGAGGCTCCCACACCCGGAAATGTGGACCACGATTTTTTTTTAAAGATGGCGTCTGTTTACAAGAGCCCTGAGGAAGCTGATGTGAACCCTACGTAGCCGCCGGAGTTTTGAATGGAACGTGAAAAATACAAATACCCAGAGGCACATAGCGCACCCCAGACATGGGCCTGCAGGCGCGTTGCGCAGTTAAAGTGTTAAGAGTCTCGTACGTTTGATCTCCCACATTGCTCTTTTAATGAATATTCTGTTGGCATTCTTTAAAATTTTCTTTTCTTCCGCCTATCTGTGTTCCCTGTTTTTTTTCCCCCTCTGCTGTCCCCAGCTGGCTGTTCTTGTTGAGTTAACTCTCATTCTTTCCAGCATTCTTGTTTTTTGTGATAGCAAGTTATTATTGCTTTACTTTTTGAGAATGAAACCATCATGGTAATTTCCTTTGGAAAGTTTCTAGGGTAAAGTTGCTGCTCTTTGGACATGGCACTGAAAAAGCTGTGACCCCTGCCCCAGTACATTGAACCAAACATCTAAACTGAGAGGAACTTTTTGAATATAGATTGCCACTTGCTTTCTGAACCCCTCGGGACTGAGACTGAATGGATAATCTGTTGTGTGGTGTGATAAGTGGACCGTTATCCTGAAAAGCTAGGGGAAAAAATTGAGTTTTATTGCAGAGATTTGACAGTGTTATGTTTGTACTCACCTCATTGAGAAATTCTGGTCCGCTTCTTAACTTGAAGATTATAGTTGACGAAGCATTGTTATTTAGATAGAAAAGGTGGTGGTGGTGGATAACGTTAGTGTTGGGTTGACTGAAGTGGAGAGTAATGTTGATGAGGCAACCTCAGCAGACTGCCTTTCACCATGTACTCTTATGTACCTAATGCCATGGCAGAGTTTAAAGCTTCTGAGCCATCTATTAGTGTATGAACACTGCTCAAGTGGTGCTGTGTACAGTCACTGGGCAAACTAATTCCAGCTTTATTGCACATTTCTGGGGGGAGCCCCGTCGGCTCCCCGGAGCTATCCCAGGCTGATATGCTAATGTCAGACTTTGACATCAGTCATGTGTATGGAGTTCTTAGGCCTACCGGGGACCATGGCCAGAACCGGGCCCCCTCAGAGAGGCAAGGGAAGCAATGACCTATAGAAGCCCCCATGTGGTTGGAAGCATTCTATGTCTGCCATCGACCGGAACAGACACCCAGAAAGGTAAGCGCCTCAAAACAAACCCCTATTCTGGTTAAAATTGCGACCAAAAGCCAAACTAGTGGATAGAACTCCCCATCAGAAAACAAGCAAACTAGTGTGACGTCACACGCCGCCGCGCCGCTGTCTGCGCAGCTCCCCCCTCCCCGGGAGGGGGAAGGGGGAGCCCCAGACCCTCCACGCCGGCTACCCACACCTCAGTTCTTGAGGCTGATGCTATAGGCGAAGGTCGTGTGCTCTGGCTCCAGTGTCGCTACAGCACTGTGCTTTGCGTGTGGTGTTTGTTTTTGTGGGTGCGAGAGCCAGGAGTTATCTTCAGTACTCGGGCTGCATGCGCCTAGGGCTTCCTTACCTTGGTGCCCTGTAAGTACTGCCCTTGGGGCTTGGGGCCACCTTCCACAGGCTCCTCGGGGTCTGCCTCTGCTGGTTCATTTTACCCTTTTGGTTTTTCGGCCGCCTGTTAGGCTCTTGGGTGTTCTATTCTCCCTTGTTACTGGCAGGTAAGAGGCAGTTTGCACTGGTAGGAGTGCAGGGTGTTGCACAGCTTGTATTCCCGACATAGCAGCCAGCTCTGTTCCTTGGGGTTCGCTGTCCTCTTGCGGGGTTTTGTTTTTCTTTTTGTTTTTGGCTGGTGGGGGGTTCTGTCATATTATTCCATTAGATTTTGCCCTTCCACTGTTCTCCTCGGTGGCGCCCCCTGCTAGGTCCCGGTGAGTGTACACGTCCCTGGCGTACAGCTATAGAAGTTCGCTTGGTAGTTTTGGGCACTGGTTAGCAGCGCCCTGCCTGGGACTACCTGAGCGCGACTCCTCTTAACCCTTAAACTGCGCATCACATCATATGACGTGGTAGACGTTGTTCCAGTCAACTTGCGCATCACGTCATGTGACGTGTTGGAGTACTACGCAAGATTTAAATGGCCCGTGGATACACAGGGTTCACCACACCTTCATCAGGGCTCTTGTAAACAGACGCCATTTTTTTTTTAAATCATGGGCCAAACTCCCGGGTGTTAGGGGCCTCAGTATTGAGTGAGCAACCAAGCCTGATGCATGCAGCATGAGCTAACAGCACTGCTGTTCAGCTTGTGACCACAGCATCGCTTAAAAAGGCCATAATATACTTGTTCATGCTATTATGTAGCTATGATATTATTACAGAAGACCCCTGACTGTGATAAAACTGACCAGGGTTCTGATAATAGCAGGATTGTGGTGATATTTAGCGCTGTGCTCCATGGAGGGAGGAGTAATGCTGTGGGAGGGGAGGGTAGTGGCCTTGTCTTTTGACTGTGTATGGCCACCTTTTATTGACTGCACTCACCATACCAGCTTAGTGGTTGGTTCGCTATGGTGAACACAAATGTAGATACTTATATATAACGTGTATGGAGGGTATAAACAGCAAGAGGAGAAGGTTGGGAGCCGCTATTTTGGTGAGGGCGGTGGCGTCGTCTGCACGACGCCAGGACTTGCGCGCCCGGGGCCTTTTGGCTTCGGCCTTGCGGTTCTTTTCCCTCCTGGAGCTGTCCTCGGATTGGCTCGTGGAGGATGTGAGGTCGCTTGGGTCCATCCCAGGGTCCGGCACCTTGTCCTCGGCTGCGCGTTTGTCGGCTGTCTTGTTGAAACTGTTCACGCCGAATTTACGGGATGCGGTTTCCCTGTTTTATGCTTCCCGTCTCGCATGTCGGCAGACGGTGCTGGGTTCCTCCGTGGAATCTGCTTGGGCTCTGGCTCTTAGGCGTTCTTCACCTTTTTGTCCTCTTCTGTTTGAGGAGTCGGCCGTGGCACAGTTTATTCAGGCTGTGTTGGCAGCTTGTCGTCTGATGTCGGACTTGTTGGTTTTCCAGGGGTCCCGGGGTGGGTCTTCCCGGAAGGGTCGTGCCAGGGCTCAGGGTTCCTCTTGTCTTGGTAGGCCTCTGTTGTCAGGTTCGGGTTCGGCTCCTGCTCTGGACCCTCCCTCATCTGGTTACCTGGTTGATACCTGGTTGATGGGGTTCTGGGAGTTCTTCCACTCCCCAAGCCCGGCCCGAGGCCAGGCTCGACTTGTGAGAGTTTGGTCCACCAGGCTGTTGCTTGGAGCGGCCCGCAGGCCCACATACCCACCACAGCCCGGTTGGTCCGGCACTCCTTGGAGGAATAAATCTAGTTTCCTCTTGAAAATGTCCACGGTTGTTCTGGCAATATTTCTTATGCTTGCTGGGAGGACGTTGAACAACCGTGGACCTCTGATGTTTATACAGTGTTCTCTGATTGTGCCTATGGCACCTCTGCTCTTCACTGGTTCTATTCTACATTTTCTTCCATGTCGTTCACTCCAGTACGTTGTTATTTTACTGTGTAGATTTGGTACTTGGCCCTCCAGTATCTTCCAGGTGTATATTATTTGATATCTCTCTCGTCTTCTTTCTAGTGAGTACATTTGGAGGGCTTTGAGACGATCCCAATAATTTAGGTGCTTTATTGCGTCTATGCGTGCCGTATATGTTCTCTGTATTCCCTCTATTTCAGCAATCTCTCCTGCTCTGAAGGGGAAAGTGAGTACTGAGCAGTACTCAAGACGGGACAACACAAGTGACTTGAAGAGTACAACCATTGTGATGGGATCCCTGGATTTGAAAGTTCTCGTAATCCATCCTATCATTTTTCTGGCTGTCGCAATATTTGCTTGGTTATTCTCCTTAAACGTTAGGTCGTCAGACATTATTATTCCCAAATCCTTTACATGCTGTTTTCCTACTATGGGTACATTTGATTGTGTATTGTACTCTGTATTATGTTTAAGGTCCTCATTTTTACCGTACCTGAGTACCTGGAATTTATCACTGTTAAACATCATGTTATTTTCTGATGCCCAGTCGAAAACTTTATTAATATCAGCTTGAAGTTTTTCAATGTCCGCAGCCGAGGTAATTTTCATACTGATTTTTGTGTCATCTGCAAAGGATGATACGAAGCTGTGACTTGTATTTTTGTCTATATCTGATATGAGAATAAGGAAAAGCAGCGGTGCAAGGACTGTACCCTGAGGTACAGAGCTTTTCACTGCACTTGGACTAGATTTTATATGGTTGACAGTAACTCGCTGAGTCCTGTTTGACAGAAAACTGAGTATCCAGCGTCCTACTTTACCGGTTATTCCCATTGACTTCATTTTGTGTGCTATCACGCCATGGTCACATTTATCGAAAGCCTTTGCGAAGTCCGTGTATATCACATCAGCATTCTGTTTCTCTTCTAATGCCTCAGTGACTTTGTCGTAGTGCTCAAGTAGCTGTGAGAGGCACGATCTTCCCGCTCGAAATCCATGTTGGCCTGGGTTGTGAAGGTCATTGGTCTCCATGAAATTGGTGACCTGACTCCTAATCACTCTCTCAAATACTTTTATGATGTGCGATGTTAGTGCAACTGGTCTATAATTTTTTGCCAATGCTTTGCTCCCTCCCTTGTGTAGAGGGGCTATGTCTGCTACTTTAAGTGCATCTAGTATCTCCCCCGTGTCCAAGCTCTTCCTCCACACTATACTGAGTGCCTGTGCTACCGGCACTTTGCATTTCTTTATAAATATTGAATTCCATGAGTCTGGACCTGGGGCCGAGTGCATGGGCATGTTTTCAATTTCTTTTTCAAAATTTAGTGCGCTCGTGTTTATATCTGTTATATTTACAGGGGTTTGAATATCCCGCATAAAGAAATTGTCTGGATCTTCCACCTTCATGTTGTTTATTGGAGTGCTAAACATGTCCTCATACTGCTTTTTTAGGATTTCACTAATTTCTTTGTCATCCTCCGTGTATGAACCTTCACTTGTACGAATAGGTCCAATACTGGCAGTGGTTTTTGCTTTTGATTTCGCATATGAGAAGAAATATTTTGGATTTTTCTTTATTTCCTGAATTTCTTTCTGTTCTAACTGCCTTCAGTTTCATATGAGTGTTTCAATTTCCGCTCGATTTCTTCAATCTCCCTATTTAAATTATTCCTTCTTTGACGGGAAATTCGTGTCTGCATAAGCAGTTCCGTTATTTTTTTCCTGCGTTTATAGTGTCGTCTGCGTTCTCTTTCTACGTTAGATCTCTTTCTGGCTTTCCTCAACGGAACATGTTTCAGACAGACTTGATACGCTTCTGAAGTCAGTTTCTCTATTCCTTCTGTAGGACTTGTATTATTTACAACAGTTCCCCATGGAATGTTTGTAAGGTCCCTGTTTATTATCTCCCAGTCTATCTTTTTATTATTAAAATTGAATTTACTGAATAGCCCCCCTTGCTTTATCAACGTTTTAAGTCTATTCTGAGTATTGATGGTCGTTTGCACTTCAATGAGTTTGTGATCTGAGTATGTGGTATCTGATATCGTAATGTCTCTGATAATGTCTTCATTGTTCGTAAAGACCAGATCTAGAATATTTTCATTTCTCGTTGGCTCCGATATCTGCTGATTGAGTGAAAATTTGTCACAGAATCTAAGTAGTTCTCTAATCTGTGGTTGGTTCGGTCCTGATAGATTTCCTGGTATAATATTATTGTTTGCTATTTTCCACCTGAGACTAGGCAAGTTGAAGTCACCTAGGAAGATAATATCAGGTACAGAGCACCACTTGGTTTCCGAACCCCTTGGGGACGAGACCCGTTGGTTAACATGTAAGTTCGTATACGAGAAATAGAGGGGAAAAAATAAACTAGAAATGTAAAAAGAAATGTTTCCGAAAAATTTACGAAAAACACTCTAGGGGAAAAAAATCGACAGGTTCATGGCGTAAATGCGACCGTGTTTTGTTTTTACTCACCAATAAGTGAAGTCCTGATCCGCTTTATAAAAGTCCTTAATTGTTCCTAACTGATTATTAAGACGTCTGGCAAACATCCTCTGGATGTTTCCTGCCAGCCTGCAGGCACATCCTGCCAGCCTGCAGGCACATCCTGCCAGCCTGCAGGCACATCCTGCCAACCTGCAGGCACATCCTGCCAGCCTGCAGGCACATCCTGCCAGCCTGCAGGCACATCCTGCCAACCTGCAGGCACATCCTGCCAACCTGCCTGCCAGCCTGCAGGAACATCCTGCCAGCCTGCAGGCACATCCTGCCAGCCTGCAGGCACATCCTGCCAACCTGCCTGCCAGCCTGCAGGAACATCCTGCCAGCCTGCAGGCACATCCTGCCAGCCTGCAGGAACATCCTGCCAGCCTGCAGGCACATCCTGCCAACCTGCCTGCCAGCCTGCAGGCACATCCTGCCAACCTGCCTGCCAGCCTGCAGGCACATCCTGCCAGCCTGCAGAAACATCTTGCCAGCCTGCAGGCACATCCTGCCAGCCTGCAGGCACATCCTGCCAGCCTGCAGGAACATCCTGCCAGCCTGCAGGCACATCCTGCCAGCCTGCCTGCCAGCCTGCAGGCACATCCTGCCAGTCTACAGAAACATCCTGCCAGCCTGCCTGCCAACCTGCAGGCACATCCTGCCAGCCTGCAGGAACATCCTGCCAGCCTGCCTGCCAGCTTGAGTGCCAGCCTGCAGGCACATCCTGCAGGCACATCCTGCCAGCCTGCCTGCCAGCCTGCAGGCACATCCTGCCAGCCTGCAGAAACATCCTGCCAGCCTGCCTGCAGACGCATCCTGCCAGCCTGCAGGCACATCCTGCCAGCCTGCCTGCCAGCTTGCCTGCCAGCCTGCAGGCACATCCTGCCAGCCTGCAGGAACATCCTGCCAGCCTGCAGGCACATCCTGCCAGCCTGCCTGCCAGCCTGCAGGCACATCCTGCCAGCCTGCAGAAACATCCTGCCAGCCTGCCTGCAGACGCATCCTGCCAGCCTGCAGGCACATCCTGCCAGCCTGCCTGCCAGCTTGCCTGCCAGCCTGCAGGCACATCCTGCAGGCACATCCTGCCAGCCTGCAGGCACATCCTGCCTAAAATATACGATGATGTACTGTACATTTAAGAAACAAATCTGGGTCACAGGTCTGTGGAGTGTGGTTAGGCTTACGGAGTCAGCCAGTCCCTCCCCCACCACCGACACACCTCCCCCACCCCCCCACCCCAAACCCATACACACACACACACTCTCAAAGGTCACGTGGTTCACGGTTCACTTCAACACCCATATATCGCTTCCTGCCTGCCTGCCTCCTTCTCAGCCTGCCTCCTTCTCAGCCTGCCAGCCTGCCTCCCTCCCTGCCATCATGCTAACGGGTAGTGTGTGTTAGGCTTATCTTCGGGAATGAGCCGGTCTCACCCCCACCACCAACAAACCACCCGCCCCCCTACATCCCATCTCTCAAGGTCACGCGGTTCAACCGCGTGACTGCCACTCACTCCCTGCCTGCCAGCCTTCCTGCAAGCTAGCCTGCCTGCCTGCCTGCCTGCCTGCCTGTCTGCCTGCCTGCCTGCCTGCCTGTGCCTGCCAGCCTGCCTTTCCCTCCCTAATTCTCACTACTTCCATCCCTTCCTGCCTACCTCCTAGCATCTCTCCCTACCTCCCCCTCCCTCTTAGCATCTCTCCCTACCTTCTAACATCTCTCCCTACCTCCCCCTCCCTCCTAGCATCTCTCTCTCCCCCTCTCTCACTGATTCTCCCCCCCCCCTCATTCATACTGCCTCCCACCTAAGCTCCATCGTCCATCCACCCACCAGTCAGCCATCACTGACGCAATGCGTGCATTTGGAGCCAACATGGTGCACAGATGTTTCTTGATTGTGCAGATATGTAAAACAAAAGCACAGAATGAACATTCCAGCCTTATGGCAATTCAAAATAATAGGCCGTGAATCTGTGAAGTCACAGTGGGCAAACTGGACCATCGCCCACCCACCACCACAAGCCGGCGTGACGCTTGGCGGACCCCTTCCTACCCGAACTTTGTTCAGGTAGCATGACTCTCCAACCCCAATCGGGAAACTGGAAGTTTCGGATAACTAAAGTTCGGAAACCAAGTGGTGCTCTGTATCGGGTTCTCCAAATTTTCAAGGCTATTCTCTATTTTGCTTATCTGTTCTGTGAATTCCTCAGCCGTTGCATCTGGCGGTTTGTATATTAGTATAATCACTAAATTTATTTTCTCTATTTTTAATCTCAGTACCTCTACCACCTCATTTGTAACGTTTAGGAGCTCCGAGCATACAAGGTCTTCCCTAATATACAGACCCACTCCTCCATGTGACCTAATTTTCCTATCACACCTGTATAGGTTATATCCTGGAATCCAGATCTCACTGTCCAACAATTCCCCTGCATGGGTTTCTGTGAAAGCTCCAAATACTGCATTTGACTCCGTGAGGAGGCCATTTATGAACTGTACTTTGTTGTTTGTTCTTGTTTTCAGTCCTTGTATGTTGGCAAAGATGAATGAGGTTACTCTATTAGTGATAGTTTGAATGGGAGACTTTTTCGGCAAGTCCATTATTCGTGGACATAATGAGTTTGTTCTGACCAGTACTGATTGTTGTAGGGCAGTTTTCTGTTGTGGTTGGCGCGGTGTTCGCTCTGTGCGGGGCTCTGGGTCTCGTAAGGGTTGGCGGCCCTTTCGCGGTTTGCCCCATTGACGGGGCGATGGGGGGGGGGAGGCTTGCGCTGTTTGCCCGCGCCTAGTCCCACGATTCGTGGGCCTTTTGGGTCATGTTTGGCGGTGTGCAGTGGCGTTAGGTGGCCCCTCCTCCCTTGGGGGGGTCGGGGCTGGCAGGGCAGGTTTTTTCCCCTGCGCTCTGTCGAGTTGTCTTGGAGTGGGTACGCTTGGGCGTCGTCGAAACGACGTCGTCCCTCAGATGGGTTTCCCGTCTGTTTCCGGTTCCGAAACGGGACTGCGTGGACCTGCGGTTCATTCTGGACTTGTCCCGTCTGAACCCCTGGGTTCATTGCCCCTCCTTTCGGATGACTACGCTGTCTCAGGTTCGGCTCCTCTTGGAGCCGGGATGGCGCTTGGATGGTGTCCCTGGACCTTTAGGACGCTTATTGGCATGTCCCGATTCTTCCGCGGTTCAGGGATTGACTCGGTTTTGTTGAGGGGCGTCTAAGTTACTGCTTTCGTTGTCTCCCGTTCGGGTTGAACCTGGCACCTCGCGTGTTCACGCGCCTTACACGGGTTGTGGTGGCTCGTTTGCGTCTCCTAGGTGTTCGGGTGTTGGCCTACCTCGACGACTGGCTGGTTTGGGCTCCCAGCCGGTCAGCTTGCTTGCTAGCCAGGGATTTGGTTCTTTCCCAGCTCGCCGAGTTCGGGTTCTTGGTGAACTGGAGGAAGTCCCATCTGGTTCCCTCTCAGGTTCGGACTTGGCTGGGTCTCGTTTGGGACTCTCGAACCGCCTCCTTGTCTCTCCCTCCAGAATCTCTCCTGCGGCTGCGGTCCCGCCTTCATCTGTTTCTGGTGGGCCCTCGGGTCACCCGGCGGTTGCTCGAGGGGCTGTGCGGGAGCCTGAACTTCGTGATGGTGGTCTACCTGCCGGGTCGGGTTTGGCTTCGTCGGCTGTTCTGGTTCCTTTGGGGTCCCCCCTTCTGCCTCTCTCGCGATCGCAGAGTTCGACCCCCGGGGGCTTTGCGTCAGTTGCTGCGTCACCGGCTTCCTCTTCGGGTTTTTTGCGGTTCAGTCCTTTGGCTCCTACCCGAGACCTCGCCTGATGTGTACACGGATGCGTCGTCTCTCGGCTGGGGGTTTGTGACCTGTGCTCACCAGGCCGGCCAGGGGCGTTGGGATCCGTCCTTCCGTCGAGCTCACAGCACGGGGCGGGAGTTCGCGGCAGTGTGGTTCGCTCTTGGGAGGATTCGGGTGGCCCGCGGATCGATGATTCGGCTCCATTCGGACTGCTCTCCTGTGGTTCGTTGCCTGAACCGCGGGGGTTCAATGCGGTCCTTGTCTCTTTGGGGTTGGTTGCTTCGGGTGACTTGTCTGCTGAGTTCTCGGGGTTTGGCGTTCCTGGCGGTTCACGTACAGGGAGTGTCCAACGTCTTGGCCGACGCCCTGTCTCGCTTTGTTCCCCTCTCCACGGAGTGGACGGTCGGCGATGAGTCCTTCCATTGGCTTTGCCAGACGTTCGGGTGCCCCGAGGTGGACCTCTTCTTATCGGCGTGGTCGCGGCGTCTTCCCGTGTATGCGGCCCCCTTCCCCGATCGCAAGGCCGTCGAGGTCGATGCCTTTCAGCTAGACTGGTCGAGGTGGGGGTTCCTGTACCTCTTTCCCCCAGTTTGGCTGTTGCTCCAGGTCCTGACTCGCTTAGAGACTTACTAGGGGAGAGTTGTCCTTCTGGCCCCTTGGTGGCCGGCCCCGCCTTGGTTTCAGGTGCTGGTTGTTCAGTGTCCGAACCCGAGGGTTTTCCTGCGGCTCCGCCTCTTTTAGCAGATCGGGCCGGTACGTCACGTGGCTGGTTCGATCTTCTCAAGTCTAAGCGTATGGGTTTTCTGGGGGGAGCCCCGTCGGCTCCCCGGAGCTATCCCAGGCTGATATGCTAATGTCAGACTTTGGCATCAGTCATGTGTATGGAGTTCTTAGGCCTACCGGGGACCACGGCCAGAACCGGGCCCCCTCAGAGAGGCAAGGGGAGCAATGGCCTATAGAAGCCCCCGTGTAGTTGGAAGCATTCTATGTCTGCCATCGACCGGAACAGGCACCCAGAAAGGTAAGCGCCCCAAAACAAACCCCTATTCTGGTTAAAATTGCTACCTAATACCGAACTAGTGGATAGAACTCCCCAACCGAAAACAAGCAAATTAGTGTGACGTCACACACTGCCGCGCCGCTGTCTGCGCAGCTCCCCCCTCCCCGGGAGGGGGAAGGGGAAGGGGGAGCCCCAGACCCCCCGCGCCGGCTACCCACACCTCAGTTCTTGAGGCTGATGCTATAGGCGATGGTCGTGTGCTCTGGCTCCGGTGTCGCTACTGCACTGTGCTTTGAGTGTGGTGTTAGTTTTGTGGGTGCTTGGATGGTGTCCCTGGACCTCCGGGACGCTTATTGGCATGTCCCGATTCATCCGCGGTTCAGGGACTGGCTCGGTTTTGTAGTGGGGCGTCTGAGTTACCGCTTTCGTTGTCTCCCGTTCGGGTTGAACCTGGCACCTCGCGTGTTCACACGCCTTACACGGGTTGTGGTGGCTCGTTTGCGTCTCCTAGGTGTTCGGGTGTTGGCCTACCTCGACGACTGGCTGGTTTGGGCTCCCAGCCAGTCAGCTTGCTTGCTAGCCAGGGATTTGGTTCTTTCCCAGCTCGCCGGGTTCGGGTTCTTGGTGAACTGGAGGAAGTCCCATCTGGTTCCCTCTCAGGTTCGGACTTGGCTGGGTCTCGTGTGGGACTCTCGGACCGCCTCCTTGTTTCTCCCTCCGGAGTCTCTCCTGCGGCTGCGGTCCCGCCTTCGTCTGTTTCTGGAGGGCCCTCGGGTCACCCGGCGGTTGCTCGAGGGGCTGTGCGGGAGCCTGAACTTCGCGATGGTGGTCTACCCGCCGGGTCGGGTTTGGCTTCGACGGCTGTTCTGGTTCCTTCGGGGTTCCCCCTTGCGCCTCTCTCGCGATCGCAGAGTTCGACCCCCGGGGGACTTGCGTCGGTTGCTGCGTCACCGGCTTCCTCTTCGGGTTTTTCGGGGTTCAGTGCCTTGGCGCCTACCCGAGCCCTCGCTCGATGTGTACACGGATGCGTCGTCTCTCGGGTGGGGTTTTGTGACCAGTGCTCACCAGGCCGGCCAGGGGCGTTGGGATCCGTCCTTCCGTCGAGCTCACAGTACGGTGCGGGAGTTCGCGGCAGTGTGGTTTGCTCTGGGGAGGATTCGGGTGGCCCGCGGATCGACGATTCGGCTCCATTCGGACTGCTCTCCGGTGGTTCATTGCCTGAACCGCGGGGGTTCGATGCGGTCTTTGTCTCTTTGGGGTTGGTCGCTTCGGGTGACTCGTCTGCTGAGTTCTCGGGGTTTGGCTCTCCTGGCGGTTCACGTACGGGGCGTGTCCAACGTCTTGGCCGACGCCCTGTCTCGCTTCGTTCCCCTCTCCACGGAGTGGACGGTCGACGACGAGTCCTTCCGTTGGCTTTGCCAGACGTTCGGGCGCCCCGAGGTGGACCTCTTTGCGTCGGCGTGGTCGCGGCGTCTTCCCGTTTATGCGGCGCCCTTCCCCGATTGCGAGGCCGTTGGGGTCGATGCCTTTCGGCTCGACTGGTCGAGGTGGGGGTTCCTGTACCTCTTTCCCCCGGTTCGGCTGTTGCTCCAGGTCCTGACTCGCTTAGAGACTTACCGGGGGAGAGTTGTCCTTCTGGCCCCTTGGTGGCCGGCCCGGCCTTGGTTTCAGGCGCTGGTTGCTCGGTGTCCGAACCCGAGGGTTTTCCCGCGGCTCCGCCTCTTTCAGCAGATCGGGCCGGTACGTCACGTCGCTGGTTCGATCTTCTCCTCGAGTCTATCATCTCCTCTATGGTGATCAGGTGGCCTCCTTGTTGGTGTCCCACCTGAGGGCTTCTTCTCGGCGGCAGTATGAAGTTTCCTGGCGGTCCTTCCGTTTCTTTTTGCGTCTTCGTCGTGTTAGCTCCTTGTCTGTTCGGGTGGTCTTGTCCTTCCTGTCGTGGTTGTTTCAGGACCGTCATCTTATGCCTAACACTGTCGCTTCGTATCGTGCGGCGCTGGCGGAGCCGCTTCAGCTTGCTTTCGGTATCGATATTACGTCTGCGCCGTTTCGCAAGCTGTCTCGTGCGTTGTTTCACCTCCGGCCTGCTCATGCGTCGCCTGAGCCGTCCTGGTCTTTGGACAGAGTGCTCGCTTTCCTTTCATCTCCTCGTTTCGTTGTGGCCCCTTCGGTCCAGGATTGTTTTTCCAAGGCACTTTTCTTGTTGGCTTTGGCCTCTGGGGGTCGGGTAGGGGAGCTTCATGCTCTCCTCCGGCGCAGGGGCTTCTGCTCTTTTGGTCGTGGTGATAGTTTTGTTCGTTTGCAGCCGTCTCCTTCTTTTCTGGCGAAGAATGAGACTGCTGCGTTCCGGAGGGGTCCATGGGTGGTTGATGCTTGGTTGGTCAGGCCGGGGGTGCATCATGTTTTGTGTCCGGTTGCGGCGCTTCGCCGTTATTTGCGCGCCACGGCTTCTGTGTCCGGGGACGCGCTGTGGGTTGATCCGGTTTCCCTTCTTCCCTGTTCGCGGGTTCGGGTCTCTCAGGTCGTCCGCAGGGTTATTAGGTCTAGCCAGCCTGCGGTCTATCCCCGTGCCCATGACGTTCGTAAGTTCGCGGCTCTTGCTGCCGTCTTTGGGAATATGTCTTGGTCTGATATTCGGGCGCGGGGATTTTGGCGGTCGAACAGGGTCCTGGCTGCTCGTTACCTTGTGAATGTCCCTGGCCCTCGTCGGGCCTGTGTTGCTTTGGGTCGGCGGTTGCAGCCAGTTGTCTCGGCTTCGAGTTGAGGGGTGAGCGACGACCGCCTCCCGGGTAAGTCCCTCTTTTTCTGTCTGTGGGTAGTTAGCTCCGGGGAGCCGACGGGGCTCCCCCCAGAAAACCAGCGTTGAATGTAATGAAACGCCATTTTCTGGGTGAGTCCCCGAGGCTCCCCGGCATCCCTCCCTCCCTCCGGTCGGCGGTTTTTCGCGTTTTTGACATCCAGCCTCAAGAACTGAGGTGTGGGTAGCCGGCGCGGGGGGTCTGGGGCTCCCCCTTCCCCCTCCCGGGGAGGGGGGAGCTGCGCAGACAGCGGCGCGGCAGTGTGTGACGTCACACTAATTTGCTTGTTTTCGGTTGGGGAGTTCTATCCACTAGTTCGGTATTAGGTAGCAATTTTAACCAGAATAGGGGTTTGTTTTGGGGCGCTTACCTTTCTGGGTGCCTGTTCCGGTCGATGGCAGACATAGAATGCTTCCAACTACACGGGGGCTTCTATAGGCCATTGCTCCCCTTGCCTCTCTGAGGGGGCCCGGTTCTGGCCGTGGTCCCCGGTAGGCCTAAGAACTCCATACACATGACTGATGCCAAAGTCTGACATTAGCATATCAGCCTGGGATAGCTCCGGGGAGCCTCCGGGACTCACCCAGAAAATGGCGTTTCATTACATTCAACGCTGGTTTTTTGACTCGAGTTTATCATCATCTCTATGGTGATCAGGTGGCCTCCTTGTTGGTGTCCCACTTTGAGGGCTTCTTCTTGGTGGCAGTATGAAGTTTCCTGGCGGTCCTTCTGTTTCTTTTTGCGTCTTCGTTGTGTTAGTTCCTTGTCTGTTCGGGTGGTCTTGTCCTTCCTCTCGTGGTTGTTTCAGGACCGTCATCTTATGCCTAACACTGTCGCCTCGTATCGTGTGGCGTTGGCGGAGCCGCTTCAGCTTGCCTTCGGTATTGATGTTACGTCTGCGCCGTTTCGCAAGCTGTCTCGTGCATTGTTTCACCTCCGGCCTGCTCATGCGCCGCCTGAGCCGTCCTGGTCTTTGGACAGAGTGCTCGCTTTCCTTTCGTCTCCTCGTTTCGTTGTGGCCCCTTCAGTCCAGGATTGTTTTTCTAGGCACTTTTCTTGTTGGCTTTGGCATCTGGGGGTCGGGTAGGGGAGCTTCATGCTCTCCTCTGG
Organism: Procambarus clarkii; assembly: GCF_040958095.1. Classification (NCBI taxonomy): domain Eukaryota; kingdom Metazoa; phylum Arthropoda; class Malacostraca; order Decapoda; family Cambaridae; genus Procambarus; species Procambarus clarkii. Next base: position 3,017,846 of record NC_091230.1, on the reverse strand, counting down.
CGCAGGGGTTTCTGCTCTTTTGGTCGTGGTGATAGTTTTGTTCGCTTGCAGCCGTCTCCTTCTTTTCTGGCGAAGAATGAGACTGCTGTGTTCTGGAGGGGTCCGTGGGTGGTTGATGCTTGGTTGGTCAGGCCGGGGGTGCATCATGTTTTGTGTCCGGTTACGGCGCTTCGCCGTTATTTGCGCGCCACGGCTTCTGTGTCCGGGGACGCGCTGTGGGTTGATCCGGTTTCCCTTCTTCCTTGTTCGCGGGTTCGGGTCTCCCAGGTCGTCCGCAGGGTTATTAAGTCCAGCCAGCCTGCGGTCTATCCCCGTGCCCATGACGTTCGTACGTTCACTGCTCTTGCTGCCGTCTTTGGGAATATGTCTTGGTCTGATATATGGGCACGAGGATTTTGGCGGTCGAACAGGGTCTTGGCTGCTCGTTACCTTGTGAATGTCCCTGGGCCTCGTCGGGCCTGTGTTACTTTGGGTCGGCGGTTGCAGCCAGTTGTCTCGGCTTCAAGTTGAGGAGTAAGCGACGACCGCCTCCCGGGTAAGTCCCTCTTTTTCTGTCTGTGGGTAGTTAGCTCCGGGGAGCCGACGGGGCTCCCCGAAGAAAACCAGCGTTGAATGTAATGAAACGCCATTTTCTGGGTGAGTCCCGGAGGCTTCCCGGCATCCCTCCCTCCCTCCCTCCCTCCCTCCGGTTGGCGTTTTTTTTTGGCGTTTTTAACATCCAGCCTCAAGAACTGAGGTGTGGGTAGCCGGTATGAAGGGTCTGGGGCTCCCCCTTTCCCCTCCTGGGGAGGGGGGAGCTGTGCAGACAGCGGCGCGGCGGCGTGTGACGTCACACTGGTTTGCTTGTTTTCTGTTGGGGAGTTCTGTCCACTAGTTCGGCTTTTGGTCGCAATTTTAACCAGAATAGGGGTTTGTTTTGAGGCGCTTACCTTTCTGGGTGCCTGTTCCGGTCGATGGCAGACATAGAATGCTTCCAACCACATGGGGGCTTCTATAGGCCATTGCTCCCCATGCCTCTCTGAGGGGGCCTGGTTCTGGCCGTGGTCCCCGGTAGGCCTAAGAACTCCATACACATGACTGATGCCAAAGTCTGACATTAGCATATCAGCCTGGGATAGCTCAGGGGAGCCTCCGGGTCTCAACCAGAAAATGGGGTTTCATTACATTCAACGCTGGTTTTTTATTAAAAAATAACCGGCCCACCAGTTATTCAAACTTTTTTATAAAAAAAAAACAAATTGGAAAAAAGGTGTTCATAAACCATGTGGCTGTCTGTACATATTTTCCAAGAACATATTGAAACTTAAAAGGTATATAAAAGAAACCTGTCAAAATAAATATTAAAACTTTGATTTATCCATGATTTAATTCGTGATTCTTATGATGATCACTTCTCTGGGGGGAGCCCCCTTGTGGCTCTCTGAAGCCACCATCTCCGATGTAGGTGCCATGCACTTGGTGCCATCAATTGCAGAGTTCTCTAGCCTACTGGGGACCAGTGCCAGAAACTGGTCCCCCCTCATAGAGGCATGGGGGAACTGTCGCATTTATATACAGTATTAAGTTATTCATTTATGCCATCACTGAGGAAGACACCCAGAAATTCACCATGTCAAAACAAACTGCAACTGGCTGCCTCCGGAAACAGTGTGCTCGAAAACGGCTATAGAATACCTGGAGCATACCTGGAGAAGGTTTCGGGAGGAGTTCTACTCCTCGAGCCTGGCCTGGGGCCAGGTTCGACTTGTGATAACTTGATCCAACAGGCTGTTGCTTGGAGTGGCCCATAGGGCCACATATCCACTACAGCCTGGTTGGTCCAGCACTTCTTGCAAGAACCTGTCCAAGTGCCTCTTGAATATATCCACCTTCGTTCTGACAATATTTCTAATGCTTGCTGGGAGGGTTTTGAACAGCTGTGAACCCCTGATGTTCAGATGAGTGCTCTCTAATTGTGCCTATGGCACATCTACTCCTCACTGGCTCAATTCTGCATTTCCTTCCATATCTTTTGCTCCAGTATGTTGTTATTCTACTGTGCAAACTCCCCAAACTGTGTAGACAATCAATCAAAAGTGTTACAAAACTAGTACCTGCTCGTTTGCCCCACCCTTTCCCTTATTTGGGGGGGGGGGGAAGGAAGGGGGCAGGCCACGATTCACAGACTTCTCCACTATCAGTTCAACAAACGATGTAAGAATCCAACTCCCTGGGAAAGGGAGAGTGTCTGGGAGCCACCTGGGAGCTCACTCAGATTTTGACATTTCATTACATTCAATGCTAGTTTTCTGGGGGAAGCCCCTTGTGGCTTCCTGAAGCTATCTGCCCACAGTGAAGAAACAATTGGGGAACAACCAGGTTGAAGTGAGCACCATAGAAATCAAGCATAAACTATCAAATGTTCTTCACAAAGACAAGACTCAAAGTCGGGTAACAACTGAAAACTAAACAACAGCGCTGGAGACTGAACAAGGAGGCAAGACCCTAAGCTGCCAGAATGCAGGACAACCCCCAAAACCCTCGTACCCAAAGGCAGACCAGGACAAAGAAGCCAGGAAAGCCGAAGGAGTGGCACAACCTCAAAGAATATGGGCACGAGGACAGATCAAGGTAGGACAGATAGGCAGATCCAGCGGGTCGTGCGATACATGAGCCGGAGCCTGGATACCAGAACCCTGAGAGCGCTTCAAAACCTCCATGCCCAAAGAAGAGCTCAGAACAAGGGCACGAGGCCATCACGGAAACTGCAAAGTACTGAATGCCAAAGGTGTGATGGAAAACAATAGACCAGTGAAACAAAATGAAACAATACTACAGCCAGTGACTAAACCCCCCAAAAGGGGATGAAGGCAACAAGAAAAACCTCCCAAAGAGGCCACTGAGGCAGACCCAGCGGCACGAGAAAAACGGCAAGACTGTCTCTGAACAGAGCATGGGATGCACCCCAAGCCAACCCAACCAAACAACAAGGCCCAGGTGACCCCTTCAAGATCCAACCAACTCCAACTCCACCAAAAAAGGAAGAGCCGGCAGCAATCGAATGAACTGCCTGACAATGCCAAGAGAACAAAAGCCCCGGTGCCGGAGGAGAGCAAGAAGTTTGCCCACCCAACAACTGGAAGCAACTTAGACCGAAACCCCACCAGAAAGAAGGGGACACCGGAAACCGAGCCCAAAAAGGTAGAAGAAAGATAGAACAAGAGCAGGCCAGGAAGGCATAAGATGGCTAGCAAAATAGAATCGAGTATCAGTCTCGAATGCAAGCTGCAGTGGCTCCCCCAGTGCAGCATGCCAACTGAATACGTAATAACAAAGAGAAAAAGAAGTGCTATGAACTTCTCAATGTGACTGCAAGGAACTGCAGGTGAGGCATCTTCCTAGAAAGCACCTAAATACTGCAGAGATGGCAGAAACACATCAAAGACCAGTGCTAAGAGCAAAGGAGAAGGATGAGCAAGCGAAGACCAACACTGGCGCGAACCACCAAGAGGCAGAGCTGCGGAAAAGGCCTGGTTTTGGAATCAAGAAGGATTGTCTGAAATAGGATTGAACTGGCTACCAAGGCACCAGGAACACATTTGTGAAGCAGTGTGTTCCTGGACTCTAACCTGTCCTGGAATGGGAGAACAGTTACCCAGAGGGAAGGCATAGGACCTGCCCCAATGAGACCTGCCGAACGCTCCAATGTAAGAGCCTTATAACGGGGAAATAGAGCCGAGCCGGAACAACACAAGAGACAGCCCACATGGGCCACTTAACAACAAACTGGAAGGACAGAGGACCCCTACAGGAAGGAATTGCATGGAGAGGCAATCTCCAAAAATCAAGCAGATGAGCACAGGGTTTTGGGAACCCCCCTCCCTCTGCTGTGCAAGCCCCACAACCACAACCTGAGCCAAACAGGGCAGAGGAAGGCACCCAGGAATGAAGACCCCCAAAAGCCTAAAAAGGAGCTGGCAAAGCGGCCAGCTAGGGCCAATGGGGCCTACACTGATAGACCATTGTGCCAGTGAGGCCAAGCAAGGCATGTAAGAAGAGGGCAAAGAGCAGGCACCCATACAAGCACCCTAGTGACCACTGAGGCACCTGGGACCTACCCAAGACCCACACCGACGAAGTAGCAGCCAAGGTAAGGCCACCCGGCAAGAAAGGATCAGCCTTCAGGCAGCCCTAAAATGAGGCTCTACCAAACAAAACATCGATGGAACCAGCAGGGACTACAAACATTCCAGCAGGAACCAGTACCTGGCAAACCATGAAGAACCGAACCTTGGCCAGCAGACACGAAGACCAGCTGGGAGCCCATGTCAGCTAGTTGCCAAACCACGACGACAAGCCACAGTGGCCTGAACCAAGCGTGCAAATTATGCAGGAAGCCAGAACAAGTCAAATGGGAAATGGAACCCAAGATGGCAAGACAGCCTCCCCACACCAAAAGAGAGAAAACCCTGGACCCCAACAGAAAATTGGACAAGCAAAGATGAATTCTAGAGTTCCAGGGAAGCATCTAAGAGGCCACACAGGAAAAGACAGGCTGTGGCAATGTAGGCAGTTGGAGGAGCAAGAAAAACCGGATCAGCCGTGAAACACCAAAGACAAGCGAGCCCTAGGATAAAACTGAGAGAAAGCAGGAAAACCCACCGAAAAGACAAAGGTGCCATGACCAACTGGTAGAGCCCACAGAGAGGTTACCCGAAACAGGTGAAGGAAGGAAACCCGCCTGGAATCCTGAAAAGGAGGGGAGGATCGACCGATCACAGTGTGTACTGAAAAGTCAATTAATACAGGACAAGGAAAAGGAACCGAGTGAGCCCTTCCTGCTGCCTAGGCAAGGGGAGAAAAAAATGGATGGCGCGAATGAAGAGGGCGACCACAAAGCCAACCATGTAGAGAACCCGGCCAGGGAAGCACAGGAGACCTGGCATCTCACTCCCCAAAATGGCCACCTTGACCAGCAGTTGGCCATGGCCCAGTCCAAGTTGACCGCCTCGAAAAACGAATGAGGACCCCGAGAATGGGACTCCCAAAAGAGCCAAGAAGCTGCAGACACGAATGTACACCAACACTGTGGAAAAAGAGGCAGAAAAAGGAGAGCCAGGGCCAACACTGAACCAGAGAAAAGGTCAGATCAAGCAGATGGGCCATAAGTCAGATGGCAAGGAAGCAGCCACTGCCTCCTGGAGCATGGGAATGGATAGCATGGATCGCAGCCAACACAGCAACAGCAGATGCCAAGACCCCCATGAGTGAGCCTCCTGCTTTTATGAGTGTTCTTCATTTTCTTTTTCCACCACCTGCCTCCCCTGACAACAACTTCCACCACTGACAACACGTATCTCCCATGAGAATAACTTCCACCACTGACAACATGTATCTCCCATGAGAATTAACTTCCACCACTGATAACATGTACCACCCATGAAAATAACTTCCACCACCTGCCCCCGATACTAAACCCCAACTACTGACACCACCTGGTTCCCCTGACACCATTTTATCATCCTTTAACACTTCTCCCTGGAAAAAATTGGTAAACAAAATGATACACTGTACAACTGTTTACATTTCATCAACTATAACTCACCGTAGTTGATGACAACCACCTCCCAGTACTCAGTCTTGGTGACGGCATGGACAAAGAATCCACGCTTAATCGAACATGTGTATGTTCCACTGAACATTTAGTACTGAATGCAATTAGTTTGGACCATCTGGGAATTCATTAGAGTGGGGCTCGTTAGAGGGAGGATGCATTGTACTTTGAGTAACATAACCTCAGAGCTGCATATATAAAGGATTGCTTCCCTAGGTGCTTTGTGCTGTTGTCCCTGCCCTAACAGGGTTGCCTTTCCTGGTGAATTTGGGTGACCGTCCCTGAGAGGCCAGCCTCCTGTGGAGGGTGCCTTGCCCTGAGTAGTACACAGATCTGAGACTCCTCTGTGGGGCTCATAGTTTGGGGAAGTTAGTGGTTTTCTCTGTTTGGTGTCCTCAGGAATAATATGTGTTGAAGGTATTCTTTTTGGCAACGACTGCTACCTGCAAGCAACAACACCACTCCCAATGGTGGTCAATCTGTCGGCTATCAATTGACAGATATTGTGTGAGAGCAGCCGCTGAAATTTGCTGTATCTCGGGTGGAGGGAGGTGTCGTACGATGCTAATCTCTAGATGAGAATTCAGGTATTTCCTATACTTGGGGAAATGTTGACAGAAAATCTCTGTTGTTAATAATAGGTTTATTTAATAAACTTATTAATGCACAGGGAGCTTAACTTTATGGTAATCAAAAGCTATACAAACTATGCAAACCGTATCAAACTACACAAACCATACACAGCAGGACTCGTTCCCACTGTGCTAGTAGGAGGAGACTGTCTACTTACTTGCATAGGTCAGTGTGAACTGACTGACCCATGAACTTGAACTCTTGAACTTTCTTTGGCACTAACTGCATACAACACTTGCAGTAATCAGCAGGACACACTGGTAATACACAGCAAAAATTAAACACAAAAGTGCACACAGCAATATATCACAATGATTAATTTTGGAGGTCGAACAGGGTCCTGGCCGCCCGATATTTGGTTAACGTTCCTTGGCCTTGGCGTACTTGTGTTGCTTTGGGTCGCAGATTTCAGCCAGTGGTTTCGATTGCTCGTTGAGGGGTGTGTGGTGGCCGCCTCCCGGGTAAGTCCCTCTTTTCCTTAGTCTTTCCTTAGTCTTTGGTCATGTAGCTCCAGGGAGCCATAGAGGCTCCTCCCAGTAAACCACCGTTGAATGTAATGAAACGCCATTTTCTGGGTGAGCCCCGGAGGCTCCCTGGCAACCTTCCCTCCCTCCGGTCGGCGGTATTCGCGTGATTTGATACTTAGCCTCTGAATTAGAGGAGGACGAGCAGCGTGGCGATGGAGTGTGACGTTTGCTTATTTCCTTGGGATTGGAGGGAGTTATGCCTCTGTTCAGTTTTGGTTGCAATTTTCTTCCCATGTGGGGGTCTGTTTTGTTATGCCTACCTTTCTGGATGCCTAACCCTGGTCGATGGCAGATAAGGAAACCCCCAACTACAAGGGAGGTTTTCCAGGGCCATTGCTTCCTGCGCTTCTCTGAGAGGGCCAGGTTCTGGCTCATGGTCCCCGGTAGGCTGAACTCCATAGACTGATGCCCTGGTCTAATGATTCATATTAGCCCGATTGCTCCAGGGAGCCTCTGGGGCTCACCCAGAAAATGCCGTGTCATTACATTCAACGCTGGCTTTTTCCAACTGGATTTTGAAATTCATCGACATTTTGTCAGCTATGTATTTGGCGGGTAGGCAGTTCCATAGGCTTATATAACGATGGATAAAAAGCATCTCCGGTTTTCTGCCCTGCGTTGTGGCTTGTTGGGTTTGAAACTTGTTTTTTCTATATGTTACATTGGACTTTTTGAAGTGCGGTCTGGTAGTTTTCTTGGTTAAGGCGATTGTGCATCCTCTGGTCTTTGTACCATTGTGAGGGGGGGCAGATTTTTGCCTCGGGTCCCTGGTAGGCTTTTAATGAATTTGCAAGAGCTTGATTTGGATGAAACTAATCAAGGTAAGCAGGTGGTTAGCAGCAGGGAGCCACCAAGGACCCCACCAGAAAGAGGCGTTTCATTACATTTCAACACCGGTGTTTTATCTCAATATGGCCCAATACATTCTCTGAATGAAAAAATGTTTTTTTGTAGACAATATAACTGAATTATGTACTGCACACATGAAACTTGCCTCTTCTGGGCGCACACTGTAGGTCATTCTTCAGGGAAATATGTTTGCAAATACATTGTAACTCAAATTATATTTTAACAAAAACAAATGTTAGAGCATTGTTCTAACCACTTTGTTATGGAGTATGAAATTATATCTTTCCACCATCTGCAGTGTGGATGTTACATGGTTGAGGAAACTCTTAATAGAATTTCTTCATGATCAAAGTACTAAGGATCTGAATCTTCATGCAAATAAATATGCTTTCATTCAATGGAGCACATTTTTTGGAAGAATAAGCACATTTGTCAGCACTACAGAGTTCTCGCAAACTCGTTGCCTTTGATAGTCTTGGTAATTGTTCCAGTAAATTTTGTTTTTCCAATACTTCTCACCTAATCATCTACCACAAATAATTCCAGCACAAACCACTTTGTTTAGGACGAGAGAAACACTTGAAGTCTAGGAAGTAACTGCGGAGGTATTGAGTGGCAGGTGGTCGGTCAAAGTGATCACAAGTGGATCCCTTAATAAGTGCCACCCACACTGTATTTCACGAGTTTCATCATAAACTACAGATGTTGCTAAAATGTGTTATTTGACATTGAAATGATTAATTGTACAGAAACAAATGGAGGTATAATATAGACCATTAATGTACATTGTTATAATTGCACATTTACTTAAAATGCATATTTCTCACTGTCTGGAGAATTAGATGTGTGACTTAACTCCTGACTACAATATTTGATGTTAATGTATCTGTGGGTAGTGCACATACAGTGTTCATTCCAGTGTCATTTTATAGAACAAAGTCTATTCTTTTGCTTCACACCATAAGTTTTGCAATATACATAATATGAATAATTTTTATTCCATCGAAAAAGTTAATATCTTTCATGATGGTTTGGAGGCTGGCAACTTTACCCTAGTTCTCTTCAAAAATCCTTTTAGGATGTATAGACTTCTGAACATCTGGAAAGTTTCTGCATGACGATATCCCTTAACCCTTTAACTGCGCAACGCACCTGCAGGCCCAGGCTTTGGGTGCGCAACGTGCCTCCGGGTGTTTTTATTTTTCACGTTCCATTCAAAACTCCTGCGGCTACATGGGGTTCACATCAGCTTCCTCAGGGCTCTTGTAAACAGACACCATCTTAAAAAAAAATCATGGTCCACATTGCCGGGTGTGAGAGCCTCAGTAGTGAGTGAGCAACCAAGGCTGGCGCTCGCAGTATGAGCGCACAGCTCTGCTGTTCAGCGTGTGACCACAGCATCGCCTAATAATGTCAAAATATATATATAACCTGTATTATTTAGCCATGATAGTATTATGGAAGAGCCTGAGTGTGATAATGACTGGGTACAATGTTCATATATCAGTGATTCAATGCTGTTCACGATTTTCACAGCGCTAGCCACAGCACCACAGCATTATTTCGTTCATCTAGGAATCTTCAAACAACTTCTTAGGTTCCTTTTCAAAATAAACTTGCGTCAATTATTCATTTACAGAAATTAGTGACCAGGATTGTGGTTATAATTAGTGTTGTGCGTAGTATTGAGGAAGGAGGAATTTTGGTGAGGGAGGGAGGAAGGGAGAGAATTGAGGTAGCCTCCACTGTGTGTGGCAGCCACTCTTGTTTTGCTCACCATACTAGCTTCGTGGTTCACTATGGGGAACACACATTTACATGGGTATATACAGTGTGTGTGTGTGTGTATATAGTGTAATAACAGCAACAGGAGTACGTTGAGTGGAGCTATTTTGGTAAGGGAGGTGACGTAGTAATCGTTGTGTCGTCTGCTGTCTGCTGTGTGATTTCTCATGCAGGGTATGGTGGCCACTACTGTTTGGACACAATACCGGCTTACTTGCATATTTCTGGTAAATAAAACATGTAGATAAGTATATATAACATGTGTAAATAGTGTAATAAAAACAATAACAGTATGGTGGGAGGAGCAATGTTGGAGAGTAAGAGAGCCTGTCTGGGTGTGGCTGCTCACACTCGCAATGTTCTGAATGTGTTGATGGTGAATGTATATAGTGTGTGACAGTGTATAGTGTGTACATATGTTGTAAATATACATAATTGAACATGAAACATTGGTGTGAATAACTGTATGATGGGAGGAGCAATGTTGGCGAATACAATGTTGGAGGAGTGAGGGAGGGCTGGCTGGGTGTGACTGCTCATACTCGCAGTGTTCTGAATGTGTTGATGGTGAATGTATATAGTGTGTGCAGTGTATAGGCTGTAAATAGATTGTATATATACATAAATTAGCATGATACATGGTAAATACGTGCAACATATGTGTATGCAAGTGTCATGTGCGTAACACAGTGTCCGTGGACAGTACGGATGTTTTACTGCCATAATATAGTGTACGTGTTCATTATACATAGGATTAGCACGTAAAAACAAATAAAATGTATTTGAAACTGCGCAAAAAATGAACAAAAATATATTCGCGGGAACTCGCGCGCCCCTCCCCAGGCGCTCCACTGGCCCCGGGAGCTGACGGCATAGGCGCACAGGGAATGATGATGTCACGCTCCACCTTACGGACCCCATAGCACCCCATAGACCCCATAGTAAGTTCAATTTCGAAATTCCATTGCTATACCCATATACAGGAAGGGGTTTTTGACACTTTCAAAACAAAAAGGAATTTTTTCCCGAGAATTTATTTCTTGCGCACTGGGGGGGTGTCATATTTATAGGCTGCACAGTTAAAGGGGTTAACCCCTGCACTGCGCACCTGTTTTTGGCAAACATTTCATGGTGCAATTGTTAAGACTCCTCAGGGAATACGACGTACTTGACTGCTGTAAACCCTCTCGACAGTGTAATATGTCTGCTCCCTGGAAAGTACAGAAAATAGACGTCGAAATTGTACCCCTCAAGGTGAAAAAGATTAATCATGAACCGGGACAATTACGGTGTTTGTATGGAAGCATGATATCTCGGTTACCAAGAGGCAACAGTTTATATGTATATTGCGACGGGTCGGTGGCGGAGGATGGCAGGGCCGGGTGTGGTGTCCTAATAAGGGATTATACGGAGTTTGGGACTGTGGACAGGATAATTGAACTCCGGCTTAGTAATTATATATCATCCACACAAGCTGAACTGCAGGCCATTCTGGCGTGTTTGGAGGAAGTACGTCATGACGACAAAAATGTTTTTGTATTTGTCGATAGCCGAGGAGCACTGGAGTCCTTAAACAGTCGAAACCCAGTCTTCATGTCTATAGTGGAGGACTGTAAGAGAAGAATAACTGAGATACAGCTGAAAGGTTATAGTGTGAAATTCATGTGGATTCCATCTCCTGTTGGAATAGTGCTCAACGAGGTGGCGGATGACTTGGCCAAACGAGCCACATCAAAACCACAAGTTGACATTGAATGTGAATTCACAATGAGACAAATAAGAAGCAAAATCAGAAATATTCAGGCACGGGCGGGAGTGGAGAGGAGAGAGATAATGTATGAGAGAAGTCAAACCATGCAACACTACATGTATGTGAGTCAAAACACCCATTTCACTTATGGTAAAAGGAGAAATGCTTGGAGTGACTCTGTGTACATGCGGCTCAGGCTTGGGTACAAATATTACTGGGAATATGGGATAGATGTTCATGATAATGACACGAAGTGTAAACTATGTGGTATGTTAAGGTCTCACACCCTTGCCCATTATATTCTTGATTGTCCGTTGATTAATGTATATAGAAACACTGAGATAAGGACTGTTCCTGAACAAATAGCCTGGATGTGTCACAACGGAAAGGTTGATGATATTCTTGAGAGATATAAGAATTTTGCACCAAGATTGTAATATTTTGTTGAATTATCTGCAGGTGTCTTGCAAATTGTCTATACAGTATACCTAGGTCATAAAAGTATTTGTGTGTACGTCTGATACCATACTACTTGTGAAGGAGGAAATGTATATGTTTACCTCTCAGAATGTTTGGTAATGTGTTTATTTGTGATGTGTGTCTATGTATATATTAACACGTTGTACTGAATGGGGTGAGAATAGCTTGAGCTACCTCATCCCTTTGTGTGTATTTTACCTCAATAAACTTATTTCAATTTCAATTGTTAAGACATATTTTTGTTGTTTTCTGGGGGGAGCCCCGTCGGCTCCCCGGAGCTATCCCAGGCTGATATGCTAATGTCAGACTTTGGCATCAGTCATGTGTATGGAGTTCTTAGGCCTACCGGGGACCACGGCCAGAACCGGGCCCCCTCAGAGAGGCAAGGGGAGCAATGGCCTATAGAAGCCCCCGTGTAGTTGGAAGCATTCTATGTCTGCCATCGACCGGAACAGGCACCCAGAAAGGTAAGCGCCCCAAAACAAACCCCTATTCTGGTTAAAATTGCTACCTAATACCGAACTAGTGGATAGAACTCCCCAACCGAAAACAAGCAAATTAGTGTGACGTCACACACTGCCGCGCCGCTGTCTGCGCAGCTCCCCCCTCCCACGTGGGGTAGCAACACTGGCCGTCCATACAGCCTCTTCCAGGCCTATCTCAAGTTGGTAAACACCCACGGTCAACACCCACGGCCAGCTCCCACGGCCAGCTCCCACGGCCAGCACCCGCGGTCAACTCCCCCACCGGTCAACTCCCCACCTTGTAAGACCATCACCACTGAACAGAAGTGTTCAAAAAATGGCTTTGATAAAAACGTGCATAGAATGCAACATGAAGGTAGATTACCAACAGAGCTTTCAATGCCAACTCTGTTCAGCAGCCATACACAAAAAATGTGCCAACATGACTAACAATTCAAGGAGAAATGGTCCCAGTGACCACTCTGTGTACTGGCTCTGCAAAAAGGATGATGTAACTTTTTTGAAATTGATGGAAATCCTGGATAAAACTCCCGCCGAAAACAGAGAATTACTAATTAATGCCTGCATAGCAATTTCTAATGTCTTCAAACAAACTGTACATGACACCAAGGTACAACCAGCTGTAGCACAGAGCTCTGTGGCAGCGGCGCCTGAGCAGGGCGCGGAGTCGGGGATGCCTGAGCAGGGCACGGAGTCGGGGATGCCTGAGCAGGGCGCGGAGTCGGGGATGCCTGAGCAGGGCACGGAGTCGGGGATGCCTGAGCAGGGCGCGGAGTCGGGGATGCCTGAGCAGGGCACGGAGTCGGGGATGCCTGAGCAGGGCGCGGAGTCGGGGATGCCTGAGCAGGGCACGGAGTCGGGGACCCCTGAGCAGTGCGCGGTGCCACAGGTACCGGAGCAGAGCGCGGTGTCACAGGCACCGGAGCAGAGCGTGGTGTCACAGGCACCGGAGCAGAGCGCGGTGTCACAGGCACCGGAGCAGAGCGCGGTGTCACAGGCACCGGAGCAGGGCACAGTGTCGGGGACGCCGCAGCAGAGTGCGGTCCCTGGCAGAGGGAAACAAACAAAACAAGGCCCCAAAATCTGTTGGTATTACAGATGGGCTACCTGTAAGCATGGGGAATCGGGAAGAATAAATGGAACATGTACACACGATCACCCTAGAAAGTGCAGAAACCTCCTCAATACAGGTAAATGTACCAAAAGCTGTGAATTCTTTCACCCAGAAATTTGCAAGAACTCTTTGGACAGGAAAGAGTGCTTCAATGCGGATGCCCAGCTTTTCATATAAGAGGTACCAGGCGAATAAAACCGACAGACTACCACTATGAAAACAGCCACTACTCCATCAACCGGGATAATTTTTTAGCAAGAGGAGGAGGAGAAGAATGGCTAAAAATGACCAGACTCTACCACCAACTCGGTCAAATGCTAGAGAGGACGCAAACACAGTGGCCTCCTTACCAGAGCCTCAGATATTAACACCAATTAAAGCATCCAGCACTTCCACTAACACGATAACATCATTTATATTTGCCAACATCCAGGGTATAAAAACACGCAAATCCAACAAAGTTCATTTTATAGATGGTCTCCTTCATGAGGCAAATGCAGTGTTTGCAGCCCTAACGGAAACTCACACAAAGGACTACCTTGATGGTGAAATATGGATCTCAGAATACAATCTCTTCAGATGTGATAGGAAACACCGGCTTCAGGGTGGGGTCAGCCTCTACATCAAAGACACACTCATCTGTACTGAGCTGCTAAACACCTCAAATGATATGGTGGAAGTGCTGATAGTCAAAATAGAGATCCTAAATGTAGTTATTGTCCTTGTATATAAGTCACCGGAGGCAAACCCTCAGCAGTTTAAAGACCAACTAATGAAAATAGAGCACTGCTTGGAAAACCTCACAAATCCAGCTCCGAACATCATCCTGCTTGGGGACTTCAACCTACGGCACCTGAAATGGAAGCACCTGGCTAATACAGTAATATCAGAAAGAATACCAGGAAGTAGCCTAAATGAGCAGGCACATGCAAATGACCTGCTACGGATGTGCGATAGGTTTGCCTTAAACCAGCAAATAGTAGAACCAACTAGGAAGGAGAACACGCTGGACCTCATTTTCACTAATAATGATGAGTTGATCGGGAACATAATGATTACAAATACCTGTTACTCAGATCACAACTTAATTGAAGTTCTGACAACCATGGGGAATGGACCTTCAAAACCAGTCCAGATTCCCGGTGGAGGAGATTTCAGCAAATTCAACTTCAATAATAAACGGATAAACTGGGAGCAAATAAACCAGGACTTCACAGAAATAAACTGGGAAGAACAGCTAGGAAATGCAAACCTGAACCAGTGCCTGGAAAAAATAAGCTCAGTAGCACTAGAAATATGTTCAAACCGCATACCCCTAAGAAAAAAGAGAAAGAGATGCAGATTGGAACGGGAACGTCGTTCCCTATATAGGCGAAGAAAACGAATCGCGGAACAACTTGAGAGTCGCACCCTATCTCAAGAACGGCGAAGAAGGTTAGGTAGAGAAATAGAAACAATTGAACTCAAGCTACAAGAATCATACAAAACCCAGGAGAGGCAAAGAGAGCAAAAGGCCATCAGTGAAATAGAGAGAAATCCGAAATATTTTTTCTCCTATGCAAAATCAAGATCAAAAACCACATCTAGTATCGGGCCCCTGCGAGAGGGAGATGGAACTTTCACAGATGACAACAAAGAAATGAGCGAGTTACTGAGGAAGCAGTACGACTCTGTTTTCAGTGAGCCATTAAATGCACTAAAGATTGATAACCCAAATGAATTTTTCATGGATATGATACCAACATCAAATCATATATCAGACGTCGCCCTATCCCCACTAGATTTTGAAGAAGCCATAAACAGTATGCCTATGCACTCTGCACCAGGCCCGGATTCTTGGAACTCCATATTCATCAAGTACTGTAAAAAACCACTATCGCAGGCCCTTCACATTCTGTGGAGACAAAGCCTAGATACTGGCGTTATCCCTGACATACTAAAAACAGCAGAGATAGCACCACTCCATAAAGGAGGAAATAAGGCAGAGGCAAAAAATTACAGACCGATAGCACTAACATCGCACATCATAAAAATTTTTGAGAGAGTGCTAAGAAGTAAGATCACAAAATACATGGAATCACAGCATCTCCATAACCCCGGACAACATGGTTTCAGAACAGGGCGCTCTTGCCTGTCGCAGTTGCTGGACCACTATGATATGGCATTAGATGCTATGGAAGACAAACAAAACGCTGATGTAATTTACACAGATTTCGCAAAAGCTTTTGATAAATGTGACCATGGTGTTATTGCACATAAAATGCGTTCAAAAGGAATTACCGGGAAAATAGGCAGATGGATCTACAATTTCCTGACTGACAGAACCCAATGTGTAATAGTCAACAAAATAAAATCCAGCCCATCAACCGTGAAGAGCTCAGTCCCCCAGGGTACTGTGCTTGCTCCAGTACTTTTTCTCATCCTCATATCGGACATAGACCAGAACACAACCTATAGCACTGTATCATCCTTTGCAGATGACACTAGGATTTTCATGAGAGTTGGCAACATAGAGGACACGGCAAACCTCCAATCAGATGTAGATCAGGTCTTTCTATGGGCTACAGAAAATAATATGGTATTCAACGAGGATAAGTTTCAGCTCATGCGCTACGGAAAAATTGAAAATATAAAAACAGAAACCACGTACAAAACGCAGGCAAATCATAACATAGAACGAAAAGGCAATGTAAAGGACCTGGGTGTACTCATGTCGGAAGACCTTACCTTTAAAGAACACAATAAAGTAGCCGTCACAACTGCAAGAAAAATGACAGGTTGGATAACAAGAACTTTTCACACTAGAGATGCTATACCGATGATGATACTTTTCAAAACGCTTGTGCTCTCTAGAGTGGAGTACTGCTGCACAATGACAGCCCCTTTCAAAGCTGGAGAAATTGCTGACCTAGAGAGCGTGCAGAGATCCTTTACTGCTAGAATCCACTCAGTAAAACATCTAAATTACTGGGACCGACTAAAGAGCCTAAATCTGTACTCCCTTGAGCGCAGGCGGGAGAGATACATAATAATTTACACGTGGAAAATAATTGAGGGGCTGGTCCCAAACCTGCACACAGAAATAACACCACATGAGACCAGAAGACATGGCAGGATGTGCAGAATACCCCCGTTGAAAAGCAGAGGTGCAACAGGTACTCTGAGAGAGAACTCTATCAACATCAGAGGCCCGAGACTGTTCAACACGCTTCCACTACACATAAGGGGCATAACTGGCAAACCCCTCACAGTGTTCAAGAGAGAACTGGATAAGCACCTCCAAAGGATACCTGATCAACCAGGCTGTGACTCATACGTCAGGCTGCGAGCAGCCGCGTCTAACAGCCTGGTTGATCAGTCCAGCAACCAGGAGGCCTGGTCGACGACCGGGCCGCGGGGACACTAAGCCCCGGAAGCACCTCAAGGTAGCCTCCCCGGGAGGGGGAAGGGGGAGCCCCAGACCCCCCGCGCCGGCTACCCACACCTCAGTTCTTGAGGCTGATGCTATAGGCGATGGTCGTGTGCTCTGGCTCCGGTGTCGCTACTGCACTGTGCTTTGAGTGTGGTGTTAGTTTTGTGGGTGCGAGAGCCAGGAGTTATCTTCAGTACTCGGGCTGCATGCGCCTAGGGCTGCCTTCCCTAGGTGCCCTGTAAGTACTGCCCTTGGGGCTTGGGGCCACCTTCTACAGGCTCCTCGGGGTCTGCCTCTGCTGGTCCGTTTTACCTTTCGGTTTTTCGGCCGCCTGTTGGGCTCTTGGGTGTTCTGTTCTCCCTTGTTACCGGCAGGTAAGAGGCAGTTTGCACTGGTAGGGGCGCAGGGTGCTGCTCAGCTTGTATTTCCCGACATCGCGGCCGGCTCTGTTCCTTGGGGTTCGCTGTCCTCTTGCGGGGTTTTGTTTTTCTTTTTGTTTTTGCCTGGTGGGGGGTTCTGTCATTTTATTCAGTTTGTTTTTGCCCTTCCACTGTTCTCATCGGTGGCGCCCCCTGCTAGGTCCCCGTGAGTGTACACGTCCCTGGGGTTCAGCTTTAGAAGTTTGCTTGGTAGTTTTGGGCGCCGGTTTGCAGCACCCTGCCTGGGACTACCTGAGCGCGAGTCCTCTTAAGGGGGCTTATTACGGGTAAAGTAAAAGTTGTTCAATTTGTTTATAAATTTATTTCTGAAATGGTTATAGAAAGAGCTGCAACTGGTCCAAGTTTCAACATCACACCCTAAACAGAAAAGGAGAAAAAAAATACACAACGTATTATGCAACGAATTTTCAACATTTTCAAATAATTTCAGGGAACACATGTGTCAACAAAAATATTTCTATAACAATCAGATATTAAATTTAGCACATAATAAAGGATTCTATTGAGCAGTTTTATCAAAAAAAGTGTTTAGTGCAATAATATAATTATTCATAGTTACCCTTCCAAAAATGTGCATTATTTGATGTTTATAAATTTTTATAAAATCAACAAATGGACTTTGGACTAAAATGTCTCAATAGGTTTGTAGAAGCACAAACTCTACATATAAGGTGTAATTTGCATGTAAATTGATTAATAAATGAAAGCTGAGAAACACCTTGAAGTTGTAAATTACTTACCTGAGTAAAATAAGATCAAAAGTTCGGCCACCTGTAGTCGAGTGTGTCATCGACCGATTTCGTTCATAATTGGCACCCTTGCAGATAGATATCCATTGAGCAAGGTGTGCAAGTTCCATGCACATCCCCTGATAACAAACGAAAAAAAAAAATTGAAAAAAAAAAAATATATATATATATACATATATATATCCTGCACATACATATTACCAGACTTCGACTTGTATGACTTACACCAGATGTAGACGGCACTACCACACCAGCCACAGCAGTAGATGTAGATGGCACTGCCACACCAGATGTAGATGGCACTGCCACACCAGATGTAGATGGCACTGCCACACCAGATGTAGACGGCACTGCCACACCAGCCACAGCAGTAGATGTAGATGGCACTGCCACACCAGATGTAGATGGCACTGTCGTGTCCGATCCATACACATCGAGGGGTTGAGGATGTGTGAGGAGGGTCGAAGCGGGGTGTGGCTGCTGTGTCATGCCTGTCACAGCTGAGGCGGGGTGGGCTTCACTTGATAATAACCTCCCTTGTGCTACAGCGTCTCTCCTTTCCAGCCAACGACGGCGACCGCGTGTCAAATTGGCTACTCTTGCATTCAGACCCTTCCGTTTATAGGTCATTGTGCGCTAGACGCTACAAAAGCGAGATTCCAGGAGCAAAAATGGAACGCGCATCAACACCCTCCACTCTCAACAGGACACAACATGTGACTGGTAGCTGGTGACCCGCACTAGGAGACGGTTGCCATTGAGTGTATATTTGTTGTCATATATACAGAGTTATTTCCGACGTTATTACGAAAAAATTGACGTTTAGAACGTATGACGCAATACTCTTGGCGCGCCACAGCCGCGGGGCACCGGATTCTGCACAATTACGCATGGAAATGTACCATAAATACTTTAATTTATATCATAACATTCTCGGGTTTGCGCCAAAGTGTTGCCAGAACGTTGTAGTATTTTTATAAATTTTTCAAAAAGATTCGATTTTTCCGAATTTTTGCGATAAGCCCCCTTAAAGTAAACGCTCAGGACCCTGGGAATCCCCTAGGGGGCGCGTGGGTCCGATGGATGTGACCCCGGAGTCCCCACTCGCTGTGTGCGAGTTTGAGGGTTGCTCGGTCCCCTTGTCTCAGGGTGACCCTCATTGTTTTTGCCTCTGCCACGCTGCCTGTTGGGTCGGTGATACTTTCGACCCTGAGTCCTGCGAGTGTTGCTGCTTGCTTGTGACTCAATTTACCCAATCCTCTGATGATTCTCTTCGGGTACAGGCGGCACGTACGTTGCAGTCTAGGTTTCGTCTGTTGCAACGCGCTCGGTTGGTTGCTTCCCCGGATGCCCCGGGGCTGCCCCGCTTTGCTTTTCGAGACCCGGACTTGGGGGTGGGGGTCGCTTCAATCCTGGTTCAGTCCGCACCTCCTCGTCCTTCCCCTTCTGTTCGTTCTGGTCCCCCGCCCCTGCTTCCGGCCCCGAAGCGTCTGAGGGTTTCGGGGTCGGAGCAGGGGTTACTTGATCTCGAGACTCGGGCAGCTTCGGGGGTTGCCCCTTCCGGGGGGGCGGCAGAGGCATTCGAGTCTTGTCTCCCGGCCGAAGCTTCAGGGTCTGACCAGTGGGCCCCCCTTCCTCCAGCTTTTCCGGCTGCTCCGTCCTTGTCTTGTGGGGTCGGGGCTTGGGGAGAGGACTCGGCCTCGGGTCCTGTGGTGACGGACCTCGAGGCTGGGGAGGGGCTGACTTGGGGGCCTTGGGCCCCGCTGGACCCCGCCTGGGTTTTTCTTCCCACTGAGCGGGGCTTATTGTTACAAGGAGTGGGGTTTTCTTTCCCCCCCTCTGCGTACAAGTTGGATTTGGTGTCGGCCCCTCCCCGGGTACGGTTCCGTGTTCCCCCGGGTACGTCGGTTCCGTCCTTCCGGAGGTTTTCGGCTTATCGCATCCAACCTGGTGTGGTGCGAGCGGCCTTTGCAGCTTACCTCCTGCGTGACCCGGATTATGCCTCGGAAATGGATCCGTCCACATTCAGGTTTGGGACTTCGTTCCCTTTCTGGCTCCGTTACGAGGTTCCGGAGTCGTCCTGGCTAGCAGACTGCCCCTTGTTTGGTCTGGATTCCTGGCATTCCTTCTGTCGTTCCCGCACGCTGGAGTGGCGGGAAGCTTCCACGGTGCTTCAGGTTTTCCTGGGGGGTGAACTTGAGTACCTGAATGAGTGCTTGTTTGCCCCTGCCCTTCCCCGCGATGTGGGCGTTATTCAGCTCCATGTGCAGGTTCCCTCCCTTTCGGCGGCGCTCGTGGCGGAGGACTTGCGCGCTCGGGGCCTTTTGTGTTCGGCCTTGCGGTTCTTTTCCCTCCTGGAGCTGTCTTCGGATTGGCTCGTGGAGGATGTGGGGACGCTTGGGTCCGTCCCGGGGTCCGGCACCTTGTCCTCGGCTGCGCGTTCGTCGGCTGCCTTGTTGAAGCTGTTCACGCCGATTTTGCGGGATGCGGTTTCCCTGTTCTATGCTTCCCGTCTCGCGTGTCGGCAGGCGGTGCTGGGTTCCTCCGTGGAATCTGCTTGGGCTCTGGCTCTTAGGCGTTCTTCACCTTTTTGTCCTCTCCTGTTTGGGGAGTCGGCCGTGGCGCAGTTTATTCAGGCTGCGTCGGCGGCTTGTCGTCCGATGTCGGACTTGTTGGTTTTCCGGGGGTCCCGGGGTGGGTCTTCCCGGAAAGGTCGTGCCAGGGCTCGGGGTTCCTCTCGTCGTGGTAGGCCTCTGGTGTCAGGTTTGGGGTTGGCTCCTCCTGCGGACCCTCCCTCGTCTGGTCGGCGCGGTGTTCGCGCTGTGCGGGGTTCTGGGTCTCGTAAGGGTCGCCGGCCCTTTCGCGGTTTGCCCCTTTGACGGGGCGATGGGGGGGCGGCTTGCGCTGTTCGCCCGCGCCTGGTCCCACGATTCGTGGGCCTTTCGGGTCGTGTCTTGCGGCCTGCGGTGGCGTTGGGTGGCCCCTCCCCCCTTTGGGGGGTCGGGGCTGGCAGGGCAGGCTTCTTCCCCTGCGCTCTGTCGAGTCATCTTGGAGTGGGTACGCTTGGGCGTCGTCGAAACGACGTCGTCCCTCAGATGGGTTTCCCGTCTGTTTCCGGTTCCGAAACGGGACTGTGCGGACCTGCGGTTCATTCTGGACTTGTCCCGTCTGAACCCCTGGGTTCATTGCCCCTCCTTTCGGATGACTACGCTGTCTCAGGTTCGGCTCCTCTTGGAGCCGGGTGCTTGGATGGTGTCCCTGGACCTCCGGGACGCTTATTGGCATGTTCCGATTCATCCGCGGTTCAGGGACTGGCTCGGTTTTGTAGTGGGGCATCTGAGTTACCGTTTTCGTTGTCTCCCGTTCGGGTTGAACCTGGCACCTCGCGTGTTCACACGCCTTACACGGGTTGTGGTGGCTCGTTTGCGTCTCCTAGGTGTTCGGGTGTTGGCCTACCTCGACGACTGGCTGGTTTGGGCTCCCAGCCAGTCGGCTTGCTTGCTAGCCAGGGATTTGGTTCTTTCCCAGCTCGCCGGGTTCGGGTTCTTGGTGAACTGGAGGAAGTCCCATCTGGTTCCCTCGCAGGTTCGGACTTGGCTGGGTCTCGTGTGGGACTCTCGGACCGCCTCCTTGTCTCTCCCTCCGGAGTCTCTCCTGCGGCTGCGGTCCCGCCTTCGTCTGTTTCTGGAGGGCCCTCGGGTCACCCGGCGGTTGCTCGAGGGGCTGTGCGGGAGCCTGAACTTCGCGATGGTGGTCTACCCGCCGGGTCGGGTTTGGCTTCGACGGCTGTTCTGGTTCCTTCGGGGTTCCCCCTTCCGCCTCTCTCGCGATCGCAGAGTTCGACCCCCGGGGGACTTGCGTCGGTTGCTGCGTCACCGGCTTCCTCTTCGGGTTTTTCGGGGTTCAGTGCCTTGGCGCCTACCCGAGCCCTCGCTCGATGTGTACACGGATGCGTCGTCTCTCGGCTGGGGTTTTGTGACCAGTGCTCACCAGGCCGGCCTGGGGCGTTGGGATCCGTCCTTCCGTCGAGCTCACAGTACGGTGCGGGAGTTCGCGGCAGTGTGGTTTGCTCTGGGGAGGATTCGGGTGGGCCGCGGATCGACGATTCGGCTCCATTCGGACTGCTCTCTGGTGGTTCATTGCCTGAACTGCGGGGGTTCGATGCGGTCCTTGTCTCTTTGGGGTTGGTCGCTTCGGGTGACTCGTCTGCTGAGTTCTCGGGGTTTGACTCTCCTGGCGGTTCACGTACGGGGCGTGTCCAACGTCTTGGCCGACGCCCTGTCTCGCTTCGTTCCCCTCTCCACGGAATGGACGGTCGACGACGAGTCCTTCCGTTGGCTTTGCCAGACGTTCGGGCGCCCCGAGGTGGACCTCTTCGCGTCGGCGTGGTCGCGGCGTCTTCCCGTTTATGCGGCGCCCTTCCCCGATTGCGAGGCCGTCGGGGTTGATGCCTTTCGGCTCGACTGGTCGAGGTGGGGGTTCCTGTACCTCTTTCCCCCGGTTCGGCTGTTGCTCCAGGTCCTGACTCGCTTAGAGACTTACCGGGGGAGAGTTGTCCTTCTGGCCCCTTGGTGGCCGGCCCAGCCTTGGTTTCAGGCGCTGGTTGCTCGGTGTCCGAACCCGAGGGTTTTCCCGCGGCTCCGCCTCTTTCAGCAGATCGGGCCAGTACGTCACGTGGCTGGTTCGATCTTCTCCTCGAGTCTTCGCGTATGGTTTTTTTGACTCGAGTCTGTCATCATCTCTATGGTGATCAGGTGGCCTCCTTGTTGGTGTCCCACCTGAGGGCTTCTTCTCGGCGGCAGTATGAAGTTTCCTGGCGGTCCTTCCGTTTCTTTTTGCGTCTTCGTCGTGTTAGCTCCTTGTCTGTTCGGGTGGTCTTGTCCTTCCTCTCGTGGTTGTTTCAGGACCGTCATCTTATGCCTAACACTGTCGCTTCGTATCGTGCGGCGCTGGCGGAGCCGCTTCAGCTTGCTTTCGGTATTGATGTTACGTCTGCGCCGTTTCGCAAGCTGTCTCGTGCATTGTTTCACCTCCGGCCTGCTCATGCGTCGCCTGAGCCGTCCTGGTCTTTGGACAGAGTGCTCGCTTTCCTTTCATCTCCTCGTTTCGTTGTGGCCCCTTCGGTCCAGGATTGTTTTTCCAAGGCACTTTTCTTGTTGGCTTTGGCTTCTGGGGGTCGGGTAGGGGAGCTTCATGCTCTCCTCCGGCGCAGGGGTTTCTGCTCTTTTGGTCGTGGTGATAGTTTTGTTCGTTTGCAGCCGTCTCCTTCTTTTCTGGCGAAGAATGAGACTGCTGCGTTCCGGAGGGGTCCATGGGTGGTTGATGCTTGGTTGGTCAGGCCGGGGGTGCATCATGTTTTGTGTCCGGTTGCGGCGCTTCGCCGTTATTTGCGCGCCACAGCTTCTGTGTCCGGGGACGCGCTGTGGGTTGATCCGGTTTCCCTTCTTCCCTGTTCGCGGGTTCGGGTCTCTCAGGTCGTCCGCAGGGTTATTAGGTCTAGCCAGCCTGCGGTCTATCCCCGTGCCCATGACGTTCGTAAGTTCGCGGCTCTTGCTGCCGTCTTTGGGAATATGTCTTGGTCTGATATTCGGGCGCGGGGATTTTGGCGGTCGAACAGGGTCCTGGCTGCTCGTTACCTTGTGAATGTCCCTGGCCCTTCGGGCCTGTGTTGCTTTGGGTCGGCGGTTGCAGCCAGTTGTCTCGGCTTCGAGTTGAGGGGTGAGCGACGACCGCCTCCCGGGTAAGTCCCTCTTTTTCTGTCTGTGGGTAGTTAGCTCCGGGGAGCCGACGGGGCTCCCCCCAGAAAACCAGCGTTGAATGTAATGAAACGCCATTTTCTGGGTGAGTCCCGGAGGCTCCCCGGCATCCCTCCCTCCCTCCGGTCGGCGGTTTTTCGCGTTTTTTACATCCAGCCTCAAGAACTGAGGTGTGGGTAGCCGGCGCGGGGGGTCTGGGGCTCCCCCTTCCCCCTCCCGGGGAGGGGGGAGCTGCGCAGACAGCGGCGCGGCAGTGTGTGACGTCACACTAATTTGCTTGTTTTCGGTTGGGGAGTTCTATCCACTAGTTCGGTATTAGGTAGCAATTTTAACCAGAATAGGGGTTTGTTTTGGGGCGCTTACCTTTCTGGGTGCCTGTTCCGGTCGATGGCAGACATAGAATGCTTCCAACTACACGGGGGCTTCTATAGGCCATTGCTCCCCTTGCCTCTCTGAGGGGGCCCGGTTCTGGCCGTGGTCCCCGGTAGGCCTAAGAACTCCATACACATGACTGATGCCAAAGTCTGACATTAGCATATCAGCCTGGGATAGCTCCGGGGAGCCTCCGGGACTCACCCAGAAAATGGCGTTTCATTACATTCAACGCTGGTTTTTTACAAATGTTCAGCTAATGTTCAAATCACATTTTAAATCACAAAGAGGGATGAAAACATTAAAGAACCTTAAAATATGGCCTAATTAAAAAAAATCACACAACCCTCAGAATGCCTTAAGGTGCTTTGCGCTTTGCAGTGGCTAAGATAAAGGATTTCCTAGAGGCAACAAAATACATTACCCTCATAAGAGATGTAGAGGTGTATATTCAGAACCAATGAAATGGTCAATACTGTATTTCCTTTTTAATGTGAAATGTCTACCTACTGAAGTTATTATGTAAACAATATAGTTTTGAGAGTACAGTATAAAATTTGTGTTGCAAGTAAACTACTTATCACTTTCATAATCATGCTGAATCTGATGAACAGTAATGTCTTGACTCTTCCTTGTAAGAAGTTTTTTTCTAATCTTGCAATTTATTTACAGGTTCGAGACCTTGTTCCGGAAAGTCAAGCATACATGGACCTTTTGGCGTTTGAGCGCAAGCTTGATGCTACCATCATGAGGAAGAGACTTGACATTCAGGTTAGAAATTGCTATACCCTCTTTATCATCCCTAAATTTAATGTTGATTTTGCCAATAAATAAACTACAACTACTGTATTAATATTCCCTTCTGTTACAAATGGATAATTTTACAAATTAGTGTAAGAGTACTCATCTTATGGTTTATTTGAAACTACAGTGGAACCTCGGCTTACGAGTGCCCCTACTTACGAATTTTTCGGGTGACGAGCTTTTATCTTGGTAAAACTCAATTTGGTTTATAAGTTTTCCCTTGAGTTACGAGTTTGTTGATACACATATGGGGAGATATACATATTGGTATGGGGAGAGATTGGGCATCACACTGAGGAGTCACACTGCTGCAGGCTCCATGATAATTCAAATTATCTAAGTGTTGGGAGTAGGGTGAGGGTTGCAAGTGGTGTCCCAGAATACTTGAAGGTGTAGGGAATTTGAAAAGAAACTAAGAGAAAAGAAATAAGTGTCTGTGAATGAAAAATCATGGCTAAAAAGTTGATCTTTCAAAATAGCAGAATGTCAACAAAGGTCGCCCCTTCTGGAAGACCTGGACAGAATAGGTATATGGAGCACCACTTGGGAAATGGAATTTAATGTAAATAAATGCCATGTTATGGTATGTGGACTATGAGAATATAGACCCCACACAACCTATAAATTATGTGAGAAACCTTTAAAGAAGTCTGATAATGAAAGAGATCTAGGGGTGGTTCTAGATAGAAAACTATCACCTGAGGATCACATTAAGAACATTGTGTGAGGGCCCTATGCTACACTTTCTAACTTCAGAATTGCTTTTAAATACATGGATGGCAAAATATTAAAATAAATTGTTCACAACTTTTGTTTGACCAAAGCTGGAATATGCAGTGGTTGTACGGTGCCCAAATCTAAAGAAGCACCTACCTTGAGGTTACCTTGAGGTGCTTCCGGGGCTTAGTGTCCCCGCGGCCCGGTCGTCGACCAGGCCTCCTGGTTGCTGGACTGATCAACCAGGCCAGACGCGGCTGCTCGCAGCCTGACGTATGAGTCACAGCCTGGTTGATCAGGTATCCTTTGGAGGTGCTTATCCAGTTCTCTCTTGAACACTGTGAGGGGTCGGCCAGTTATGCTCCTTATGTGTAGTGGAAGCGTGTTGAACAGTCTCGGGCCTCTGATGTTGATAGAGTTCTCTCTCAGAGTACCTGTTGCACCTCTGCTTTTCAGCGGGGGTATTCTGCACATCCTGCCATGCCTTCTGGTCTCATGTGATGTTATTTCGGTGTGCAGGTTTGGGACCAGCCCCTCAATTATTTTCCAAGTGTAAATTATTATGTATCTCTCCCGCCTGCGCTCAAGGGAGTACAGGTTTAGGATCTTTAGTCGGTCCCAGTAATTTAGATGTTTTACTGAGTGGATTCTAGCAGTAAAGAATCTCTGCACGGTCTCCAGGTCAGCAATTTCTCCAGCTTTGAAAGGGGCTGTCATTGTGCAGCAGTACTCCACTCTAGAGAGCACAAGCGTTTTGAAAAGTATCATCATCGGTATAGCATCTCTAGTGTGAAAAGTTCTTGTGATCCAACCTGTCATTTTTCTTGCAGTTGTGACGGCTACTTTATTGTGTTCTTTAAAGGTAAGGTCTTCCGACATGAGTACACCCAGATCCTTTACATTGCCTTTTCGTTTTATGTTATGATTTGCCTAAGTTTTGTACGTGGTTTCTGTTTTTATATTTTCAATTTTTCCGTAGCGCATGAGCTGGAACTTATCCTCGTTAAACACCATATTATTTTCTGTAGCCCATAGAAAGACCTGATCTACATCTGATTGGAGGTTTGCCATGTCCTCTATGTTGCCAACTCTCATGAAAATCCTAGTGTCATCTGCAAAGGATGATACAGTGCTATAGGTTGTGTTCTGGTCTATGTCTGATATGAGGATGAGAAAAAGTACTGGAGCAAGCACAGTACCCTGGGGGACTGAGCTCTTCATGGTTGATGGGCTGGATTTTATTTTGTTGACTATTACACATTGGGTTCTGTTAGTCAAAAAATTGTAGATCCATCTGCCTATTTTCCCGGTAATTCCTTTTGAACGCATTTTATGTGCAATAACACCATGGTCACATTTATCAAAGGCTTTTGCAAAATCTGTGTATATTACATCAGCATTTTGTTTGTCTTCCATAGCATCTAATGCCATATCATAGTGGTCCAGCAACTGCGACAGGCAAGAGCGCCCTGTTCTGAAACCATGTTGTCCGGGGTTATGGAGATGCTGTGATTCCATGTATTTTGTGATCTTACTTCTTAGCACTCTCTCAAAAATTTTTATGGTGTGCGATGTTAGTGCTATCGGTCTGTAATTTTTTGCCTCTGCCTTATTTCCTCCTTTATGGAGTGGTGCTATCTCTGCTGTTTTTAGTAATTACCTAAGTGTAATTACCTAAGTGTAGTTA
Organism: Procambarus clarkii; assembly: GCF_040958095.1. Classification (NCBI taxonomy): domain Eukaryota; kingdom Metazoa; phylum Arthropoda; class Malacostraca; order Decapoda; family Cambaridae; genus Procambarus; species Procambarus clarkii. The sequence goes on along the minus strand of NC_091230.1, from coordinate 2,990,693 downwards.
CAGGATGAGAGCTACGCTCGTGGTGTCCCGTCTTCCCAGCACTCTTTGTCATATAACGCTTTGAAACTACTGACGGTCTTGGCCTCCACCACTTTCTCACTTAACTTGTTCCAACCGTCTACCACTCTATTTGGGAAGGTGAATTTTCTTATATTTCTTCGGCATCTGTGTTTAGCTAGTTTAAATCTATGACCTCTTGTTCTTGAAATTCCAGGTCTCAGGAAGTCTTCTCTGTCGATTTTATCAATTCCTGTTACTATTTTGTATGTAGTGATCATATCACCTCTTTTTCTTCTGTCTTCTAGTTTTGGCATATTTAATGCTTCTAACCTCTCCTCGTAGCTCTTGCCCTTCAGTTCTGGGAGCCACTTAGTAGCATGTCTTTGCACCTTTTCCAGTTTGTTGATGTGCTTCTTAAGATATGGGCACCACACAACAGCTGCATATTCCAGCTTTGGCCTAACAAAAGTCATGAACAATTTCTTTAGTATATCGCCATCCATGTATTTAAATGCAATTCTGAAGTTAGAAAGCATAGCATAGGCTCCTTGCACAATATTCTTTATGTGGTCCTCAGGTGATAGTTTTCTATCTAGAACCACTCCTAGATCTCTTTCTTTATCAGAATTCTTTAAAGATTTCTCACATAATATATAGGTTGTGTGGGGTCTATGTTCTCCTATTCCACATTCCATAACATGACATTTATTAACATTAAATTCCATTTGCCAAGTGGTGCTCCATATACTTATTTTGTCCAGGTCTTCTTGAAGGGCATGACAGTCATCTAAATTTCTTATCCTTCCTATTATCTTAGCATCATCAGCAAACATGTTCATATAATTCTGTATACCAACTGGTAGATCATTTATGTACACAATAAACATCACTGGTGCAAGAACTGAACCCTGTGGTACTCCACTTGTGACATTTCTCCATTCCGATACATTGCCTCTGATTACTGCCCTCATTTTTCTATCAGTCAGAAAATTTTTCATCCATGATAGAAGCTTACCTATCACCCCTCCAATATTTTCCAGTTTCCAGAACAACCTCTTATGTGGAACTCTGTCGAAAGCCTTTTTTAGGTCCAGATAGATGCAGTCAACCCAACCATCTCTTTCCTGTAATATCTCTGTGGCTCGATCATAGAAACTGAGTAAATTCGATACACAGGATCTTCCAGATCGAAAACCATACTGTCTGTCTGATATTATATCATTTCTCTCTAGGTGTTCTACCCATTTAGTTTTGATTAGTTTTTCCAATACTTTCACTATTACACTTGTCAATGATACAGGTCTATAATTGAGGGGGTCTTCCCTGCTGCCACTTTTGTAGATTGGAACTATGTTAGCCTGTTTCCACCCGTCTGCTACGATTCCTGTACACAGGGATGCCTGAAAGATCAGGTGAAGTGGAATGCTGAGCTCAGATGCACATTCTCTCAGAACCCATGGTGAAACGCCATCTGGGCCAGCTGCTTTGTTCTTACCGAGCTCCTTGAGCATTTTTTCCACTTCGTCTCTAGACACCTCTATGTGTTCTATGTTGTTCTCTGGAATTCTTATTGTATCTGGTTCCCTAAAGATTTCATTTTGTACAAACACACTTTGGAACTTTTCGTTTAGTGTTTCACGCATTTCCTTTTCATCTTCCGTGAATCTATTTCCCATTTTCAACCTCTGAATATTATCCTTTACCTGCAATTTGTTGTTTATGAATTTATAGAATAAACCTGGTTCTGTTTTACATTTGTCCGCAATCCCTTTTTCAAAATTTCTTTCTGCCTCTCTCCTCACTGCCGTGTAGTTGTTTCTCGCATCTTTGTATCGCTGGTATGTTTGGGGGTTCGGCCTCTTCCTGTATTGATTCCATTTTTGTGTCTTTCGGTCTCTAGCCCTCTCGCAATTTCTATTGAACCAATCCTGTTTCCTAGTTCTGCATCTCTGTTTTGGTATAAATTTTTTTGTGCCTTTATCATATTTTTCACAAAACTTGCCATATATCTCATTCACTTCCTTGCCTAGCATCAAGTCTGTCCAATTATACTCACTAAAAAAATTTCTAAGGTCACCATAATGTCCTCTCCTGAAGTCTGGTTTTTCAACTGCTTCAACCTCCTTATTTTCTTCCAGCTTATAACGCATTGCATACTTTATTCCCAAAAAGACATGGTCACTTTTACCCAAGGGAGGAAGGTACTGAATGTCAAACATCTCTTCCTCCTTCCTGGTAAATATCAAATCTAGCATGGAGGGAACGTCCCCTTCCCTCATCCTCGTAGCTTGTTTAACATGTTGATACAAGAATGTTTCCAGGATGAGGTCTACAAATTTACAGGTCCAAAAATCTTCAGTTTTAGCTTCATATGCTTCCCAGTCTATGGATTTCAAGTTGAAGTCACCGACTATCAACAGTCGTGATCTATCGTTATCCGCTCCCGCTATAATCTCTCTCATTATTGTTATAAGACCTTCACGTTTACTATCTAGCTCCTCCTTTGACCATGTGCTGCTTGGCGGTGGACTATATGCATTTATCATCATTAGTTTATCATCCTCATAGCAGATCTCTAGTGCTATTATGTCAACTTCTTGTGGATTGGCAGTCATTATTTCCTTCACCTTTAGGTGTTCTTTTACCAGCACAGCAACGCCACCGCCTTTCCTAATTTTTCTGTCCCGTCTCCAAATTGAGTAGCCCCTTGGGAATATGACCTCATTTAAAATTACATCTTCAAGTTTTGTCTCCGTGAGTGCAACAATGTCTGGTGTCTGCAGCTGTATTACATCACTTAACTCCAGTATCTTCGATCTCACTCCATCTATGTTGGTGTATGCAATCTTCAGGAACTTGTTCCCCCTCTCCTTATTCTTCACTCCCCCTCTCTCTATTGATTTTGTTGGTTTGCCTTTATGTACCACTTTACTGGTTTGCCTACCCCTATCACTTTGTAGAAAAAAGAATTTATTTCTTCTTCATTCCTGCTCTCATTTAAATGTTTTGCCTCGGCGAGGTTCAGTTTCAGCTTCTCTCTATGTCAGGGATAAGTATCTAGGCTTTGTCTCCACAGAATGTGAAGGGCCTGCGATAGTGGTTGTTTACAGTTCTTGATGAATATGGAGTTCCAAGAATCCGGGCCTGGTGCAGAGTGCATAGGCATACTGTTTATGGCTTCTTCAAAATCTAGTGGGGATAGGGCGATGTCTGATATATGATTTGATGTTTGTATCATATCCATGAAAAATTCATTTGGGTTATCAATCTTTAGTGCATTTAATGGCTCGCTGAAAACAGAGTCGTACTGCTTCCTCAGTAACTCGCTCATTTCTTTGTTGTCATCGGTGAAAGTTCCATCTCCCTTTCGCAGGGGCCCGATACTAGATGTGGTTTTTGATCTTGATTTTGCATAGGAGAAAAAATATTTCGGATTTCTCTCTATTTCACTGATGGCCTTTTGCTCTCTTTGCCTTTCCTGGGTTTTGTATGATTCTTGTTGCTTGAGTTCAATTGTTTCTATTTCTCTACCTAACCTTCTTCGCCGTTCTTGAGATAGGGTGCGACTCTCAAGTTGTTCCGTGATTCGTTTTCTTCGCCTATATAGGGAATGACGTTCCCGTTCCAATCTGCATCTCTTTCTCTTTTTTCTTAGGGGTATGCGGTTTGAACATATTTCTAGTGCTACTGAGCTTATTTTTTCCAGGCACTGGTTCAGGTTTGCATTTTCTAGCTGTTCTTCCCAGTTTATTTCTGTGAAGTCCTGGTTTATTTGCTCCCAGTTTATCTGTTTATTATTGAAGTTGAATTTGCTGAAATCTCCTCCACCGGGAATCTGGACTGGTTTTGAAGGTCCATTCCCCATGGTTGTGATAACTTCAATTAAGTTGTGATCTGAGTAACAGGTATTTGTAATCATAATGTTCCCGATCAACTCATCATTATTAGTGAAAATGAGGTCCAGCGTGTTCTCCTTCCTAGTTGGTTCTACTATTTGCTGGTTTAAGGCAAACCTATCGCACATCCGTAGCAGGTCATTTGCATGTGCCTGTTCATTTAGGCTACTTCCTGGTATCCTTTCTGATATTACTGTGTTAGCCAGGTGCTCCATTTCAGGTGCCGTAGATTGAAGTCCCCAAGCAGGATGATGTTCAGAGCTGGATTTGCGAGGTTTTCCAAGCAGTGCTCTATTTTCATTAGTTGGTCTTTAAACTGTTGAGGGTTTGCCTCCGGTGACTTATATACAAGGACAACAACTACATTTAGGATCTCTATTTTGACTATCAGCACTTCCACCATATCATTTGAGGTGTTTAGCAGCTCAGTACAGATGAGTGTGTCTTTGATGGAGGCTGACCCCACCCTGAAGCCGGGGTTTCCTATCACATCTGAAGAGATTGTATTCTGAGATCCATATTTCACCATCAAGGTAGTCCTTGGTGTGAGTTTCCGTTAGGGCTACAAACACTGCATTTGCCTCATGAAGGAGACCATCTATAAAGTGAACTTTGTTGGATTTGCGTGTTTTTATACCCTGGATGTTGGCAAAAATAAATGATGTTATCGTGTTAGTTGAATTGCTGGATGCTTTACTTGGAGCACATCAACAATTTAGAAAAGATGCAAAGACATTCCACTAAGTGGCTCCCAGAACTGAAGGACAAGAGCTACGAGGAGTGGTTAGAGGCATTAAATATGCCAAAACTAGAAGACAGAAGGAAAGAGGTGATATGATCACTACGTAAAAAATAGTAACAGGAATTGATAAAATTGATAGAGATGATTTCCTTAGACCTGGAACTTCAAGAAGAAGAGGTCATAGATTTAAACTAACTAAACACAGATGCTGAAGAAATATAAGAAAATTCACTTTCGCAAACAGAGTGGTAGACGGTTGGAACACGTTAGGTAGTGGTGGAGGTCAAGACCATCAGTAGGTTCAAAGCGTTATATGACAGTGCTGGGAAGATGGGACACCACGAGTGTAGCTCTCATCCTGTAACTATACTTAGGTAATTACACTTAGGTAATTTATTGCATATGGGTCGACCGAGCATGTGGTTCCTGGTGGAATGGGCGACTGTGCTTGAGTTTAACCCTTAAATGATGCAAAACATACATATACGATGAGAGTAACTGTCACAGAATGTCGCACTTCGTACATATACGATTGAGGGTCTAGCTCACGATTTTAATTGCCCCGCGAGGGATAGGGGCAGCTATAGCCCACCAAATCTCGATTGTAAACACACCATCTTGGGGGGAAAAAATCCACTGTAGGCTGCCATTGTCTGCAGGCCTCAGTTACCTGACAGAGACCATGGCAAGTGCATCTCGTACTGGTAACCGACCACGCTGAGCGCAGCATGCATCTCAAGCTTTGACCGAGGAGGATATTCATCAGGAATTTTTCTAGGAGGGTGATGAACCTGATATTGGTGACTGACATAGCTCAGGACTACACACAGCCCTCAGATGTGGATACGACAGATGATGAGAGTGACCATGCAGGTGCCACAAGGGTTATGCCTACCTACTCTGTCACCCATGCCTCCTTGCCCACAATCAACACCACTTTGCACCCAACCACATAGTTAATGTGTTACTCTGCAAGATGATGATGTTTTGGACAACGAATCTGAGGATGGTGAATCATTTTCTGGTTTTAGTGATTTAGAATCAGAGAAGAGTTTTGCTGTCACTAGTGTCAGTGGAGTGCGTGGTGTTGCCAAGCGACATTTTGTCGCATCAGCAGCATCTGGCCTAGCCATTCGGCATCGCATGGGACCACATGGGACACATGGTCCCACATGGGACCACGACCCAGTCGATGGCAGACATAGAATGCTTCCAACCACTTGGGGGTTTCTATAGGCCATTGCTCCTCATGCCTCTCTGAGGGGGTCAAGTTCTGGCTCGTGGTCCCCAGTAGGCCCACAGAACTCCATACACAAGACTGATGCCAAAGGCTGACATTAGCATATCAGCCTAGTAAGCTCCGGGGAGCCTCCGGGTCTCGCCCAGAAAATGGCGTTTCATTACATTCAACACTGGTTTTTTGGCAATTTAATTGGCAGTGGTAAGGTTCAACCTATGGTGCCAATTTAACCGGCTGTAAGGCACCCACGAGGCTGGTGGACTGGATTTGTAAAGCCCTGCTGAACCCTCTACTATGCCTCTTACTGGAGAGACTACGTGATACTACGGACTTCCTACTCAAGATACAAGACATTGAGGGTAGTATGCCGGAAGGCACTCGACTTTTCTTGATGGATGTAGTATCGCTCTACCCGAGCATACCACAAGGGAATCGGGCAGAATAGTGGCTGATTTGTTCAATGCAAACAAACACAAGGTAACCACAGAGCTAAAGGAGGCAGGCGTCTGGAGGATACCACAGAGGGATTTGATGGAAGAAGCAATCTTCCATGTGATGAGACACACCATCCTACAGTTCAGAGGACAAACCTACAGGCAAATAAAAGGCACAGCCATAGGGGCTTCCAGCAGCGTGATAATTGCCGAGATATTTATGCATGTGACCTTTGAAAATGCAAGATCCCAGAGGACCGATGCACCGTTAATATATTACAGATATATTGACGATATTTTTGGCATGATGACCACTGGTGAGCAACATCTACACACTTTCTTTGCCTGTGCAAATATGGCCCATGACAACTTGAAATTTACATTAGAGCATAACAATTTATAATAAATTTCCTGGATGCAACAGTGTTCATTGACCACACGAGTAGGTGCCTCCAAACGAAGGCGTACTACAAACCCACAAATCTCCATACCTATTTGAATTTTGATTCAAGTCACCCAGCAGATCTGAATAGTTTCCTTCATACTCTCTAGGCCTCTGCCTAAAGAGAATAAACAGCACAGATGAAATATTGCAGCCCCAGCTACAGGCTATCTATTTTTTTGGGGGGGGGGGGGATATTCCTGCGCGGGCCTTTGGCTTAGGGCCAAAGTGTTGTTTTTTTCTGTTTCACTTGGACGGAGTATGAGTATTTATGACTTGTATGGTCGCTTCAGTAAGATTTTGTCCCATATGTTTAACAACAACTTCTGCTCTGTTGAATCGAAGTTGAAATCTTAATGGGTTGTAACTGTGCACTGTATTAGATAATGTTCCAGTGGTATGTCGGGCATTTCTCCATAGTGCTGACATTTCCTCTCATCTTCCGGAACCTGTAAGCCTATTTCCCATGCACATGGGTATCCAAGCCTGATGCAGTGTAAGTGTACTTCTGTTGTTCTACTGCTCCCTTTCATCAAACTAAGTAGTGCATTGTTGGTTGAATTCTTGTACCAACTCGCAGATCCTGATGTTGCAACTGCTGTGTTGTGGTCACTGTACATCTTTTGTATTGCTCTGTTTCTAATTACTTTCTTAATCTGTGATAGACTCTGTGGTATGTAAATGTCTACATTTCTTCTCTTAGTTGCAAGTTTTGCAGCTTTGTCTGCAATGTCGTTTCCTATTATTCCCACATGACTTAGCACTCAATTGATAAGTACCCAACAGCCTTGACGTTTGAGTGTTTGCATTAATGATATGATAATTGTGATCAGATGGATGTTATCACGTATGTGTTCTTGTTGCAAGATTTCAATGTCAGTTCTCAAATCTGTATGATAACATAACATGTTGTGGGTGTTGAGCAAGAGCATGTTCCAAAGCCCTTTTTTTTTTTTTTGCACGGCTGTGTCTCTTTCAGGAGATCAGCCTGTTCCGTTACAAGACTGGTTCGCTCTTCTCCTCGAGTCTTCGCGTCTGGTATTTTTGACTCGAGTTCATCACCATTTGTATGGTGATCAGGTGGCTTCCTTGATGGTTTCCCACCTGCGGGCTTCGTCTTGGCGGCAGCATGAAGTTTCCTGGCGGTCCTTCCGTTTCCTTTTGACTCTTCGTGGTTGCACTCCACTTTCTGTTCGGGTGGTGTTGACCTTTCTCTCGTGGTTGTTCCAGGACCGTCATCTTATGCCAAATACTGTCGTTTCTTGTCGTGCGAAGCCGCTTCAGCTTGTTTTTGGTATTGATGTTACTTCTGCACCGTTTTGCAAGCTGTCTCGTGCGTTGTTTCACCTCCGGCCTGCTCATGCACCGCTTGAGCTATCTTGGTCTTTGGATAGGGTTCTCCTATCTCTCTTCTCCTCGGTTTGTTGTGGTCCCTTCTGTTTAGGAATGCTTTTTGAAGGCTCTTTTCCTGTTGGCATTGGTCTCTGGGGGTTGGGTCGGGGAGCTTCATGCTCTTCTCTGGCACAGAGGAGAGCATGAAGCTGCTCTTTTGCTCTTTCTGCTCTTTTGGTCGTGGTGGTAGTTTTGTTTATCTGCAGCCGTCTCCATCTTTTCTGGCGAAGAATAAGACTGCTACCTTCCGGAGGGGTCCTTGGGTTGTTGATGCTTGGTTGGTCAAGCCGGGGGTGCATCATGTGTTGTGTCCACTTGTGGTTCCCCGCCGTTAGTTGCACGTCACAGCTTTTGTGTCCGGGAATGCGCTTTGGGGGGTTATCCGGTTTGCTTTCTTCCCTGTTCGTGGGTACGGGTCTCTCAGGTCATCCGCAGGGTATTAAGTCTAGCCAGCCTGCGGTCTATCCCCGTGCCCATGACGTTTGTAAGTTTGCTGCTCTGACTGCCGTGTTTGGGAACATGTCCTGGGGTGACACTTGGGCACAGGATTTTTGCCGGTCGAACAGAGTCCTGGCTGCACACTACCTTGTAAATGTTCCTGGGCCTAGTCGGGCATGTGTCGCTTTGGGTTGGCGGCTGTAGCCTGTCTCAACTTCGAGTTGAGGCGTGGAGCACAGACCGCTTCCCAGGTAAGTCTCCTTATTTATTTTAGTCTTTGGAGAAGTAGCTCCAGGAAGCCGTAAGAGTTCCCTCCAGAAAACCAGCATTGAATGAACTGAAATGCCATTTTGTGGGTGAGTCCCGGAGGCTCCCTGGCAATCCTCCCGCTCTCCAGTTGGCAGTTTTTCGCGTACTGTATTCTGATATCCATACTGAGAACTGCGATGTGGAGCGCCGGCGCGGGGGTCTGGGGCTTCCCCTTCCTACTCCTGGGGAGGGGGAAGCTGTGCAGACATGTGGCGTGGCTCGTGTGACGTCATGCTCATTTGCTCATTTTCATTTTGGGGAATTTTGTCCACTTGTTTGGCTATTTTCGTTGGTTTCACCAGAATAGGGGTTTGTTTTGGGGCGCTTTCCTTTTTGGGTGCCTGTCCCGGTCAATGTCAGATATGGAATGCTCCAAAATCACATGTGCATTTCTATAGGCCATTGCTCCTCGTGCCTCTCTGAGGGGGGGCCAGGTTCTGCCTGTGGTCCCCGGTAGGCCTAGAACCCCACCCACATTAACTGATGCCAAAGTTAGGGATATCCGTATCAGCCTGGATAGCTCCTGGGAGCCTCCGCGAGTCACCCAGAAAATGGCGTTTCAGTACATTCAACACTAGTTTTTTAAAGATGGTGTCTGTTTACTATAGCCCTTGGGCAGCGTATGGGTTCCCTCCTCTAACCCGTGGACTGTTTAAAGCTTTCATGGTACTCCACCACATCAATAGCTGTGGTGTGCAATTCCACATCAATTACTCACCACAGCTATTGATATGTTGTGCAGTTTAAGGGTTAAATCTTCTGCAATACTTTAAAATGTATATATGAGATGTGTGCCTTGCAGGTTGTTAGACCAAAATCGTATACGATGTACAATTAGCGCCTTTCAAGGGTAAGATGCAACCAAAGGGGAATTTTCATTTCTGCTCGAAGCCTTATTTTGTATGTGTGTTGGTGTATGTTATGCCATATTCAGTAATTTATTTAGATGTGTATTATTTTGCTGCTGTTGCCTACATATTAAAAACTGTCAAAGGGAGAGGAAAATTAGGTATTAAAAGTACAATTTGTGAAGTGTGAAAGGAAAATGAATGAAAGTAGATACAGCATGTAAAAGTGGGGATAATAATTAATATAATTTTCAGCAAGTATGTTCATAATGTTATAGCAAAAGGAAAATATTTGTGTCACTATATAGTTTTTATATTATGATTTCAGTTATATATTTTACTTCTTTAAATTCTCTGCATTACAGGAAGCATTGAAGCGACCCATGAAAGTTAAGAAGAAATTACGTATTTTTATATCCAATACATTTTACCCTGCTCGTGCAGAGGGAGTTGAAGGTGATGAGGCTTCTGTTGCATCGTGGGAACTGAGAGTTGAAGGACGGCTCTTAGATGACCATAAGGTAAGATGCCTATTACAAATTATGTATCTTATGGTGTAGTTGAATTCAAATTAAAACCAATGTTTAAATAAATGGTTGTACTGTACTTGTAAATTTATAATTGCTTGCTGAGAATTTTAGTGTATTACCTGTATTTACACAAGAAGGTTATAATAATAGCTTATGTAATTATTATAATTATATCTATTCCTAGAAGTGAGGGTGTCTGCCCAAAATTGGATGCCAGATCACCCAAATTGACAGATAATGGTCTGGGGTATAGGATGAACATTGGCTGAGAGGAAGTCATCAGAATTCAAAAGGGAGCAGTGTGCAAGGGATCACATTTTTGGCACTTGCCACTGATTACACAGCTTCAATGGTTGGGAGAGAGAGGAGAGGGAAGGGAGGGAGGGAGGAGGAAACAGACACAGACAAACTGAATCAGAGGAGAGAAGCAGACAGTATGAAAATGATATCACAAGTAAAGCCAAGATCTAACCAAAACTGCTCCACAGCCACATCTGGAGGAAAACACCAGTGAAGGAACAAGTGATGAAACTGAGAAAAGGGGATAATAGATACACAGAGAATGACAAGGTGTGTGAAGATGATTCCAGGAGGTTTTCACAACAGAGCAAGGATAAGTTCCTGTACTGAGAGAGGAGGCTATAAACCAAGCAACCTTGGAGGAATTTGAGCTCGCCAGTGATGCAGCATATGCGGTTGCGGCTCTTCGCCGCTTTCTGCGCGCTTCGACTTTGGTGGCTGGGTATGAGCTTTAGATTGACCCAGTTTCCCTCGTTCCCTGTTCCAAGGTTTGGGTCGCCCAGGTCTTCTGCAGGGTTATTAAGTCTAGCCAGCCTGCAGTCTATCTACGTGCCCATGACGTTAGGAAGCTTGCTGCGTTGGCTGCCGTGTTTGGCAACATGTCCTGGGCTGATATTCGGGTGCGGGGATTTTGGCGGTCGAACAGGGTCCTGGCCGCCTGTTATTTTGTTAACATTCCTGGTCCTTGGCGTTCCCGTGTTGCTTTGGGTCACAGGTGGCAGCCAGTTGTCTCGACATTGCGTCGAGTGTGTAGCCTCCGTCTCTGTAGCCTAAGTCACTCTTTTCTTTATCTTTGGTTATGTAGCTCCAGAGAGCCATAGAGGCTCTTCACAGAAGACCAGAGTTGAATGTAATGAAATATCATTTTTCTGGGCAAGTCCCGGAGGCTCCCTGGCAACCCTCCCACCCTCTGGTCCGCATTTTTTTTGCATTGTTTGATGCTTAGTTTCTGAGCTGTAGTGTTAGGTAGCCGGGGAGGGGAGGGCTGCACAGATGAGCGACGCGGCAGTGGAGTGACATTTGCTTGTTTCCTTGGGATTGGGGTGAGTTCTGTCTCTTTTTTTTGTTTTTTTTTTGTTTTTTTTTTGTTTTTTTTTTGTTGTAATTTGCCTACCATGTGGGGTTTATGTTATGCCTACTTTTCTGGGTGCCTAACCCCAGTTAATGGCAGATAAGGAAAACCCTCAACTACAAGGGGGGGTTTTCCAGAGCCATTGCTCCTTGCACCTATCTAAGGGGGCCAGGTTCTGTCTCGTGATCGCTGGTAGGTTGAACTCCATAGACTAATGCCCCGGTCTAATGTATCACATATTAGCCTGATAGCTCCAGGAAGCCTCTGGGGCTCACCCAGAAAATGGCATTCCATTTCATTGAACACTGGTTTTATGTAATGCATTTTTGTAATAATATAAATCAAGAATATTTCAGTTATATACAGTACTAATAAACTGTATTAGTCATTCATTTTTGCAAACATTCAAGGTTTAAAGCCAAAGTCAAGAAATAAAGTTAAGTTCATAAATGGCCTCCTATTAGAGTCTAACTCAATATTTGGGGCATTCACGGAAACTCATACAAAAGATTACATGGATAGTGAAATCTGGATTCCAAATTATAATTTATATAGATGTGATAAAAAAACTAGGTCAAATGGAGGAGTAGGTCTGTATATTAAAGAAGGGTTGCTGATGTTTGGTTGGTTGGGCCGGAGGTGCATCATGTTTTGTGTCCGGTTGCGGCTTTTTGCAGTTATTGCGCGCCACGGCTTCTGTGTCCGGGGACGCGCTTTGGGCTGATCCGGTTTCCCTTCTTCCCTGTTTGCGGGTGCGGGTCTCTCAGATCGTCCTCAGAGTTCTTCAGGCTAGCCAGACTGCGGTCTGTTCCCATGCTTATGACGTTAATAAGTTGGCTGCTCTTGCTGCCGTCTTTGGCACCATGCCCTGGGCTGACATTCGGGAACAGGGGTTTTTGGCGGTCGAACAGGGTCCTGGTTGTTCGTTGCCTTGTCAGGCGAAGTCGAGCCAATTGTCTCGACTTCGAGTTGTGGAGTGAGCAACGACCACCTCCCTGGCTAAGTTTTTCCTCTTGGGTAGTTAGCTCCGGGAAGCCAAAGGGGCTCTCCCCAGAAAACCAGCGTTGAATGTAATGAAACGCCATTTTCTCGGTGCGAACCGAAGGCTCCCTGGCATCCCTCCCTCCCCCTGGTCGGCATTTTTTTCGTGTGGTTTTGACAGCAGCCTCAGAACTAATGGATGGATTGCCGGCATGAGGCGTTTGGGGCTACACCTTCCCTCTCCCGGGGAGGGCGAGAGATGCGCAGACAGCGATGCGGTGACATGTGACGTCATGATCATTTGCTCGTTTCTTTTAGAGGAGTTCTATCCACTTGTTCGACTTTTGGTAACAATAATTTCACCAGAATAGAAGTTTGTTTTGGGATGCTTACCTTTCTTGGTACCGGACCTGGTCGATGGCAAACATAGAATGCTTCCAGTCACACGGGGGTTTGTATAAGCCATTGCTCCCCATGCCTTTCTGTGAGGGCCAGGTTCTGATTCGTGGTCTCCGGTAGGCCCACAGAACTCCATACACATGACTGATGCCAAAGTCTGATATTAACATATCAGCCTAGTAAGCTAGTAAGCTCCGGGGAGCCTCCGGGTCTCACCCAGCAAATGGCGTTTCATTACATTGAACTCTTGTTTTTTCTTAAATTCTGCAGGTACATCATAATATATGTTTTTAGTTATATATTTTGTTTATTAACCCTTCCACTGCTCAGGGGTCCTGAGGACATTTACATCCCTGTGCGCAAGAAAAAAAAAAATCAATTTTTTTTTTCGTCTTCTAAACATGTTAATTTGTGTCCCCTGAGCACGGGGAAAAAAAATCGTAGGTGACATATTTTGGGCGCAATTGACCGAGGAAGTCTGGCAAAAAGTGGGCGTTGATAGAGCGGTCGTCAGAGCCGGTCAGCGTCACCCGCACTGACAGGTGGGAGTTGCCACAAAGATATTATTACCTAATTGTTTCAATGTCTCCGATTGATTTTTTCTTAGTTTTTTGCAGTAATATTATTCAATAGTGTGTATTGTAATATATTTATATAATAAAAGTGGTGAATAATCGCTGTACTCAAAAGTATGATGTGCATATTAGTGATTCAATTATTATGTTTATAAAACAATAAACATATAGTTTTGCTGCTATTACACTCTATACACAGGTTATATAAAAGTATCTGCATGTTTTGGTCACCATAACGAACCACTAAGTTGGTATTGAGAGTCGAAAGCAACGAAGAGTTACCGCCACACACCAGCCAGCCACTCGCTGCCACTCCCTCAATACACGCGCTAAACTTTCTCCCCCAACAATACCATTTGTGGTGTTATTACACTATATACAGACATTATATATAAGTATGTATATATTTTGTTCACCACAACTGTACAGCTAAGCTGATATAGTTAGTTCAGGCACTAAGAGTCGTTGCTATACACAGATGGTGGCTGGCGGCTCCCTCACTCTTTCAAGGTCACACGCACTAAACTTTCTCCCCCAACAATACCTTTTGCAGTGTTATTACCCTATATACACATATTATATATAAATATCTACATGTTGTATGCACCGTAACTGTACACCTAAGCTTGTAGTGCGCCCAAAGAGCATAGTGGCCACCCTCTAAACAGCTAGACAAATCGTGCAGACGACGTCACCTCCGTCACCCATATGGCTCCTCCCAGCATAATCCTTTTGCTGTTATTACACTTATACACACATTATATATAAGTATCTACATTTGTGTTCACCATAGAGAACCACTGACCTGGTATGGTGAATGCAAACAATAACAGCTAGCCACACAGTCAGTAAACGATGCTGTCTCCCTCCATCTCTCAGCATCACTCCTCCCACAGCGCTAATTATTACAACAATCCTGCTATTATCACAACCCTGGTTATTTATATCACAGTCATGGGTCATCTGTAATATTGTCATCACTAAATAATAACAATTATATATATATTTTGACATTTTTCGGCGATGCTATGGTCACAAGCTGAACAGCAATGCTGTTCGCTCATGCTGCGTGCGCCGGCCTTGGTTGCTCCAACAGTACTGTGCCTCTCACACCTGAGAATATTGCCCACGATTTTTTTTTTAAATGGCATCTGTTTACAAGAGCCCTGAGGAAGCTACTGTGAACCCCGTGTAGCCGCGGGCCATTTGAATCAGGCCTGGCACCCTATGGCGTATATATACGCCATGCGCACCATGGGACATGTTACTCAGGACGTATATATATGCCATGCGCAGTTTAAGGGTTAAGGGTTAAATTTATTTCTATTATTTTAAATGGTGAAATTCGTTTTGAAAGACAAGCGTTTCACATGACGAGCTCGGTGCCGGAACAGATTAAATTCGTTAATCGAGGCTCCACTGTATTAGATTGAAACTTTCTAGATCAGCCATTGGGTGGGTGGCCACTACCTCTCCCCCTCCCTCTCCCACTGGGTGGTGGTATTACACACATGGCTCCCTTGTCATGCTGTGAAGAAACAGGCAGTGAGGGAGGGTGGGAGGCAGTGAAAGGGAGAAGCATTGAGGGCGGGAGGCAGTGAGGGAGAGTGACAGTGAATGTGGGAGGCAGTGAGGGAGAATTGGTGAGAGAGGGAGGGATAGACAGTAAGGGAGGTTGAGCCGGTTAGGGTGGGATGAAGGTTTCACTGAGGAAAATTTTAATTTTGATCTGTAATATGAAGGGAATTTAACATTTTATCCAGGGGGAGGGGGGGGGGATCTCCCATAGGAATTTATTTAATGTTTATTTAATTATTTAGTTTATTAATTTATTTCTTAAGTATTTAATTTTTAATTTAAGCAGACTATTTTCATATTTATCCTGCTAGGAGCCTTCCTTCACAATATGGGGGGATTATTTAATAATATCTAAATTGAAATTAATCGATTGGATTAATTACACTATTGGATTAATTAATTGGATTAATTTTAATTAATTAAAATGGGTTATTCTACTAACTAATAATGGGTTATTTTAAAAAGAAGCACCCTCCCCCTGTTATGTAGAATGTTGCTTATTTAATAAATTATGTACATGTCCTGATCAAATAAACTACGTCGTCTCGTGGTTGAGCCATAATGGCGTCAGGGGCGTGTTTCGTGTAGAACCAATTGATTCATTGCCAGTGCCTGAAGTCATTATAGGTTACCTGCCTGATTAATACACTGTAAAAGATGCAATAGCACCTCTATCACAGATATAACATGACATTGGATATTATAAGATAAATGTGAGACGCTCACCTGTTTGGGCATTTCTCGCGTCTCATAAGTGCCTTCTAATTGTTAAGAGGTTGAAAGTTGGGACTATTTACCCAACAAATTCAACATCCCAATGACACTGGCCATGGTAAGAGATCAGAATTCATTTTCATCGGTACATCACATCACTAGGGAGAACATGAGCCTCATACATACACGGTAAACTTGCATAAACTCACAAGTCAAAGGTAACACAAATAGCTCACACCCCTGTGAAGGCTCGAACCTTGGAAGGCCAGGTGTTTGCACACCTTGACACAACCAGTACTCTGCCTCTAGTAATGCAATAAACCGATGAAAATGAATTCTGATCGCTTACCATGGCTAGTGTCGTTGGGAGGCTGAATTTGTTGGGTAAGTAGTCCCAACTGTCAACTTCATTTAACCCTTAAGTTGTGCAACACATCATATGATGGGTTGAATGACTTGCTATAAAATGCGCATCACATCATATGATGTATTGGAGTACTATGCAAGATTTAAATGGCCTGCGGATACACAGGGTTCACCTCACTTTCATCAGGGCTCTTGTAGACAGATGCCATTTAAAAAAAAAAATCGTGGGCCAAATTCACGGGTGTGAGGGCCTCAGTATTGAGTGAGCCACCAAGCCTGATGCACGCAGCATGAGCTCACAGCACTGCTTTTCAGCTCGTGACCACAGCATTGCCTAAAAATGCCATAATATATATGTTCTTGCTATTATGAAGCGATGATAGTATTATAGAAGACCCCTGAATGTGAAAAAAATTACCAGGATTCTGATAATAGCAGGATTGTTGTGATAATTAGCGCTATAGTGGGAGGAGTAATCTTGGTGGGGAGGCAGGTAGCATTGTCTGCTGACTCTGTGTGACCACCTTTTACTGTCTGGACTCACTATACCAGCTTAGTTATTTGCTATGGTAAACAAAAACAGATGCAGATATGCAGATAAAAACAGATGCAGATAAACATGCAGATACTTATATATATCGTCTGTATATAAAAGCAAAAACAGTATGGTGGGAGGAGAATGGTGGCGATTCAGGTGAGGTGAGGGGGAGGGAGTCGCACCCAGTGGCGGGCTGCCACTAGGTGAGGTGAGGGGGAGGGAGGGAGTCGCAGCCAGTGGCGGGCTGCCACTAGGTGAGGTGAGGGGGGAGGGAGGGAGTCGCAGCCAGTGGCGGGCTGCCACTAGGTGAGGTGAGGGGGGAGGGAGGGAGTCGCAGCCAGTGGCTGCTACTGTCACTCAGCATACCAATTTAGTGGTTCGTTATGGTGAACACGAATGTAGATACTTATATATAACGTGTATATACAGTGTAATAACAGCAAAAGGAGTGTGGGGGAGAAGCCATTTTGGTGAGGGAGGTGGCAACATCTGCATGATTTGTCATTTTGGTAGGGGTGGCCACTATGCTCTTTGGGCATTATACCGGCTTAGTTGAAAAGTTTTGGTGAACAAAACATGTAGATACTTATATATAACGTCTGTATATAGGGTAATAACACCACAAACAGTATTGTTGGGGTGAAAGTTTAGTGCGTCTGACCTTGAATGTGTGAGGGAAGCAGCCGCCAGCCGACTGTGTGTAGCGACGTCTCTTAGTGCCTGAACTAACTATATCACTTAGTTGTACAGTTGTGGTGAACAAAACATGTAGATACTTATATATAATGTCTGTATATAGTGAATAAAAGCAAAAACAGTATTGTGAGAGGAGAATGTGGCCGAGTCAGGTGAGTTGCCACTGGCCGCTACTGGCTGCCACTGCCACTGCCACTCAGCATGCCAACTTAGTGGTTCGTTATATTGAACACGAATGTAGATACAGTGCTTCCTCAGCTAACGAACCCCGCTCTATCGAATTCCCGGAAGAGTCGAACAAATTGAATTCGGTACCAAATGTTCAGTGGAACATACAAATGTTCGATTAAGCGAGGAATGTTCGTCCAAGTGATCACGGAGACCGAGCTGTCATAGTTGATGACATGCACTGTCATCAACTCTGATTCACCAATGTGTAAACAGTTGTACAGAATTATATTTTGCTTTCCCGGTGGTGAGGGAGTGATGGTGGTGAGGGAGGCAGTGGTGGTGGTGAGGGAGGCATTGGTGGTGGTGAGGGACGTGTTGGTGGTGGTAAGGGAGGCAGTGGTGGTGGTGAGGGAGTGATGGTGGTGGTGGTGAGGGAGGCATTAGTGGTGGTGAGGGACGTGTTGGTGGTGGTAAGGGAGGCAGTGGTGGTGGTGAGGGAGGCAGTGGTGGTGGTGAGGGAGGCATTGGTGGTGGTGAGGGAGGCGTTGGTGGTGGTGAGGGAGGCGTTGGTGGTGGTGAGGGAGGCGTTGGTGGTGGTGAGGGAGTGGTGGTGGTGGTGAGGGAGGCAGTGGTGGTGGTGAGGGACGTGTTAGTGGTGGTAAGGGAGGCAGTGGTGGTGGTGAGGGAGGCAGTGGTGGTGGTGAGGGAGGCGTTGGTGGTGGTGAGGGAGGCGTTGGTGGTGGTGAGGGAGGCGTTGGTGGTGGTGAGGGAGGCAGTGGTGGTGGTGGTGAGGGAGGCAGTGGTGGTGGTGGTGAGGGAGGCAGTGGTGGTGGTGAGGGAGGCAGTGGTGGTGGTGAGGGAGGCAGTGGTGGTGGTGAGGGAGGCATTGGTGGTGGTGAGGGAGGCGTTGATG
This sequence comes from Procambarus clarkii, assembly GCF_040958095.1. Classification (NCBI taxonomy): domain Eukaryota; kingdom Metazoa; phylum Arthropoda; class Malacostraca; order Decapoda; family Cambaridae; genus Procambarus; species Procambarus clarkii. The sequence goes on along the minus strand of NC_091230.1, from coordinate 2,972,119 downwards.
GTGGTGAGGGAGGCAGTGGTGGTGAAGGAGGCAGTGGTGGTGGTGAGGGACGTGTTGGTGGTGGTGAGGGAGGCATTGGTGGTGGTGAGGGAGGCGTTGATGGTGGTGAGGGAGGCAGTGGTGGTGGTGAGGGAGGCGTTGATGGTGGTGAGGGAGGCAGTGGTGGTGGTGAGGGACGTGTTGGTGGTGGTGAGGGAGGCAGTGGTGGTGGTGAGGGAGGCGTTGGTGGTGGTGAGGGGGGCGTTGGTGGTGGTGAGGGGGCAGTGGTGGTGGTGAGGGAGGCGTTGGTGGTGGTGAGGGAGGCGTTGGTGGTGGTGAGGGAGTGGTGGTGGTGGTGAGGGAGGCAGTGGTGGTGGTGAGGGAGGCAGTGGTGGTGGTGAGGGAGGCAGTGGTGGTGGTGAGGGAGGCGTTGGTGGTGGTGAGGGAGGCAGTGGTGGTGGTGAGGGAGGCAGTGGTGGTGGTGAGGGAGGCAGTGGTGGTGGTGAGGGAGGCAATGGTGGTGGTGAGGGAGGCAGTGGTGGTGGTGAGGGAGGCAGTGGTGGTGGTGAGGGACGTGTTGGTGGTGGTGAGGGAGGCGTTGGTGGTAAGGGAGGCAGTGGTGGTGGTGAGGGGGGCAGTGGTGGTGGTGAGGGAGGCATTGGTGGTGGTGAGGGAGGCAGTGGTGGTGGTGAGGGAGGCAGTGGTGGTGGTGAGGGAGGCAGTGGTGGTGGTGAGGGAGGCAGTGGTGGTGGTGAGGGAGGCAGTGGTGGTGGTGAGGGACGTGTTGGTGGTGGTGAGGGAGGCGTTGGTGGTAAGGGAGGCAGTGGTGGTGGTGAGGGGGGCAGTGGTGGTGGTGAGGGAGGCGTTGGTGGTGGTGAGGGAGGCAGTGGTGGTAAGGGAGGCAGTGGTGGTGGTGAGGGAGGCAGTGGTGGTGGTGAGTGAGGCGTTGGTGGTGGTGAGGGGGGCGTTGGTGGTGGTGAGGGGGGCGTTGGTGGTGGTGAGGGGGGCATTGGTGGTGGTGAGGGAGGCGTTGGTGGTGGTGAGGGAGGCAGTGGTGGTGGTGAGGGAGGCGTTGGTGGTGGTGAGGGAGGCATTGGTGGTGGTGAGGGAGGCGTTGGTGGTGGTGAGGGAGGCAGTGGTGGTGGTGAGGGAGGCGTTGGTGGTGGTGAGGGAGGCAGTGGTGGTGGTGAGGGAGGCAGTGGTGGTGGTGAGGGAGGCAGAGGTGGTGGTGAGGGAGGCAGTGGTGGTGGTGAGGGAGGCGTTGGTGGTGGTGAGGGAAGCGTTGGTGGTGGTGAGGGAGGCAGTGGTGGTGGTGAGGGAGGCAGTGGTGGTGGTGAGGGAGGCAGTGGTGGTGGTGAGGGAGGCAGTGGTGGTGATGAGGGAGGCATTGGTGGTGGTGAGGGAGGCATTGGTGGTGGTGAGGGAGGCATTGGTGGTGGTGAGGGAGGCAGTGGTGGTGGTGAGGGACGTGTTGGTGGTGGTGAGGGAGGCGTTGGTGGTGGTGAGGGAGGCGTTGGTGGTGGTGAGGGACGCGTTGATGGTGGTGAGGGAGGCGTTGATGGTGGTGAGGGAGGCGTTGGTGGTGGTGAGGGAGGCGTTGGTGGTGGTGAGGGAGGCGTTGATGGTGGTGAGGGAGGCAGTGGTGGTGGTGAGGGAGGCAGTGGTGGTGGTGAGGGAGGCGTTGGTGGTGGTGAGGGAGGCGTTGGTGGTGGTGAGGGAGGCGTTGGTGGTGGTGAGGGAGGCGTTGATGGTGGTGAGGGAGGCAGTGGTGGTGGTGAGGGACGTGTTGGTGGTGGTGAGGGAGGCAGTGGTGGTGGTGAGGGAAGCAGTGGTGGTGGTGAGGGAGGCAGTGGTGGTGGTGAGGGAGGCAGTGGTGGTGGTGAGGGACGTGTTGGTGGTGGTGAGGGAGGCAGTGGTGGTGGTGAGGGAGGCAGTGGTGGTAAGGGAGGCAGTGGTGGTGGTGAGGGAGGCAGTGGTGGTGGTGAGGGAGGCAGTGGTGGTGGTGAGGGAGGCAGTGGTGGTGGTGAAGGAGGCAGTGGTGGTGGTGAGGGAGGCAGTGGTGGTGGTGAGGGAGGCAGTGGTGGTGGTGAGGGGGGCAGTGGTGGTGGTGAAGGGGGCAGTGGTGGTGGTGAGGGGGGCAGTGGTGGTGGTGAGGGAGGCGTTGGTGGTGGTGAGGGAGGCATTGGTGGTGGTGAGGGAGGCAGTGGTGGTAAGGGAGGCAGTGGTGGTGGTGAGGGAGGCAGTGGTGGTGGTGAGGGAGGCAGTGGTGGTGGTGAGGGAGGCAGTGGTGGTGGTGAGGGAGGCAGTGGTGGTGGTGAGGGAGGCAGTGGTGGTGGTGAGGGAGGCAGTGGTGGTGGTGAGGGAGGCGTTGGTGAGGGAGGCATTGGTGGTGGTGAGGGAGGCGTTGGTGGTGGTGAGGGGGGCGTTGGTGGTGAGGGAGGCAGTGGTGGTGGTGAGGGAGGTGGTGGTGGTGGTGAGGGAGGCAGTGGTGGTGGTGAGGGGGGCGTTGGTGGTGGTGAGGGAGGCAGTGGTGGTGGTGAGGGAGGCAGTGGTGGTGGTGAGGGAGGCAGTGGTGGTGGTGAGGGAGGCGTTGGTGGTGGTGAGGGAGGCAGTGGTGGTGGTGAGGGAGGCGTTGGTGGTGGTGAGGGAGGCAGTGGTGGTGGTGAGGGAGGTGGTGGTGGTGGTGAGGGAGGCAGTGGTGGTGGTGAGGGGGGCGTTGGTGGTGGTGAGGGGGGCGTTGGTGGTGGTGAGGGAGGCAGTGGTGGTGGTGAGGGAGGCAGTGGTGGTGGTGAGGGAGGCAATGGTGGTGGTGAGGGAGGCAGTGGTGGTGGTGAGGGAGGCAGTGGTGGTGGTGAGGGACGTGTTGGTGGTGGTGAGGGAGGCGTTGGTGGTAAGGGAGGCAGTGGTGGTGGTGAGGGGGGCATTGGTGGTGGTGAGGGAGGCAGTGGTGGTGGTGAGGGAGGCAGTGGTGGTGGTGAGGGAGGCAGTGGTGGTGGTGAGGGAGGCAGTGGTGGTGGTGAGGGACGTGTTGGTGGTGGTGAGGGAGGCAGTGGTGGTGGTGAGGGAGGCAGTGGTGGTGGTGAGGGAGGCAGTGGTGGTAAGGGAGGCAGTGGTGGTGGTGAGGGAGGCAGTGGTGGTGGTGAGGGAGGCAGTGGTGGTGGTGAGGGAGGCAGTGGTGGTGGTGAGGGAGGCAGTGGTGGTGGTGAGGGGGGCAGTGGTGGTGGTGAAGGGGGCAGTGGTGGTGGTGAGGGGGGCAGTGGTGGTGGTGAGGGAGGCGTTGGTGGTAAGGGAGGCAGTGGTGGTGGTGAGGGGGGCAGTGGTGGTGGTGAGGGAGGCATTGGTGGTGGTGAGGGAGGCAGTGGTGGTGGTGAGGGAGGCAGTGGTGGTGGTGAGGGAGGCAGTGGTGGTGGTGAGGGAGGCAGTGGTGGTGGTGAGGGAGGCAGTGGTGGTGGTGAGGGACGTGTTGGTGGTGGTGAGGGATGCGTTGGTGGTAAGGGAGGCAGTGGTGGTGGTGAGGGGGGCAGTGGTGGTGGTGAGGGAGGCGTTGGTGGTGGTGAGGGAGGCAGTGGTGGTAAGGGAGGCAGTGGTGGTGGTGAGGGAGGCAGTGGTGGTGGTGAGGGAGGCGTTGGTGGTGGTGAGGGGGGCGTTGGTGGTGGTGAGGGGGGCGTTGGTGGTGGTGAGGGGGGCATTGGTGGTGGTGAGGGAGGCGTTGGTGGTGGTGAGGGAGGCGTTGGTGGTGGTGAGGGAGGCATTGGAGGTGGTGAGGGAGGCGTTGGTGGTGGTGAGGGAGGCATTGGAGGTGGTGAGGGAGGCGTTGGTGGTGGCGAGGGAGGCGTTGGTGGTGGTGAGGGAGGCAGTGGTGGTGGCGAGGGAGGCGTTGGTGGTGGTGAGGGAGGCAGTGGTGGTGGTGAGGGAGGCAGTGGTGGTGGTGAGGGAGGCAGTGGTGGTGGTGAGGGAGGCGTTGGTGGTGGTGAGGGAGGCGTTGGTGGTGGTGAGGGAGGCGTTGGTGGTGGTGAGGGAGGCGTTGGTGGTGGTGAGGGAGGCGTTGGTGGTGGTGAGGGAGGCGTTGGTGGTGGTGAGGGAGGCGTTGGTGGTGGTGAGGGAGGCGTTGGTGGTGGTGAGGGAGGCGTTGGTGGTGGTGAGGGAGGCGTTGGTGGTGGTGAGGGAGGCGTTGGTGGTGGTGAGGGAGGCAGTGGTGGTGGTGAGGGAGGCAGTGGTGGTGGTGAGGGAGGCAGTGGTGGTGGTGAGGGAGGCAGTGGTGGTGGTGAGGGAGGCAGTGGTGGTGGTGAGGGAGGCAGTGGTGGTGGTGAGGGAGGCGTTGGTGGTGGTGAGGGAGGCGTTGGTGGTGGTGAGGGAGGCAGTGGTGGTGGTGAGGGAGGCGTTGGTGGTGGTGAGGGGGGCGTTGGTGGTGAGGGAGGCAGTGGTGGTGGTGAGGGAGGTGGTGGTCGTGGTGAGGGAGGCAGTGGTGGTGGTGAGGGGGGCGTTGGTGGTGGTGAGGGAGGCAGTGGTGGTGGTGAGGGAGGCAGTGGTGGTGGTGAGGGAGGCAGTGGTGGTGGTGAGGGAGGCGTTGGTGGTGGTGAGGGAGGCGTTGGTGGTGGTGAGGGAGGCAGTGGTGGTGGTGAGGGAGGCGTTGGTGGTGGTGAGGGGGCGTTGGTGGTGAGGGAGGTGGTGGTGGTGGTGAGGGAGGCAGTGGTGGTGGTGAGGGAGGCAGTGGTGGTGGTGAGGGAGGCAGTGGTGGTGGTGAGGGAGGCAATGGTGGTGGTGAGGGAGGCAGTGGTGGTGGAGAGGGAGGCAGTGGTGGTGGTGAGGGACGTGTTGGTGGTGGTGAGGGAGGCGTTGGTGGTAAGGGAGGCAGTGGTGGTGGTGAGGGGGGCATTGGTGGTGGTGAGGGAGGCAGTGGTGGTGGTGAGGGAGGCAGTGGTGGTGGTGAGGGAGGCAGTGGTGGTGGTGAGGGAGGCAGTGGTGGTGGTGAGGGAGGCAGTGGTGGTGGTGAGGGAGGCAGTGGTGGTGGTGAGGGACGTGTTGGTGGTGGTGAGGGAGGCAGTGGTGGTGGTGAGGGAGGCAGTGGTGGTAAGGGAGGCAGTGGTGGTGGTGAGGGAGGCAGTGGTGGTGGTGAGGGAGGCAGTGGTGGTGGTGAGGGAGGCAGTGGTGGTGGTGAGGGAGGCAGTGGTGGTGGTGAGGGGGGCAGTGGTGGTGGTGAAGGGGGCAGTGGTGGTGGTGAGGGGGGCAGTGGTGGTGGTGGTGAGGGACGTGTTGGTGGTGGTGAGGGAGGCGTTGGTGGTAAGGGAGGCAGTGGTGGTGGTGAGGGGGGCAGTGGTGGTGGTGAGGGAGGCATTGGTGGTGGTGAGGGAGGCAGTGGTGGTGGTGAGGGAGGCAGTGGTGGTGGTGAGGGAGGCAGTGGTGGTGGTGAGGGAGGCAGTGGTGGTGGTGAGGGAGGCAGTGGTGGTGGTGAGGGAGGCATTGGTGGTGGTGAGGGAGGCGTTGGTGGTGGTGAGGGAGGCGTTGGTGGTGGTGAGGGACGCGTTGATGGTGGTGAGGGAGGCGTTGATGGTGGTGAGGGAGGCGTTGTTTGTGGTGAGGGAGGCGTTGGTGGTGGTGAGGGAGGCGTTGATGGTGGTGAGGGAGGCAGTGGTGGTGGTGAGGGAGGCAGTGGTGGTGGTGAGGGAGGCGTTGGTGGTGGTGAGGGAGGCGTTGGTGGTGGTGAGGGAGGCGTTGATGGTGGTGAGGGAGGCAGTGGTGGTGGTGAGGGACGTGTTGGTGGTGGTGAGGGAGGCAGTGGTGGTGGTGAGGGAAGCAGTGGTGGTGGTGAGGGAGGCAGTGGTGGTGGTGAGGGAGGCAGTAGTGGTGGTGAGGGAGGCAGTGGTGGTGGTGAGGGAGGCAGTGGTGGTAAGGGAGGCAGTGGTGGTGGTGAGGGAGGCAGTGGTGGTGGTGAGGGAGGCAGTGGTGGTGGTGAGGGAGGCAGTGGTGGTGGTGAGGGAGGCAGTGGTGGTGGTGAGGGAGGCAGTGGTGGTGGTGAGGGAGGCAGTGGTGGTGGTGAGGGGGGCAGTGGTGGTGGTGAAGGGGGCAGTGGTGGTGGTGAGGGGGGCAGTGGTGGTGGTGAGGGAGGCGTTGGTGGTGGTGAGGGAGGCATTGGTGGTGGTGAGGGAGGCAGTGGTGGGTAAGGGAGGCAGTGGTGGTGGTGAGGGAGGCAGTGGTGGTGGTGAGGGAGGCAGTGGTGGTGGTGAGGGAGGCAGTGGTGGTGGTGAGGGAGGCAGTGGTGGTGGTGAGGGAGGCAGTGGTGGTGGTGAGGGAGGCAGTGTGGTGGTGAGGGAGGCGTTGGTGGATGGTGAGGGAGGCGTTGGTGGTGGTGAGGGAGGCATTTGGTGGTTGGTGAGGGAGGCAGAGGTGGTGGTGAGGGAGGCGTTGGTGGTGGTGAGGGGGGCGTTGGTGGTGAGGGAGGCAGTGGTGGTGGTGAGGTGGTGGTGGTGGTGAGGGAGGCAGTGGTGGTGGTGAGGGGGGCGTTGGTGGTGGTGAGGAGGCAGTGGTGGTGGTGAGGGAGGCAGTGGTGGTGGTGAGGGAGGCAGTGGTGGTGGTGAGGAGAGGCGTTGGTGGTGGTGAGGGAGGCAGTGGTGGTGGTGAGGGAGGCGTTGGTGGTGGTGAGGGGGGGCCGTTGGTGGTGAGGGAGGCAGTGGTGGTGGTGAGGGAGGTGGTGGTGGTGGTGAGGGAGGCAGTGGTGGTGGTGAGGGGGGCGTTGGTGGTGGTGAGGGAGGCAGTGGTGGTGGTGAGGGAGCAGTGGGGTGGTGAGGGAGGCAGTGGTGGTGGTGAGGGAGGCAGTGGTGGTGGTGAGGGAGGCGTGGTGGTGGTGAGGGAGGCATTGGTGGTGGTGAGGGAGGCATTGGTGGTGGTGAGGGAGGCAGTGGTGGTGTGAGGAGGCAGTGGTGGTGGTGAGGGAGGCAGTGGTGGTGGTGGGTGAGGGAGGCGTGGTGGTGGTGAGGGAGGCGTTGGTGGTGAGGGAGGCAGTGGTGGTGGTGAGGAGGCAGTGGTGGTGGTTGAGGGAGGCGTTGGTGGTGGTGAGGGAGGCGTTGATGGTGGTGAGGGAGGCAGTGGTGGTGGTGAGGGACGTGTTGGTGGTGGTGAGGGAGGCATTGGTGGTGGTGGGAGTGTTGGTGGTGGTGAGGGAGGCAGGCAGTGGTGGTGGTGAGGAGGCGTTGATGGTGGTGAGGGAGGCAGTGGTGGTGGTGAGGGAGGGGTTGATGGTGGTGAGGGAGGCAGTGGGGTGGTGAGGGACGTGTTGGTGGTGGTGAGGGAGGCAGTGGTGGTGGTGAGGGAGGCGTTGGTGGTGGTGAGGGAGCGTTGGTGGTGGTGAGGGAGGCAGTGGTGGTGGTGAGGGAGGCGTTGGTGGTGGTGAGGGAGGCGTTGGTGGTGGTGAGGGAGGCAGTGGTGGTGGTGAGGGACGTGTTAGTGGTGGTAAGGGAGGCAGTGGTGGTAGTGAGGGGGGCAGTGGTGGTGGTGAGGGAGGCGTTGGTGGTGGTGAGGGAGGCAGTGGTGGTAAGGGAGGCAGTGGTAGTGGTGAGGGAGGCAGTGGTGGTGGTGAGGGAGGCAGTGGTGGTGGTGAGGGAGGCGTTGGTGGTGGTGAAGGGGGCGTTGGTGGTGGTGAGGGGGGCGTGGTGGTGGTGAGGGGGGCGTTGGTGGTGGTGAGGGAGGCGTTGGTGGTGGTGAGGGAGGCGTGGTGGTGGTGAGGGAGGCAGTGGTGTTGGTGAGGGAGGCAATGGTGGTGGTGAGGGAGGCAGTGGTGGTGGTGAGGGACGTGTTGGTGGTGGTAAGGGAGGCAGTGGTGGTGGTGAGGGGGGCAGTGGTGGTGGTGAGGGAGGCGTTGGTGGTGGTGAGGGAGGCAGTGGTGGTAAGGGAGGCAGTGGTGGTGGTGAGGGAGGCAGTGGTGGTGGTGAGGGAGGCGTTGGTGGTGGTGAGGGGGGCGTTGGTGGTGGTGAGGGGGCGTTGGTGGTGGTGAGGGGGTCATTGGTGGTGGTGAGGGAGGCGTTGGTGGTGGTGAGGGAGGCGTTGGTGGTGGTGAGGGAGGCATTGGAGGTGGTGAGGGAGGCGTTGGTGGTGGTGAGGGAGGCATTGGAGGTGGTGAGGGAGGCGTTGGTGGTGGCGAGGGAGGCGTTGGTGGTGGTGAGGGAGGCAGTGGTGGTGGCGAGGGAGGCGTTGGTGGTGGTGAGGGAGGCAGTGGTGGTGGTGAGGGAGGCAGTGGTGGTGGTGAGGGAGGCAGTGGTGGTGGTGAGGGAGGCGTTGGTGGTGGTGAGGGAGGCGTTGGTGGTGGTGAGGGAGGCGTTGGTGGTGGTGAGGGAGGCGTTGGTGGTGGTGAGGGAGGCGTTGGTGGTGGTGAGGGAGGCGTTGGTGGTGGTGAGGGAGGCGTTGGTTGGTGGTGGTGAGGGAGGCGTTGGTGGTGGTGAGGGAGGCGTTGGTGGTGGTGAGGGAGGCGTTGGTGGTGGTGAGGGAGGCGTTGGTGGTGGTGAGGGAGGCAGTGGTGGTGGTGAGGGAGGCAGTGGTGGTGGTGAGGGAGGCAGTGGTGGTGGTGAGGGAGGCAGTGGTGGTGGTGAGGGAGGCAGTGGTGGTGGTGAGGGAGGCAGTGGTGGTGGTGAGGGAGGCGTTGGTGGTGGTGAGGGAGGCGTTGGTGGTGGTGAGGGAGGCAGTGGTGGTGGTGAGGGAGGCGTTGGTGGTGGTGAGGGGGGCGTTGGTGGTGAGGGAGGCAGTGGTGGTGGTGAGGGAGGTGGTGGTCGTGGTGAGGGAGGCAGTGGTGGTGGTGAGGGGGGCGTGGTGGTGGTGAGGGAGGCAGTGGTGGTGGTGAGGGAGGCAGTGGTGGTGGTGAGGGAGGCAGTGGTGGTGGTGAGGGAGGCGTTGGTGGTGGTGAGGGAGGCGTTGGTGGTGGTGAGGGAGGCAGTGGTGGTGGTGAGGGAGGCGTTGGTGGTGGTGAGGGGGGCGTTGGTGGTGAGGGAGGTGGTGGTGGTGGTGAGGGAGGCAGTGGTGGTGGTGAGGGAGGCAGTGGTGGTGGTGAGGGAGGCAGTGGTGGTGGTGAGGGAGGCAATGGTGGTGGTGAGGGAGGCAGTGTGGTGGAGAGGGAGGCAGTGGTGGTGGTGAGGGACGTGTGGTGGTGGTGAGGGAGGCGTTGGTGGTAAGGGAGGCAGTGGTGGTGGTGAGGGGGGCATTGGTGGTGGTGAGGGAGGCAGTGGTGGTGGTGAGGGAGGCAGTGGTGGTGGTGAGGGAGGCAGGCGTGGTGGTGGTGAGGGAGGCAGTGGTGGTGGTGAGGGAGGCAGTGGTGGTGGTGAGGGAGGCAGTGGTGGTGGTTGAGGGACGTGTTGGTGGTGGTGAGGGAGGCAGTGGTGGTGGTGAGGGAGGCAGTGGTGGTAAGGGAGGCAGTGGTGGTGGTGAGGGAGGCAGTGGGTGGTGGTGAGGAGGCAGTGGTGGTGGTGAGGGGAGGCAGTGGTGGTGGTGAGGGAGGCAGTGGTGGTGGTGAGGGGGGCAGTTGGTGGTGGTGAAGGGTGGCAGTGGTGGTGGTGAGGGGGCAGTGGTGGTGGTGGTGAGGGACGTGTTGGTGGTGGTGAGGGAGGCGTTGGTGGTAAGGGAGGCAGTGGGTGGTGGTGAGGGGGGCAGTGGTGGTGGTGAGGGAGGCATTGGTGGTGGTGAGGGAGGCAGTGGTGGTGGTGAGGGAGGCAGTGGTGGTGGTGAGGGAGGCAGTGGTGGTGGTGAGGGAGGCAGTGGTGGTGGTGAGGGAGGCAGTGGTGGTGGTGAGGGAGGCATTGGTGGTGGTGAGGGAGGCGTTGGTGGTGGTGAGGGAGGCGTTGGTGGTGGTGAGGACGCGTTGATGGTGGGTGAGGGAGGCGTTGATGGTGGTGAGGGAGGCGTTGTTTGTGGTGAGGGAGGCGTTGGTGGTGGTGAGGGAGGCGTTGATGGTGGTGAGGGAGGCAGTGGTGGTGGTGAGGGAGGCAGTGGTGGTGGTGAGGGAGGCGTTGGTGGTGGTGAGGGAGGCGTTGGTGGTGGTGAGGGAGGCGTTGATGGTGGTGAGGGAGGCAGTGGTGGTGGTGAGGGACGTGTTGGTGGTGGTGAGGGAGGCAGTGGTGGTGGTGAGGGAAGCAGTGGTGGTGGTGAGGGAGGCAGTGGTGGTGGTGAGGGAGGCAGTAGTGGTGGTGAGGGAGGCAGTGGTGGTGGTGAGGGAGGCAGTGGTGGTAAGGGAGGCAGTGGTGGTGGTGAGGGAGGCAGTGGTGGTGGTGAGGGAGGCAGTGGTGGTGGTGAGGGAGGCAGTGGTGGTGGTGAGGGAGGCAGTGGTGGTGGTGAGGGAGGCAGTGGTGGTGGTGAGGGAGGCAGTGGTGGTGGTGAGGGGGGCAGTGTGGTGGTGAGGGAGGCGTTGGTGTGGTGAGGGAGGCATTGGTGGTGTGTGAGGGAGGCAGTGGTGGTAAGGGAGGCAGTGGTGGTGGTGAGGGAGGCAGTGGTGGTGGTGAGGGAGGCAGTGGTGGTGGTGAGGGAGGCAGTGGTGGTGGTGAGGGAGGCAGTGGTGGTGGTGAGGGAGGCAGTGGTGGTGGTGAGGGAGGCGTTGGTGGTGGTGAGGGAGGCGTTGGTGGTGGTGAGGGAGGCATTGGTGGTGGTGAGGGAGGCATTGGTGGTGGTGAGGGAGGCAGAGGTGGTGGTGAGGGAGGCGTTGGTGGTGGTGAGGGGGGCGTTGGTGGTGAGGGAGGCAGTGGTGGTGGTGAGGTGGTGGTGGTGGTGAGGGAGGCAGTGGTGGTGGTGAGGGGGGCGTTGGTGGTGGTGAGGGAGGCAGTGGTGGTGGTGAGGGAGGCAGTGGTGGTGGTGAGGGAGGCAGTGGTGGTGGTGAGGGAGGCGTTGGTGGTGGTGAGGGAGGCAGTGGTGGTGGTGAGGGAGGCGTTGGTGGTGGTGAGGGGGGCGTTGGTGGTGAGGGAGGCAGTGGTGGTGGTGAGGGAGGTGGTGGTGGTGGTGAGGGAGGCAGTGGTGGTGGTGAGGGGGGCGTTGGTGGTGGTGAGGGAGGCAGTGGTGGTGGTGAGGGAGGCAGTGGTGGTGGTGAGGGAGGCAGTGGTGGTGGTGAGGGAGGCAGTGGTGGTGGTGAGGGAGGCAGTGGTGGTGGTGAGGGAGGCGTTGGTGGTGGTGAGGGAGGCATTGGTGGTGGTGAGGGAGGCATTGGTGGTGGTGAGGGAGGCAGTGGTGGTGGTGAGGGAGGCAGTGGTGGTGGTGAGGGAGGCAGTGGTGGTGGTGAGGGAGGCGTTGGTGGTGGTGAGGGAGGCGTTGGTGGTGAGGGAGGCAAGTGGTGGTGGTGTGAGGGAGGCAGTGGTGGTGGTGAGGGAGGCGTTGGTGGTGGTGAGGAGGCGTGATGGTGGTGAGGGAGGCCAGTGGTGGTGGTGAGGGGACGTGTTGGTGGTGGTGAGGGAGGCATTGGTGGTGGTGAGGGACGTGTTGGTGGGTGGTGAGGGAGGCAGTGGTGGTGGTGTGAGGGAGGCGTTGATGGTGGTGAGGGAGGCAAGTGGTGGTGGTGAGGGAGGGGTTGATGGTGGTGAGGGAGGCAGTGGTGGTGGTGAGGGACGTGTTGGTGGTGGTGAGGGAGGCAGTGGTGGTGGTGAGGGAGGCGTTGGTGGTGGTGAGGGAGGCGTTGGTGGTGGTGAGGGAGGCAGTGGTGGTGGTGAGGGAGGCGTTGGTGGTGGTGAGGGAGGCGTTGGTGGTGGTGAGGGAGGCAGTGGTGGTGGTGAGGGACGTGTTAGTGGTGGTAAGGGAGGCAGTGGTGGTAGTGAGGGGGGCAGTGGTGGTGGTGAGGGAGGCGTTGGTGGTGGTGAGGGAGGCAGTGGTGGTAAGGGAGGCAGTGGTAGTGGTGAGGGAGGCAGTGGTGGTGGTGAGGGAGGCAGTGGTGGTGGTGAGGGAGGCGTTGGTGGTGGTGAAGGGGGCGTTGGTGGTGGTGAGGGGGGCGTTGGTGGTGGTGAGGGGGGCGTTGGTGGTGGTGAGGGAGGCGTTGGTGGTGGTGAGGGAGGCGTTGGTGGTGGTGAGGGAGGCAGTGGTGTTGGTGAGGGAGGCAATGGTGGTGGTGAGGGAGGCAGTGGTGGTGGTGAGGGACGTGTTGGTGGTGGTAAGGGAGGCAGTGGTGGTGGTGAGGGGGGCAGTGGTGGTGGTGAGGGAGGCGTTGGTGGTGGTGAGGGAGGCAGTGGTGGTAAGGGAGGCAGTGGTGGCGGTGAGGGAGGCAGTGGTGGTGGTGAGGGGGGCAGTGGTGGTGGTGAGGGAGGCAGTGGTGGTGGTGAGGGGGGCAGTGGTGGTGGTGAAGGGGGCAGTGGTGGTGGTGAGGGGGGCAGTGGTGGTGGTGAGGGAGGCGTTGGTGGTGGTGAGGGAGGCATTGGTGGTGGTGAGGGAGGCAGTGGTGGTAAGGGAGGCAGTGGTGGTGGTGAGGGAGGCAGTGGTGGTGGTGAGGGAGGCAGTGGTGGTGGTGAGGGAGGCAGTGGTGGTGGTGAGGGAGGCAGTGGTGGTGGTGAGGGAGGCAGTGGTGGTGGTGAGGGAGGCAGTGGTGGTGGTGAGGGAGGCGTTGGTGGTGGTGAGGGAGGCGTTGGTGGTGGTGAGGGAGGCATTGGTGGTGGTGAGGGAGGCAGAGGTGGTGGTGAGGGAGGCGTTGGTGGTGGTGAGGGGGGCGTTGGTGGTGAGGGAGGCAGTGGTGGTGGTGAGGTGGTGGTGGTGGTGAGGGAGGCAGTGGTGGTGGTGAGGGGGGCGTTGGTGGTGGTGAGGGAGGCAGTAGTGGTGGTGGTGAGGGAGGCAGTGGTGGTGGTGAGGAGGCCAGTGGTGGTGGTGAGGGAGGAGTTGGTGGTGGTGAGGAGGCAGTGGTGTGGGTGAGGGAGGCGTTGGTGGTGGTGAGGGGGGCGTTGGTGGTGAGGGAGGCAGTGGTGGTGGTGAGGGAGGTGGTGGTGGTGGTGAGGGAGGCAGTGGTGGTGGGTGAGGGGCGTTGGTGGTGGTGAGGGAGGCAGTGGTGGTGGTGAGGGACGGCAGTGGTGGTGGTGAGGAGGCAGTGGTGGTGGTGAGGGAGGCAGTGGTGGTGGTGAGGGAGGCGTTGGTGGTGGTGAGGGAGGCATGGTGGTGGTGAGGGAGGCATTGGTGGTGGTGTGAGGGAGGCAGTGGTGGTGGTGAGGGAGCAGTGGTGGTGGTGAGGGAGGCAGTGGTGGTGGTGAGGGAGGCGTTGGTGGTGAGGGAGGCAGTGGTGGTGGTGAGGGAGGCGTTGGTGGTGGTGAGGGAGGCGTTGGTGGTGGTGAGGGAGGCGTTGATGGTGGTGAGGGAGGCAGTGGTGGTGGTGAGGGACGTGTTGTTGGTGGTGAGGGAGGCATTGGTGGTGGTGAGGGACGTGTTGGTGGTGGTGAGGGAGGCAGTGGTGGTGGTGAGGGAGGCGTTGATGGTTGGTGAGGGAGGCAGTGGTGGTGGTGAGGGAGGGGTTGATGGTGGTGAGGGAGGCAGTGGTGGTGTGAGGGACGTGTTGGTGGTGGTGAGGGAGGCAGTGGTGGTGGTGAGGGAGGCGTTGGTGGTGGTGAGGGAGGCGTTGGTGGTGGTGAGGGAGGCAGTGGTGGTGGTGAGGGAGGCGTTGGTGGTGGTGAGGGAGGCGTTGGTGGTGGTGAGGGAGTGGTGGTGGTGGTGAGGGAGGCAGTGGTGGTGGTGAGGGACGTGTTAGTGGTGGTAAGGGAGGCAGTGGTGGTAGTGAGGGGGGCAGTGGTGGTGGTGAGGGAGGCGTTGGTGGTGGTGAGGGAGGCAGTGGTGGTAAGGGAGGCAGTGGTAGTGGTGAGGGAGGCAGTGGTGGTGGTGAGGGAGGCTAGTGGTGGTGGTGAGGGAGGCGTTGGTGGTGGTGAAGGGGGCGTTGGTGGTGGTGAGGTGGGCGTTGGTGGTGGTGAGGGGGGCCGTTGGTGGTGGTGAGGGAGGCGTTGGTGGTGGTGAGGGAGGCGTTGGTGGTGGTGAGGGAGGCAGTGGTGTTGGTGAGGGAGGCAATGGTGGTGGTGAGGGAGGCAAGTGGTGGTGGTGAGGGACGTGTTGGTGGTGGTGAGGAGGCGTTGGTGGTAAGGGAGGCAGTGGTGGTGGTGAGGGGGGCAGTGGTGGTGGTGAGGGAGGCGTTGGTGGTGGTGAGGGAGGCAGTGGTGGTAAGGGAGGCAGTGGTGGCGGTGAGGGAGGCAGTGGTGGTGGTGAGGGAGGCAGTGGTGGTGGTGAGGGAGGCAGTGGTGGTGGTGAGGGAGGCAGTGGTGGTGGTGGTGAGGGAGGCGTTGGTGGTGGTGAGGGGGGCGTTGGTGGTGGTGAGGGAGGCAGTGGTGGTGGTGAGGGAGGCAGTGGTGGTGGTGAGGGAGGCGTTGGTGGTGGTGAGGGAGGCATTGGTGGTGGTGAGGGAGGCGTTGGTGGTGGTGAGGGAGGCAGTGGTGGTGGTGAGGGAGGCGTTGGTGGTGGTGAGGGAGGCGTTGGTGGTGGGTGAGGGAGGCGTTGGTGGTGGTGAGGGAGGCGTTGGTGGTGGTGAGGGAGGCGTTGGTGGTGGTGAGGGAGGCGTTGGTGGTGGTGAGGGAGGCGTTGGTGGTGGTGAGGGAGGCGTTGGTGGTGGTGAGGGAGGCAGTTGGTGGTGGTGAGGGAGGCGTTGGTGGTGGTGAGGGAGGCGTTGGTGGTGGTGAGGGAGGCGTTGGTGGTGGTGAGGGAGGCGGTGGTGGTGGTGAGGGAGGCGTTGGTGGTGGTGAGGGAGGCGTTGGTGGTGGTGAGGGAGGCGTTGGTGGTGGTGAGGGAGGCGTTGGTGGTGGTGGAGGGAGGTCGTTGGTGGTGGTGAGGGAGGCAGTGGTGGTGGTGAGGGAGGCAGTGGTGGTGGTGAGGGAGGCAGTGGTGGTGGTGAGGGAGGCAGTGGTGGTGGTGAGGGAGGCAGTGGTGGTGGTGAGGGAGGTGTTGGTGGTGGTGAGGGAGGCAGTGGTGGTGGTGAGGGAGGCAGTGGTGGTGGTGGTGAGGGAGGCGTTGGTGGTGGTGAGGGAGGCGTTGATAGTGGTGAGGGAGGCAGTGGTGGTGGTGAGGGAGGCGTTGATGGTGGTGAGGGAGGCAGTGGTGGTGGTGAGGGACGTGTTGGTGGTGGTGAGGGAGGCAGTGGTGGTGGTGAGGGAGGCAGTGGTGGTGGTGAGGGAGGCAGTGGTGGTGGTGAGGGACGTGTTGGTGGTGGTGAGGGAGGCATTGGTGGTGGTAAGGGAGGCAGTGGTGGTATGGGAGGCAGTGGTGGTGGTGAGGGAGGCAGTGGTGGTGGTGAGGGAGGCAGTGGTGGTGGTGAGGGAGGCAGTGGTGGTGGTGAGGGAGGCAGTGGTGGTGGTGAGGGGGGCAGTGGTGGTGGTGAGGGAGGCAGTGGTGGTGGTGAGGGAGGCAGTGGTGGTGGTGAGGGAGGCAGTGGTGGTGGTGAGGGAGGCAGTGGTGGTGGTGAGGGAGGCAGTGGTGGTGGTGAGGGAGGCAGTGGTGGTGGTGAGGGAGGCAGTGGTGGTGGTGAGGGAGGTGTTGGTGGTGGTGAGGGAGGCAGTGGTGGTGGTGAGGGAGGCAGTGGTGGTGGTGGTGAGGGAGGCGTTGGTGGTGGTGAGGGAGGCGTTGATAGTGGTGAGGGAGGCAGTGGTGGTGGTGAGGGAGGCGTTGGTGGTGGTGAGGGAGGCGTTGATGGTGGTGAGGGAGGCAGTGGTGGTGGTGAGGGAGGCGTTGGTGGTGGTGAGGGAGGCGTTGGTGGTGGTGAGGGAGGCGTTGGTGGTGGTGAGGGAGTGGTGGTGGTGGTGAGGGAGGCAGTGGTGGTGGTGAGGGACGTGTTAGTGGTGGTGTGGGAGGCAGTGGTGGTGGTGAGGGAGGCAGTGGTGGTGGTGAGGGGGGCAGTGGTGGTGGTGAGGGAGGCAGTGGTGGTGGTGAGGGGGGCAGTGGTGGTGGTGAGGGGGGCAGTGGTGGTGGTGAGGGAGGCAGTGGGTGGTGAGGGAGGCATTGGTGGTGGTGAGGGAGGCAGTGGTGGTAAGGGAGGCAGTGGTGGTGGTGAGGGAGGCAGTGGCTGGTGGTGGAGGGAGGCAGTGGTGGTGGTGAGGGAGGCAGTGGTTGGTGGTGGTGAGGGAGGCAGTGGTGGTGGTGAGGGGGGCAGTGGTGGTGGTGAGGGAGGCAGTGGTGGTGGTGAGGGAGGCAGTGGTGGTGGTGAGGGAGGCAGTGGTGGTGGTGAGGGAGGCAGTGGTGGTGGTGAGGAGGCGTTGGTGGTGGTGAGGGAGGCGTTGGTGGTGGTGAGGGAGGCGTTGTTGGTTGGTGTGGGAGGCATTGGTGGTGGTGAGGGGGGCGTGGTGGTAAGGGAGGTGGTGGTGGTGGTGAGGGAGGCAGTGGTGGTGTTGAGGGAGGCAGTGGTGGTGGTGAGGGGGGCGTTGGTGGTGGTGAGGGAGGCAGTGGTGGTGGTGAGGGAGGCAGTGGTGGTGGTGAGGGAGGCAGTGGTGGTGGTGAGGGAGGCAGTTGGTGGTGGTGAGGGAGGCGTTGGTGGTGGTAAGGGAGGCGTTGGTGGTGGTAAGGGAGGCGTTGGTGGTGGTGAGGGAGGCAGTGGTGGTGGTGAGGGAGGCGTTGGTGGTGGTGAGGGAGGCGTTGGTGGTGGTGAGGGAGGCGTTGGTGGTGGTGAGGGGGGCGTTGGTGGTGAGGGAGGCAGTGGTGGTGGTGAGGGAGGCGTTGGTGGTGGTGAGGGAGGGAGTGGTGGTGGTGAGGAGAGCGTTGGTGGTAAGGGAGGGGGGTTGTGGTGGTGGTGAGGGAGGGGGGTTGTGGTGGTGGTGAGGGAGGCGTTGGTGGTGGTGAGGGGGGCGTTGGTGGTGAGGGAGGCAGTGGTGGTGGTGAGGGAGGTGGTGGTGGTGAGGGAGGCAGTGGTGGTGGTGAGGGGGGCGTTGGTGGTGGTGAGGGAGGCAGTGGTGGTGGTGAGGGAGGCAGTGGTGGTGGTGAGGGAGGCAGTGGTGGTGGTGAGGGAGGCGTTGGTGGTGGTGAGGAAGGCATTGTTGGTGGTGAGGGAGGCAGTGGTGGTGGTGAGGGAGGCGTTGGTGGTGGTTGAGGGGGCGTAGGTGGTGAGGGAGGCAGTGGTGGTGGTGAGGGAGGTGGTGGTGGTGGTGGTGAGGGAGGCAAGTGGTGGTGGTGAGGGGGGCGTTGGTGGTGGTGAGGGAGGCAGTGGTGGGTGGTGAGGGAGGCAGTGGTGGTGGTGAGGGAGGCAGTGGTGGTGGTGAGGGAGGCAGTGGTGGTGGTGAGGGAGGCGTTGGTGGTGGTGAGGGAGACATTGGTGGTGGTGAGGGAGGCAGTGGTGGTGGTGAGGGAGGCAGTGGTGGTGGTGGTGAGGGAGGCGTTGGTGGTGGTGAGGGGGGCGTTGGTGGTGAGGGAGGCAGTGGTAGTGGTGAGGGAGGCAGTGGTGGTGGTGAGGGAGGCGTTGGTGGTGGTGAGGGAGGCGTTGATGGTGGTGAGGGAGGCATTGGTGGTGGTGAGGGAGGCGTTGGTGGTGGTGAGGGAGGCGTTGGTGGTGGTGAGGGACGTGTTGGTGGTGGTGAGGGAGGCGTTGATGGTGGTGAGGGAGGCAGTGGTGGTGGTGAGGGAGGCGTTGGTGGTGGTGAGGGAGGCGTTGGTGGTGGTGAGGGAGGCATTGGTGGTGGTGAGGGAGGCGTTGGTGGTGGTGAGGGAGGCGTTGTGGTGGTGAGGGAGGCAGTTGGTGGTGGTGAGGGAGGCGTGGTGGTGGTGAGGGAGGCATTGGTGGTGGTGAGGGAGGCGTTGGTGGTGGTGAGGGAGGCGTTGGTGGTGGTGAGGGAGGCATTGGTGGTGGTGAGGGAGGCGTTGGTGGTGGTGAGGGAGGCGTTGGTGGTGGTGAGGGATGCGTTGGTGGTGGTGAGGGAGGCGTTGGTGGTGGTGAGGGAGGCGTTGGTGGTGGTGAGGGAGGCAGTGGTGGTGGTGAGGGAGGCAGTGGTGGTGGTGAGGGAGGCAGTGGTGGTGGTGAGGGAGGCAGTGGTGGTGGTGAGGGAGGCAGTTGTGGTGGTGGTGAGGGAGGCAGTGGTGGTGGTGAGGGAGGGCAGTGGTGGTGGTGAGGGAGGTGTTGGTGGTGGTGAGGGGAGGCAGTGGTGGTGGTGAGGGAGGCAGTGGTGGTGGTGGTGAGGGAGGAGTTGATAGTGGTAAGGGAGGCAGTGGTGGTGGTGAGGGAGGCGGTTGATGGTGGTGAGGGAGGCAGTGGTGGTGGTGAGGGACTGTGTTGGTCGTGGTGACGGGAGGCAGTGGTGGTGGTGAGGGAGGCAGTGGTGGTGGTGAGGGAGGCAGTGGTGGTGGTGAGGGAGGCAGTGGTGGTGGTGAGGGACGTGTTGGTGGTGTGTGAGGGAGGCATTGGTGGTGGTGAGGGAGGCAGTGGTGGTAAGGGAGGCAGTGGTGGTGGTGAGGGAGGCAGTGTGTGGTGGTGAGGGAGGCAGTGGTGGTGGTGAGGGAGGCAGTGGTGGTGGTGAGGGAGGCAGTGGTGGTGGTGAGGGGGGCAGTGGTGGTGGTGAGGGAGGCAGTGGTGGTGGTGAGGGAGGCAGTGGTGGTGGTGAGGGAGGCAGGTGGTGGTGGTGAGGGAGGCATTGGTGGTGGTTGAGGGAGGCAGTGGTGGTGGTGAGGAGGCGTTGGTGGTGGTGAGGGACGTCGTAGGTGGTGGTGATGGGAGGCATTGGTGGTGGGGGTGAGGGGGGCGTTGGTGGGTAAGGGAGGTGGTGGTGGTGGTGAGGGAGGCAGTGGTGGTGTTGAGGGAGGCAGTGGTGGTGGTGAGGGGGGCGTTGTTGGTGGTGAGGGAGGCTAGTGGTTGGTGGTGAGGGAGGCAGTGGTGGTGGTGAGGGAGGCAGTGGTGGTGGTGAGGGAGGCAGTGTGGTGGTGAGGGAGGCGTTGGTGGGTGGTGTAAGGGAGGCATTGGTGGTGGTGAGAGGAGGCAGTGGTGGTGGTGAGGGAGGCGTTGGTGGTGGTGAGGGAGGCAGTTGGTGGTGGTGAGGGAGGCGTTGGTGGTGGTGAGGGGGCGTTGGTGGTGAAGGAGGCGTTGGTGGTGGTGAGGGAGGCGTTGGTGGTGGTGAGGGAGGGAGTGGTGGTGGTGAGGGAGGCGTTGGTGGTAAGGGAGGGGGTTGTGGTGGTGGTGATGGAGGGCGTTGTGGTGGTGAGGGAGGCGTGGTGGTGGTGAGGGGGCGTGGTGGTGAGGGAGGCAGTGGTGGTGGTGAGGGAGGTGGTGGTGGTGAGGGAGGCAGTGGTGGTGGTGAGGGGGGCGTTGGTGGTGGTGAGGGAGGCAGTGGTGGTGGTGAGGGAGGCAGTGGTGGTGGTGAGGGAGGCAGTGGTGGTGGTGAGGGAGGCGTTGGTGGTGGTGAGGAAGGCATTGGTGGTGGTGAGGGAGGCAGTGGTGGTGGTGAGGGAGGCGTTGGTGGTGGTGAGGGGGGCGTTGGTGGTGAGGGAGGCAGTGGTGGTGATGAGGGAGGTGGTGGTGGTGGTGGTGAGGGAGGCAGTGGTGGTGGTGAGGGGGGCGTTGGTGGTGGTGAGGGAGGCAGTGGTGGTGGTGAGGGAGGCAGTGGTGGTGGTGAGGGAGGCAGTGGTGGTGGTGAGGGAGGCGTTGGTGGTGGTGAGGGAGGCATTGGTGGTGGTGAGGGAGGCAGTGGTGGTGGTGAGGGAGGCAGTGGTGGTGGTGAGGGAGGCGTTGGTGGTGGTGAGGGGGGCGTTGGTGGTGAGGGAGGCAGTGGTAGTGGTGAGGGAGGCAGTGGTGGTGGTGAGGGAGGCATTGGTGGTGGTGAGGGAGGCGTTGATGGTGGTGAGGGAGGCAGTGGTGGTGGTGAGGGACGTGTTGGTGGTGGTGAGGGAGGCATTGGTGGTGGTGAGGGACGTGTTGGTGGTGGTGAGGGAGGCAGTGGTGGTGGTGAGGGAGGCGTTGATGGTGGTGAGGGAGGCAGTGGTGGTGGTGAGGGAGGCGTTGATGGTGGTGAGGGAGGCAGTGGTGGTGGTGAGGGACGTGTTGGTGGTGGTGAGGGAGGCATTGGTGGTGGTGAGGGACGTGTTGGTGGTGGTGAGGGAGGCAGTGGTGGTGGTGAGGGAGGCAGTGGTGGTGGTGAGGGAGGCGTTGGTGGTGGTGAGGGAGGCAGTGGTGGTGGTGAGGGAGGCGTTGGTGGTGGTGAGGGAGGCGTTGGTGGTGGTGAGGGAGGCGTTGGTGGTGGTGAGGGAGGCGTTGGTGGTGGTGAGGGAGTGGTGGTGGTGGTGAGGGAGGCAGTGGTGGTGGTGAGGGACGTGTTAGTGGTGGTGGTGAGGGACGTGTTAGTGGTGGTAAGGGAGGCGTTGGTGGTAAGGGAGGCAGTGGTGGTGGTAAGGGAGGCAGTGGTGGTGGTGAGGGGGGCAGTTGTGGTGGTGAGGGGGGCAGTGGTGGTGGTGAGGGAGGCGTTGGTGGTGGTGAGGGAGGCAGTGGTGGTAAGGGAGGCAGTGGTGGTGGTGAGGGAGGCAGTGGTGGTGGTGAGGGAGGCAGTGGTGGTGGCGAGGGAGGCGTTGGTGGTGGTGAGGGGGGCGTTGGTGGTGGTGAGGGGGGCGTTGGTGGTGGTGAGGGAGGCGTTGGTGGTGGTGAGGGAGGCGTTGGTGGTGGTGAGGGAGGCAGTGGTGGTGGTGAGGGAGGCAGTGGTGGTGGTGAGGGAGGCAGTGGTGGTGGTGAGGGAGGCAGTGGTGGTGGTGAGGGGGGCGTTGGTGGTGGTGAGGGAGGCGTTGGTGGTGGTGAGGGAGGCGTTGGTGGTGGTGAGGGAGGCGTTGGTGGTGGTGAGGGAGGCGTTGGTGGTGGTGAGGGAGGCGTTGGTGGTGGTGAGGGAGGCAGTGGTGGTGGTGAGGGAGGCGTTGGTGGTGGTGAGGGAGGCAGTGGTGGTGGTGAGGGAGGCAGTGGTGGTGGTGGTGAGGGAGGCAGTGGTGGTGGTGGTGAGGGAGGCAGTGGTGGTGGTGAGGGAGGCAGTGGTGGTGGTGAGGGAGGTGTTGGTGGTGGTGAGGGAGGCAGTGGTGGTGGTGAGGGAGGCAGTGGTGGTAAGGGAGGCAGTGGTGGTGGTGAGGGAGGCAGTGGTGGTGGTGAGGGAGGCAGTGGTGGTGGTGAGGGAGGCAGTGGTGGTGGTGAGGGAGGCAGTGGTGGTGGTGAGGGAGGCAGTGGTGGTGGTGAGAGAGGCGTTGGTGGTGGTGAGGGAGGCGTTGGTGGTGGTGAGGGAGGCATTGGTGGTGGTGAGGGAGGCAGTGGTGGTGGTGAGGGAGGCGTTGGTGGTGGTGAGGGGGGCGTTGGTGGTGAGGGAGGCAGTGGTGGTGGTGAGGGAGGCAGTGGTGGTGGTGAGGGAGGCGTTGGTGGTGGTGAGGGAGGCGTTGGTGGTGGTGAGGGAGGCGTTGGTGGTGGTGAGGGACGTGTTGGTGGTGGTGAGGGAGGCATTGGTGGTGGTGAGGGGGGCGTTGGTGGTAAGGGAGGCAGTGGTGGTGGTGAGGGAGGTGGTGGTGGTGGTGAGGGAGGCAGTGGTGGTGGTGAGGGAGGCATTGGTGGTGGTGAGGGAGGCAGTGGTGGTGGTGAGGGAGGCAGTGGTGGTGGTGAGGGAGGCAGTGGTGGTGGTGAGGGAGGCAGTGGTGGTGGTGAGGGAGGCATTGGTGGTGGTGAGGGAGGCAGTGGTGGTGGTGAGGGAGGCAGTGGTGGTGGTGAGGGAGGCAGTGGTGGTGGTGAGAGAGGCGTTGGTGGTGGTGAGGGAGGCGTTGGTGGTGGTGAGGGAGGCATTGGTGGTGGTGAGGGAGGCAGTGGTGGTGGTGAGGGAGGCGTTGGTGGTGGTGAGGGAGGCGTTGGTGGTGGTGAGGGGGGCGTTGGTGGTGAGGGAGGCAGTGGTGGTGGTGAAGGAGGCAGTGGTGGTGGTGAGGGAGGCGTTGGTGGTGGTGAGGGAGGCGTTGGTGGTGGTGAGGGAGGCGTTGGTGGTGGTGAGGGACGTGTTGGTGGTGGTGAGGGAGGCATTGGTGGTGGTGAGGGGGGCGTTGGTGGTAAGGGAGGCAGTGGTGGTGGTGAGGGAGGTGGTGGTGGTGGTGAGGGAGGCAGTGGTGGTGGTGAGGGAGGCAGTGGTGGTGGTGAGGGAGGCAGTGGTGGTGGTGAGGGAGGCAGTGGTGGTGGTGAGGGAGGCAGTGGTGGTGGTGAGGGAGGCATTGGTGGTGGTGAGGGAGGCATTGGTGGTGGTGAGGGAGGCAGTGGTGGTGGTGAGGGAGGCAGTGGTGGTGGTGAGGGAGGCAGTGGTGGTGGTGAGGGAGGCAGTGGTGGTGGTGAGGGAGGCAGTGGTGGTGGTGAGGGGGGCGTTGGTGGTGGTGAGGGAGGCAGTGGTGGTGGTGAGGGAGGCTGTGGTGGTGGTGAGGGAGGCAGTGGTGGTGGTGAGGGAGGCAGTGGTGGTGGTGAGGGAGGCGTTGGTGGTGGTGAGGGAGGCATTGGTGGTGGTGAGGGAGGCAGTGGTGGTGGTGAGGGAGGCGTTGGTGGTGGTGAGGGAGGCGTTGGTGGTGGTGAGGGGGGCGTTGGTGGTGAGGGAGGCAGTGGTGGTGGTGAGGGAGGCGTTGGTGGTGGTGAGGGAGGGAGTGGTGGTGGTGAGGGAGGCGTTGGTGGTGAGGGAGGGGGGTTGTGGTGGTGGTGAGGGAGGGGGGTTGTGGTGGTGGTGAGGGAGGGGGGTTGTGGTGGTGGTGAGGGAGGGGGGTTGTGGTGGTGGTGAGGGAGGGGGTTGTGGTGGTGGTGAGGGAGGGGGGTTGTGGTGGTGGTGAGGGAGGGGGGTTGTGGTGGTGGTGAGGGAGGGGGGTTGTGGTGGTGGTGAGGGAGGGGGGTTGTGGTGGTGGTGAGGGAGGGGGGTTGTGGTGGTGGTGAGGGAGGGGGGTTGTGGTGGTGGTGAGGGAGGGGGGTTGTGGTGGTGGTGAGGGAGGGGGGTTGTGGTGGTGGTGAGGGAGGGGGTTGTGGTGGTGGTGAGGGAGGGGGGTTGTGGTGGTGGTGAGGGAGGGGGGTTGTGGTGGTGGTGAGGGAGGGGGGTTGTGGTGGTGGTGAGGGAGGGGGGTTGTGGTGGTGGTGAGGGAGGGGGGTTGTGGTGGTGGTGAGGGAGGGGGGTTGTGGTGGTGGTGAGGGAGGGGGGTTGTGGTGGTGGTGAGGGAGGGGGGTTGTGGTGGTGGTGAGGGAGGGGGGTTGTGGTGGTGGTGAGGGAGGGGGTTGTGGTGGTGGTGAGGGAGGGGGGTTGTGGTGGTGGTGAGGGAGGGGGGT
Source organism: Procambarus clarkii (assembly GCF_040958095.1). Classification (NCBI taxonomy): domain Eukaryota; kingdom Metazoa; phylum Arthropoda; class Malacostraca; order Decapoda; family Cambaridae; genus Procambarus; species Procambarus clarkii. The sequence continues at coordinate 2,948,919 of NC_091230.1, read as the reverse complement.
TGTGGTGGTGGTGAGGGAGGGGGGTTGTGGTGGTGGTGAGGGAGGGGGGTTGTGGTGGTGGTGAGGGAGTGTAGGGTGGTCATGTTTGTAAGAATGGCGGAGGGGAGGAAGGTTGCTGACCACACATGGTTGCCAAACCTCTCATCCATTCTGTATTAAAAATTTCAATCTTAGCTGTAAAATATTTGTGCATAAATGTTACTTTTCGTGTATTAATATACATTATTGATCATGAACATGTTTTATTGTTTCCTGTAGAAAACAACAGCTGACTTGGCATTGTGTGGTGGTGTGTGGGGCCGGGTACTGGGTGTGGGGGTGGGGGAGGGTTCCTGGGGGTGTGAGAGGAGACTTGTCAACCCATCAATTATGGACTGCTGACTCCACGCCACATGTTTATCTCGATATTCACAAAATTAAGAGAGAAAATTTTACCATTTCAGTGGCTTGTAACACATTGCTCTATCATATTCCTTATTCAAAATGAAGAATGCATAATAAATGGATGTTTGTCAGTGGTGAGGGGGATGTATTAGGGGGTTAGGAAGTCAGCTAGCTCGTCTATATTTTTTTGTATTTTTATTTGTCGGGTGAGTTGAATGAGACGCTTCCAAGCCTGCTGCCTCAATCCACTCCATGGATGGTGTCGTTGGTATGGTGGGTGTGGGGGATGGTGTGGGTGGTGTGGTGGATGGTGTGGGTGTTGGGTATGGTGTGGGTGGTGGGGCAAGTGGTGTGGGGGATGATGTGGGTGGTGTGGGGGATGATGTGGGTGGTGTAGGGGGATGGTGTGGGGGGTGGTGTAGGGGATGGTGTGGGGGGTGTGGAGGATGGTGTTGGTGGTGGGGGGATGGTTAATGCCCCATCTCAGATTATTATTGACACCTAAAGGGCATGAAAGATATTATAATGAAGCAGTGCCCAACGAAGAAACAAACTAAAATTCAAAAGTATTTGGTACGGTTTCACAGTAGGCCTACAGAACCAGCACTAGCAAGGACTCCCTTCATGAGTCAGGTGCAATGTTTCCTAATGCTAATGTGTCCTGGCATATGGTTGGGGCCGGACGGATGGAACGAATTCCACACTGGAACGAATCGGCTTCGCCCCATATAGTTCGTTCAAGTGAGGACACACTATATATTTATTTTATTTATTTATTTAAATAAAAATTGTTTGGTGTCTTAACTTTTTTACTTACATTAATTTCAGAATGACCCGAGTAAACTGAAACGCAAGTTTTCTTCGTTCTTTAAATCCCTTGTAATCGAGTTGGATAAAGACCTTTATGGCCCAGACAATCATCTGGTCGAGTGGCATCGAACAGCAACTACCCAGGAAACCGATGGTTTTCAGGTATGTTTAGTTTGTTACTTTTCTTTCAGCCAATATTGGTATCCAGTATGTGCATGGGTATGGAAAAATTAAGGATCTGATTAACACTTTCGCGCTCCGTGGAAACTCGCAGTTGACAGGGGGGTCATGGCCCCTCCGTGCGGGTAAGCGCGTGGTGACACCCAAATGTGTATACTCGTTCCAGCTTTCTCACCTTAATTCTCGTGCTATGTTGCTCGTTTTGGTATCATTGTGTTCACAATTAAATTCTCTACAGGTGTGTATAAATATAATGTCCAAAAGCCTAGCGTGACTCCCAACAGCAAAGCGTAAAGTCGGCAAAAACGCACAAAATCAGTAACATGTGCATTCTCGTTCCATTTTTTTACCTTAATTCTCGTGCTACGTTGCTCGTTTTGGTATCATTGTGTTCGCAATTAAATTCCCTACAGATGTGTATGAATAAAATGTACAAAAGGCTGGAGTGCCTCCCCGCAGAAAAGCCTAAAGTTACCCGTGAACGAGCACCATTTTGTACATTGCAACCTAATGTTCAACTCGTTCAATTTGATAACATCGAATTTCGTGCTACGTCGCTCGTTTTGGTATCAAATTGTTCGCAATAAAAAGGCGAGTATTTTAAAACTAGTCCCAGAATAATAAAGCAATAACTGGATTTTTAACAAATATTTTAATTCTGGACGCTCATCATCACAAATTTATTTATATCTTTCAAGTTTTCTGACATAAATATTTGTGTTATATCTTTCATTTTGGTATCAAATTGTTCGCAATAAAAAGGCGCGCATTTTAAAACTAGTCCCAAGATAATAGGACAATAAATAGAATTTTAACAAATATTTTAATATTCGGACCATAGGCCTATTTATAATATTTCAAGTGTTTGGACATCAAGTTTCATGTTATATCTTTGATTTTGGTATCAAATTGTGTGCAATCTAAAGGCGCTTATTTTAAAACCACTACCAGATTGATCTGATAAAATTTAAATTTTTAAAAAGTATTTTAATGAGTGACTCAGTACTGCGTCGTTGGAACACATTCAGTAGAAAAATGAGTGACGAGATAGTCAGTCTGTGGAACCTCAAAGTGTTAAGTGTGGCACTTATCACTATCGCCCACGGACGACGCAGCATTGCGTCGCTTTTTTATTAGACGGAGTTCCAGGCTGTGTCGCTATCGGCGGCAAATTGGCGGCGGCTTCGGGAAGGGCGCGCCGCGGTTTTGGACATTATATGCATATACGCTTGTGTTTGGAATTTCATTGCGAACACAATGATACCAAAATGAAAGTCCTAGGACTAGAATTGAGGTACGAAAGTTGAAAAGAGAAAACCACTTTATTTTTCTTTATTAGCGCTCACTGGGGTAATGCTCCGTCACTTTCTCTGTTTGCTGTGGTTGTTACACCTGGATTTTGAACTTTATATATGCATATAGTCCTGTAGGGAATTCTATTGTGAACACAATGATACCAAAATGAAAGACCTAAGACGAGAATTGAGGTGACCAAAGTGAAAAGAATGTACACATTTTATTGCTCTTGTGCGATCCCATATAACTCGCTCTCACTTTCTCTGTTTGCTGCGAGTGGTAAGCCGGGCTTTTTGAGTTTATGTGCATTTACGCCTCTAGATAATTCTATTGCGAACACATTGATACCAAATTGATAAACCTATCGCGAGAATTGAGGTGACAAAGTTGAAGAGAGTATACACTTCTCAGTATTACTGCGCTCTCTAATGGATGGCCTGGAGCTCTCTTCTGGGTAACCGCGGCCTGCTTTCATCATGTTGGCGGGTAGAGCGCTCTACGGTTTTTGACATTATATGCATATACTTCTGTTGGGAAATCTATTGCGAACACATTGATACCAAAATGAAAGACCTAGGACCAGAATTGAGGTGACCAAAGTGAAAAGAATGTACACATTTTCTTGCTCTTGCGCGATCCCGGATAACTCGCTCTCACTTTCTCTGTGTGCTGCGGGTGGTAAGCCGGGCTTTTTGAGTTTATGTGCATTTACGCCTCTAGATAATTCTATTGCGAACACATTGATACCAAATTTAATATCTTAGCACAAGAATTGAAGTGACAAAGTTGAAAAGAGTATACACTTCTCAGAATTACCGCGCTCTCCTCTCGCCCTCCCAGGGAACGCCAATCCCCACCTTAGGTAGTGCGGCGTTCCCGGGCGCAAAACGCGAAAGTGTTAAACAGTTAGCTAGCTTCAGGAAGCTTCCAGGGCTCACCCAGAAACTGGCATTTTATTACATTCAATACTGGTTTTTTGAGTTCAGATATGAAGGGAAGTCAAGAAGGGAAGAACTCTTTAAATAAGAATGAATATTTCAACACAAAATGTCCAGTTTTTCATATAAAAGGTACCAACCGAATAAGATCAACAAACCACCTCGATGAAAGCAGCCACAATACTATTTACTAGGATGATTTTTTAGCAAGAGGAGAAGAATGGCTAAAAATGACCAGACTCTACCACCAACTCTGTCAAATGCTAGAGGACGCAAACACAGTGGCCTCCTTACTAGATCTTCGCATATAAACACCAAGTAAAGCATCCAGCACTTCCACAAACATAACATCATTTTTATTTGCCAACATTCAGAGTATAAAAAGATGCAAATGTAACAAAGCGCACTTCATAGATGGCCTCCTACATGAGGCAAATGCGTGTTTGCAGCCTTAATGAAAACTCACACCAAGGACTACCATGATGGTGAAATATGGATTTCGGAGTACAATCTTTTCAGATGTGATACGAAACACAGGCTACAGGGTGGGGTCAGCCTGTACATCAAGGACACACTCATCTGTACTGAGCTGCTAAACACCTCAAATGATAAGGTGGAAGTGCTGATAATCAAAGAAGAGATCTTAAATGTAGTTATTGTCCTTGTATATAAGTCACCGGAGGCAAATCACTAGCAGTTTAAAGACCAACTAATGAAAATAGAACACTGCTTGGAAAACCTCACAAATCCAGACCCAAACATCATCCTGTTTGGGGATTTCAACCTATAGCACCTAAAATCGAATATCATAGCTGATACAGTTGTATCAGAGAATTCCAGAAAGTAGCCTAAATAAACAGTCACATGCAAATGACCTGCTACAGATGTGCGACAGATTTGCCTTAAACCAGCAAATAGTAGAACCAACTAGGAAGAACAAGCTGGACCTCATTTTCACTAATAATGATGAATTGATAAGGAACATAATGATTACAAATATCTGTTACTCAGATCACAACTTAATTGAAGTTCTGACAAGCATGGGGAATAGACCTTCAAAACCAATCCAGATTCCCAGTGGAGGATATTTCAGCAAATTCATCTTTAATAATAAACAGATAAACTGAGAGCAAATAAACCAAGACTTCACAAAAATAAGCTGGGAAGAACAGCTAGAAAATGTATACCTGAACCAGTGCCTGGAAAAAATAAGCTCAGTAGCACTAGAAATATGCTCAAACCGCATGCCCCTAAGAAAAAAACTGAAGAGATGCAGATTGGAACGGGAACGTCGTTCCCTCTATGGGCGAAGAAAACAAGTCACAGAACAACTTGAGAGTCGCACCTTCTCTCAAGAATGTTGAAGAAGGTTATGTAGAGAAATAGAAACAATTGAACTAAAGCTACAGGAATCATACAAAACCCAGGAGAGGCAAAGAGAGCAAAAGGCCATCAGTGAAATAGAGAGAAATCCGAAATTGTTTTCTCCTGTGCAAAATCAAGATCAAAAACCGCAACTAGTATCGGGCCCCTGCAAAAGGGAGATGGAACTTTCACTGATGACAAAAAAGAAATGAGCGAAATACTGAGGAATCAGTATGACTGGTTTCAGCGAGCCACTGAACACACTGAAGATTGATAACCCAAATGAATTTTTCATGGATATGATACCAACATCAAATTATATATCAGTTGTCACCCTATCCCCACTGGATTTTGAAGAAGCCATAGATAGTATGCCTATGCACTCTGCACCAGGCCCTGGTTTTTGGAAAACTATATTCATCAAGAACTGTAAAAAACCACTATCGCAGGCCCTTCACATTCTTTGGAGACAAAGCCTAGATACTGGCATTATCCCTGACATAATAAAAACAGCAGAGATAGCTCCACTCCATAAAGGAGGAAATAAGGCAGAGGCAAAAAATTACAGACGATAGCACTAACATCGCACATTATAAAATTTTTTGAGAGAGTGCTAAGAAGTAAGATCACAAAATACATGGAATCACAGCATCTCCATAACCCCGGCCAACATGGTTTTAGAACAGGGCGCTCTTGCCTATCACAGTTGCTAGACCACTGTGACATGGCACTAGATGCCATGGAAGACAAACAAAACGTTGATGTCCTTTACACAGATTTTGCAAAAGCCTTCGACAAATGTGACCATGGTGTTATTGCACATAAAATGCATTCAAAAGGAATTACCGGAAAAATAGGCATATGGATCTACAATTTCCTGACTAATAGAACCCAATGTGTAATAGTCAACAAAATCAAATCCGGTCCATGAACCGTGAAGAGCTCAGTCCCCCAGGGTACTGTTCTTGCTCCAGTACTTTTTCTCATCCTCATATCAGACATAGACAAGGACACAACCTATAGTACTGTATCATCCTTTGCAGATGACACTAGGATTTTTATGATAGTAGACAACATAGAGGACACAGCAAACCTCCAATCAGATGTAAATCAGGTCTTTCTATGGGCTACTGAAAATAATATGGTGTTTAACGAAGATCCAGCTCATGCGCTACGGAAAAATTGAAAATATAAAAACGGAAACCACGTACAAAATGCAGTCAAATCATAACATAGAACGAAAAGGCAATGTAAAGGATTTGGGTGTCGTAAAGGATATAAAGGATGATCATGTCGGAAGATCTTTCCTTTAAAGAACACAATAAAGTAGCCGTCACAACTAAAAAGAAAAATGACAGGTTGGATAGCAAGAACCTTTCACACCAGAGATGCTATACCGGTGATGACACTTTTCAAGACGCTAGTGCTCTCTAGAGTGGAATACTGCTGCACAGTGACAGCCCCTTTCAAAGCTGGAGAAATTGCTGACCTGGAGAGTGCGCAGAGATCCTTTACTGCTAGGATCCACTCATTAAAACATTTAAACTATTGGGACCGACCAGAGAGCCTAAATCTGTATTCTCTTGAGTGCAGGCGGGAGAGATACATAATAATTTACACTTGGAAAATAGAGGGACTGGTCCTAAACCTGCATACAGAAATGACATCACATGAAACCAGAAGGCATGGCAGGATGTGCAGAATACCCCTATTGAAAAGCAGAGTTGCAACAGGTACTCTGAGGGAGAACTCTATCAACATCAGAGGCCTGAGGCTGTTCAACGAACTTCCACTACACATAAGGGGCATAACTGGCCGACCCCTCACAGTGTTCAAGAGAGAATTTGACAAACACCTCCAAAGGATACCTGATCAACCAGGCTGTGATTCATACGTTAGGCTTTGAGCAGCCGCGTCCAACAGCCTGGTTGACCAGTCCAACAACGAGGAGGCCTGGTTGACCAGTCCAACAATGAGGAGGTCTGGTCGACGACCGGGCCGTGTGGTCGCTAAGTCCCGGAATCACCTTAAGGTAACCTCAAGGTAAGGTAAGGCAGAGCACAGTGGTACTAGTGTTGGAAACAGGTTTGGGATGAAAGAAATTGTTTAGCTTGAGAATAGGCACAGTTGATGAAATGTAAGGGATATCCAAGGCAATCATGAAACTGAGGGGTCACTGATGCATAGAGTGCGAAGGAAGATAGACTAGAACACTTTTCTTAACAGGAGGAGGATGGTAGAAAAAGAAGTCAATGTACATACCACCATGCATGAGTTTGTAGTAAGTACATCAAGAAAAGTAAGGAGGGAATTAGATTCCCATTCAACTTTGAAATTGATAGGAGCCTGATTGTTAAGAAAGGAGAAGAAAGACTGGAAAAGACTCGGGTCATGAGGCCATAGAGTAAAAATGTCATCAACATTACACACACAAATCACACTAACGTGATGCATCAAATGAACAAATCCACATATCCTCGTCATGGCCCGTGTGGATTTGTTCATGTCATCAACATAGCGAAGAGATCGAGAGAGAGAGAGAGAGAGAGACAGAGAGAGAGATCGAGAGACAGAGAGAGAGATCGAGAGAGAGATCGAGAGATCGAGAGAGAGAGAGAGAGATCGAGAGACAGAGAGAGAGATCGAGAGACAGAGAGAGAGATCGAGAGACAGAGAGAGAGATCGAGAGACAGAGAGAGAGATCGAGAGACAGAGAGAGAGATCGAGAGAGAGAGATCGAGAGAGAGAGAGATCGAGAGAGAGAGAGATCGAGAGAGAGAGAGAGATCGAGAGAGAGATCGAGAGAGAGAGAGAGAGAGAGAGAGAGAGCGATCGATCGAGAGAGAGAGAGAGAGAGAGAGAGAGAGAGAGAGAGAGAGAGAGCGCGATCGAGAGAGAGAGAGAGAGAGAGAGCGCGATCGAGAGAGAGAGAGAGAGCGATCGAGAGAGAGAGCGATCGAGAGAGAGAGAGAGAGAGAGAGAGAGAGAGAGAGAGAGAGAGAGAGAGAGAGAGAGAGAGAGAGAGAGAGAGAGAGAGAGCGATCGAGAGAGAGAGAGAGAGCGATCGAGAGAGAGAGAGAGAGAGAGAGAGAGAGAGAGAGAGAGAGAGAGAGAGAGCGATCGAGAGAGAGAGAGAGCGATAGAGAGAGAGAGAGAGAGAGAGAGAGAGAGAGAGAGAGAGAGAGAGAGCGATCGAGAGAGAGAGAGAGAGAGCGATCGATCGATCGAGAGAGAGAGAGCGATCGAGAGAGAGAGAGAGAGAGAGAGAGAGAGAGAGAGAGCGAGAGAGCGATCGATCGAGAGAGAGCGAGAGAGCGATCGATCGATCGAGAGAGAGAGCGAGAGAGCGATCGAGAGAGAGAGAGAGAGCGAGAGAGCGATCGAGAGAGAGAGCGAGAGAGCGATCGAGAGAGAGAGAGAGAGCGAGAGAGAGCGATCGAGAGAGAGAGAGAGAGAGCGATCGAGAGAGAGAGAGAGCGATCGAGAGAGAGAGAGAGCGATCGATCGATCGAGAGAGAGAGAGCGATCGATCGAGAGAGAGAGAGAGAGAGCGATCGATCGAGAGAGAGAGAGAGAGAGCGATCGATCGAGAGAGAGAGAGCGATCGATCGAGAGAGAGAGAGCGATCGAGAGAGAGAGAGAGAGAGAGAGAGCGATCGAGAGAGAGAGAGAGAGAGAGAGAGCGATCGATCGAGAGAGAGAGAGAGAGCGATCGATCGATCGAGAGAGAGAGAGCGATCGAGAGAGAGAGAGCGATCGAGAGAGAGAGAGAGAGCGATCGAGAGAGAGAGAGAGAGAGCGATCGAGAGAGAGAGAGAGAGCGATCGATCGAGAGAGAGCGATCAATCGAGAGAGAGAGAGAGCGATCGATCGAGAGAGAGAGAGAGCGATCGATCGAGAGAGAGAGAGCGATCGATCGAGAGAGAGAGAGAGAGCGATCGATCGATCGAGAGAGAGAGCGATCGATCGATCGAGAGAGAGAGCGATCGATCGATCGAGAGAGAGAGAGCAATCGATCGATCGATCGAGAGAGAGAGCGATTGATCGAGAGAGAGAGAGAGCGATCGATCGATCGAGAGAGAGAGTGATCGATCGAGAGAGAGCGATTGATCGAGAGAGAGCGATCGATCGATCGAGAGAGAGAGCGATCGATCGATCGAGAGAGAGAGAGCGATCGATCGAGAGAGAGAGAGCGATCGATCGATCGAGAGAGAGAGCGATCGATCGATCGAGAGAGAGAGCGATCGATCGATCGAGAGAGAGAGCGATCGATCGATCGAGAGAGAGAGAGAGCGATCGATCGAGAGAGAGAGAGAGCGATCGATCGAGAGAGAGAGAGAGCGATCGAGAGAGAGCGATCGAGAGAGAGAGAGCGATCGAGAGAGAGAGAGCGATCGAGAGAGAGAGAGAGAGGGAGAGAGAGAGAGAGAGAGAGAGAGAGAGAGAGCGATCGAGAGAGAGAGAGAGAGAGAGAGAGAGCGATCGAGAGAGAGAGAGAGAGAGAGAGAGAGAGAGAGAGAGAGAGAGAGAGCGATCGAGAGAGAGAGAGAGAGAGAGAGCGATCGAGAGAGAGAGAGAGAGAGAGCGATCGAGAGAGAGAGAGAGAGAGAGCGATCGAGAGAGAGAGAGAGAGCGATCGAGAGAGAGAGAGAGAGAGAGAGAGCGATCGAGAGAGAGAGAGAGAGAGAGAGAGCGATCGAGAGAGAGAGAGAGAGAGAGAGAGAGAGAGAGAGAGAGAGAGAGAGAGAGAGCGATCGAGAGAGAGAGAGAGAGAGAGAGAGAGAGAGAGAGAGAGAGAGAGCGATCGAGAGAGCGAGAGAGCGATCGAGAGAGAGAGAGCGATCGATCGATCGAGAGAGAGAGCGATCGATCGAGAGAGAGAGCGCGATCGAGAGAGAGAGAGAGCGATCGAGAGAGAGAGAGAGAGAGAAAGAGAGCGATCGAGAGCGATCGATCGATCATGGGAAGAAAAACAGTTACAAAGTATTCCATATAGAGATTGGCAAGACCAGGGAGGAGAGAGGGAACCCATAGCGACACCGAAAGTTTGAGAGAAGCCTTTTCCATTGAAAGAGAAGAGGAGTCAACATAGTCTGATGATTTCGAGAAAAACATCAGTATGAAGTGGGACATAAAGAAAGCCCATAGTCAGTCGCCTTCTGACAAAGGAAAGAAAGAATAAAAACTTTAAAGGGAACATAAGTTAATAGAGAGTTGACATCAACACAAAGCATCTTACAGGAAGGCTGGAGGCACAGTCTTCCTATGAAGTCCTGAGTGTGACGAAGGTGAGCAGGAGAAACAGTACCAAGATAAGGAGTCAGAATTTTGGCAAGCCAGGAGGCAAGAGATAGCCGACAGAGCCTCCTGAAGAAATGATAGGACAAAGAGGAGCGCCAGGTTTTTGAATCTTAAATAGACCATAGAAATAAAGAGGAGAAGGGCAAATGACACAGAAACATTATTAGAGCGAAGTCAGGAGGACAAAGACTAAGAGAGCTGTCTTAGTTTGTGGTTGAAGTTAGTTCTAAGGCGATCCAAAGGGTTAGAAATCAGATGAGCATATGTGCAGGAGTCAGAGAGCAAAACCTCAGTCGGCTGGTGGTAGTCCACATGGTCCAGGACAACCACTGAATTGCCTTTGTTGGAAGGAAAGATAACAATAGAGTTGTTAGCCTTCAGGGAGGCATGGGCAAGCTGGAAGTGATGAGGAGGGTGGTGATTTTTAGAAAACAAACAAACAAACAAACAAAAGTGGGGATAAGGGCCTCCCCCCCCCCCTTCCCCTGAAGGAAGACAAAAAAACTAACTGTCAAGAGTGGGGGATAAGGGACCCTCCTGAAGGAAGATGGGTCCTTAAAGAATACTAGAGTAAAATATTACTCCTCTTTTTCCATATAATTTAGTAATATTGCAGTTAAGTTTGGTAATTGGAACATAGTGAGAACATTTTCTGTAAACATTGATCATATATATCAATTTTGCTTAATGCTGTGTTATTCATATATCATATATTTTCAACAATCTTTCCCCAACAGGTAAAGCGACCTGGAGATAAAAATGTCCGGTGCACCATCCTGCTTTTGCTGGATTATCAGCCACATCAGTTCAAGTTGGATCCACGTCTAGCCCGCCTTTTGGGAGTGCACACACAGACACGCCCTGTTATCATTACAGCACTCTGGCAGTATATTAAAACTCACAAGTTGCAAGACAGTCATGAGAGAGAATACATCAATTGTGACAAGTATCTGGAACAGGTTAGTCTTGTGAATTTTTCCTGATGCCAAATGTGTGCTGTTAATGTACCTGTGTTGTACCTGGATGAGATGCTGGGAGTTCTACTCTCCAAGCCCAGCCTGGCGCTGAGTTAGACTTGTGATCTTGGTCCAACAGGCTGCTGCTTGGAGCATCTCACAGGCCCACATATCCACTACATCCCAGTTGGTCTGGCATGTCTTGCAGAAAACTGTCCATTTTTTTCTTGAAGACATCCACTTTTGTTCGAGCAATATTTCTTATACCTGCTGGGAGGATATTCAACAACTGTGGACCTCAGATGTACACACAGTGCTCTCTAATGGTGCCTTTGGGGAGTTCACTCATTGTTCACTCCAGTATGTTGTTATTTTTCTGTGCAAATTTGGGACGTGGCCCTCCTCCTTCGGAGGGTTCAGAGTTTGCGGGGCAGGCCTCTTTCCCTGCGCTCTGTCAGGTCATCTTGGAGTGGGTGCACTTGGGCTTGGTCGGAACGTCTTCATCCCTCGGGTGGATTTCCCGCCTGTTTCCAGTCCCGAAACAAATCTGAGGTTCATTCTGGATTTGTTTCATCAGAACCCCTGTGTCTTTTGCTGCTCCTTTTGGATGTTACCTATGTCTCAGGTGAGCATGCGGACTACTCAGGTTCATTACCTGAACCAAAGGGGTTCGCTACAATCCTTGCATCTTTGGGGGTGTTTGCTTCGGAGTGACTCGTCTGCTGAGTTTTCAGTATTTGACTCTCCTGGCAGTTTATATCCAGGGGTGTGTTCAGCATCCTGGCGGATGGCCTCTTGGTTCATTCCCCTGTCCATGGAATGGACGGTAGACGCTGTCTCGTTCAGTTAGCTCTTCCGGACGTACAGGCGCCTGGGGGTGGACCTCTTCGTGTCAGCATGGTCGAGGCATCTCCCGGTATATGTGGCGCCCTTCACAGACTGCGAGACCATTGGGGTAGATTCCTTTTAGCAGGACTGGTTGAGGTGGTGTTACCTGTCCTTTTTTCCCCTGGTTCTGCTGTTGCTCCAGGTCCTGGGTTGCTTGGAGCCTTACCAGGGTAGTCCTGTTAGCCCCTTGGTGGCCGGCCCTGCCTTAGTTTCAGGCGCTGCTTGCTCGGTGTCCAAACCCTAGGGGTTTTCCAGCTGTTCTGCCTCTTTCAGCAGATTGGCTGAAAGGCCCATCTTCGTGTCTGGTCTTTCTGATGCGGGGTTTATCACCACTTGTATGGTGATCAGGTGGTTATGTTGATGGTATCCCACCTGCGTGTTTCGTCTCGGGGACAGTATGAAGTCCCCTAGTGGTCCTTTCATCACTTTTTGTCTTTGTAGCTTGTCTTCAGTTTTGGATTGGGTTGTTTTTTTCCTTTCTCGCTTGGCTGTTTCAGGACATCATCTTATACTGAATACCATTGCCTCGTATCGTGCGGTGCTGACGGAGCTGCTTTTGATTGCGTTTGGGGTTTGATGTCACTTCTGTTCCGTTTTGCAAGCTATCTCATGTGTTGTTTTACCTCTGGCCGGCTCATGTGCCGCCTGAGCCGCCCTGGTTGTTGGACCGGGTGCTCTCTTTTCTCTGCCCTCGGTTTGTGGTGGCCCCCTTCAGGTTGGGATTGTTTAGACAAGGTTCTTTTCTTGTTGGCATTGGCCTCAGGGGGTCTGGTCGGGTAGCTTCATGCTTTACTTCGGTGCAGGGGTTTCTGCTCCTTCGGTCCTGGTGGTTGGTTTGTTCTTTTGTAGCCGTCTTCTTCTTTTCTGGTGAAGAACAAAAGGGCGGCTTTTCGAATGGGTCCTTGGGTGGTTGATGCTTGGTTGGTTCAGCTGTGTGGTGCATCATGTGTTGTGTCCAGTTGCGGGTCTTTGCCGTTATTTGTACACAACGGTCTCAGTGGACGAGTTGATCTGGTTTCCCTTCTCTGTTCCAGGGCTCGGGTCTCCCAGGTCATCTGCATGGTTATTTGGTCTAACCAGCCTGCAGTCTATCCTCATGCCCAAGATGTTTGCAAATTTGCTGCTTTAGCTGTCGTTTTTGGTAATATGTCCTGGGCTGACATTCAGGCACAAGGATTTTGGAGGTCGAACAAGGTCCTGGCTGCCCATTACCTTGTTAATGTTCCGGGCCCTAGTCGGGCCCATTGTTTCTCGCCGGCGCCTGGGATCGAACCCGGGACCACAGGATCACAAGTCCAGCGTGCTGTCCGCTCGGTCGACAGCAGTGCGGAAGCGGTTGTGACGTCATGCTTGTTTGCTTGTTTTAGATTGGGGAAGTTCTTCGTGCCAGTTTCGCTTTAGGTAGCAATTTTCTAACCATTAGGAGTTTGTTTTGCGACGCCTACCTTTCTGGGTGCCTAACCCTGTCGATGGCAGACATGGAATGCTCCCAGCCACATGGGGGATTCTTTAAGCCATTGTTCCTCAAGCCTATCTGACAGGGTTAGGTTCTGGTTCGAGGTCCCCGGTAGGGAAGAATTCTATCAAATTGACTGATGCCGACCAACTGGGCTGTGGTGGGTATGTGGGCCTGCGGGCCGCTCCAAGCAACAGCCTAGTAGACCAAACTCACAAGTCAAGCCTGACCTTGGGCTGGGCTTGGGGAGTAGAAGAACTACCAGAACCCCATCAAGCAGGTATCATGGTCTAATGCATTCATATCAGCCCGTTATAGTTCCTGGGAGCCTCCAGGACTCTCCCAGAAAATGATGTTTCATTACACTCAACACTGGTTTTCTGGGGGGAACCCCTTCGGTTCCCTGGAGTTATCCAGGCTGATATGTATATCATTAGACTTTGGCATCAGTCAGTGTAAATGGAGTTCTAGGCCAATTGGGGACCACGAGCCAGAACCTGGCCCCCCTCAGAGAGGCACAAGGATCAATGGCCTATAGAAATGCACATGTGATTTGGAGCATTCTATGTCTGCCTTTGACTGGGCCAGACACCCCAGAAAGGTAAGTGCCTGAAAACAAACCCCTATTCTGGTTAAAACGACAAAAATGGACAAACAAGTGGACAGAACTCCCCCAAATGAAAATTAGCATGATGTTACACGAGATGCGCCGCGTGTCTGCGCAGCCTCCCCTCTCCCCAGGAGGGGACAGGGGAAGCTCCAGACCCACCACCTTACCTACCTTACCTTGAGGTGCTTCCGGGGCTTAGCGTCCCCGCGGCCCGGTCGTCGACCAGGCCTCCTGGTTGCCCGACTGATCAACCAGGCTGTTGAACGCGGCTGCTCGCAGTCTGACGTATGAGTCACAGCCTGGTATATCAGGTATCCTTTGAACCACGCTGGCAATCCAACTATCAGTTCTTGGCTTATGTGATTGTGGCTCAGTTGGGTGGCTCCAGCTCCAGATTATCTTGTTGTGCTGTGCCTTGCCCTGAGTTCCCTTCCCTGAGCGCCCTGTAAGCACTGCCCTTGGTGCTTGGGGTTCTCTTCCACGAGTCACCTTGGGGTCTACCTTTGTGGTTGACCGCCCCCATGTGTTCGGGGTTTTCCCTCCCTTGTTTACCATGGTGGTAGTTTTTACCCTAGTAGGGGTACGGGGTACTGTGCAGCTAGTTTTCACCTATTACAGCGGCCGGCTCTGTTCCTCCTGCGTACATTATCCTCTTGCAGGGTTTTTCTTTTTGTTTTAGTTTTGCCTGGTTGGGGGGGGTCTGGGCTGCCTTTGTATCCCTTGCCCCTGTTATGCTAGAGTTTTGACCTGTGTTCGGTGGTACCCCCTGCATCGCTCCCGTGAGTGGATACGTCCCGGAGATTCAGCTCTAGCTGTTTGTTTGGTAGACTTGGGCACCGGTTAGCAGTACCCCGCCTGGGCTTACCTTTAGCGGTACCAGTCTAGGGGCCCTGGGAATCCCCGCGGGGGCGCACAGGGTCCAGTGGATGTGACCCTGGGTCTCCTCTCGCCTTGTGCGAGTTTGAGGGTTGCTCTGTCACCTTGTCTCAGGGCAATGCTCCGTCATGCTGCCTGTTGGGTCGGTTACACTTTCGACCCGGAGTCCTGCGAGTATTGTTGCTTGTATGTGACTCAATTCAGCCAATCTACTAGTGATGTTCTTCGGGTGCAGGCGGCTCAGGCGTTGCATGCTAGGTATAGGTTGCTGCAACGTTCTCGGTTGGTTGCTTTCCCGGATGTCCCGAGGCTGCCCTGCTTTGCTTATAGGGGGCCCGGACTTGGGGCTGGTCGCTCCAGCCTTGGTTCAGTCCGCGCCCCTACGTTCTTCAACTGCTGTGGTTCTTCTGAATTGCTTGCGACTCCGAAGCATCTGAGGGCTTCGGAGTCGGGGCAGGGTTTAGAGGTTTCTGAAACTTGGGCAGTTTCAAGGGTTGCCCCTTCTGGGGAGGTGACGGAGGCATTCGAGTGTCTTCCTCCAGCCGTAGCGTTGGGGTCTGACCAGTGGGTCTCTTATCTTCCCACTTTTACAGCTGCCCCGTTTTTTTTCTTGTGAGGCCGGGGCTTTGGAGGAAAGCTCATCCCTGGGCCCTGACGTGGAGATTCCCGGGGTTGAGAAGGAGCCGACTTGGGGGCCGTGGGCCCCATTGGACCCCCGCCTGGGTTTTCAAACCTTCAGAGCAGGGCTTTCTGTTACAAGGAGTGGGGTTTTTCTTTTCCTCCCCTCTGCGTACGAGTTGGATTTGGGTTCAGCTCCTCCCCGGGTTGGGTTCCGTGTCCCTGCAGGTTCTTGGGTTTTGTCCTTCCAGAGGTTTTCGGCTTCCCGCGTCTCGCCTACTAAGGTGCAGGCGGCTATTGCAGCTTACCTCCTGCGCGACCCGGACTATGCTTCTATAATGGATCGCTTTGATCCAGTGTTGTCCTGGCTTGCGGACTGCCCATTGCCGTCGTCGTTGGATGCTTGTAGTGTTATCTGTCATCCCAGCACATTTGAGTGGTGCGAGGCATTGATGGTGATCCAGGTTTTCCCTGGGGAAAAACCTTAATGAGTGCTTGTTTGCTCCTGCCCTTCTGCTGGAAGTGGGCGCGGTTAAGCTTCCTGTGCAGGTTCCCCACCCTTTCGGCTTCACTTGTGGTTGAGGACTTATGTACTCGTGGCTTGTTTGCTTCGGTCTTGCTTTTCTTTTCCCTCCTGGAGCTGTCTTCGGAGTTGCTTGGGGAGGATGTTGAGATGCTTGAGGCTGTTCCCGGGTCTGGTACCTTGGTCTTGGCTGCTCGTGCATTGTCTGCACTTCTGAAGCTGTTTGCGCCGATCCTGCGGGATGCAGTGTCACGGTTTTTCACTGCACGTCTCTCGTGTCGGCAGGTTGTGCTCGCTTCCTCTTTGGAATCTGCTTGAGCCCTGGCTCTTAGATTGTCTTCGCCCTTTTGTCCCTTGCTGTTTGCATACTCTTCGGTGGAGTATCTGCAGGCTGCTGCTTCTAGCTGTCTTCCAATGTCCGACTTGTTGGTTCTCCGGGGGACCCAGAGGGTTTTCTCCTTCTTTGTCGTGCCTGGGTTTGGGGTTCCGCTTGTTGAGGTGGGCCACAGGTATCAGTTTCAGAGCCAGTGTTTCCTTCGGAACCGTCTGCGTCTGGTCGGCGCCATGATTGCTTTGTGCGCAGGTTGGGTTCTCGTAAGGGGTGTTGGCCCTTTCTTGGTTCGCCCCATTGACGGTGCGATGGGGGGAAGGCTTGCGCTGTTCGCTCACACCTAGTCTCAGGATTAGTGGGCTTTTTGGGTCGTTTCCAAGGGCCTACAATGTCCCCTCCTCCTTCGGGGGGTTCGGGGCTGGTGGGAAAGGCCTCTTTTCCTGCGTTCTGTCGGATCATCTAGGTGTGGGTGCGCTTGAGGTGTGGTCGAAACAATGACGTCCCTCAGACGGGTTTTCTGCCTGTTTCCGGTTCCGAAACAGGACTGTGCGGACCTGCTGTTCATTCTGGACTTGTCCCGTCTGAACCCCTGGGTTTCTTGCCCCTCCTTTCGGATGACCACTGTCCACGGTCCGGCTTCTGTTGGAGCAGGATGCTTGGATGGTGTCCCTGGACCTCAAGGACTCGTATTGGCACGTCTCTAGTCACCTGGGGTTCAGGGACTTGCTCGGTATTGTTGTGGGGTGTCATGGTTACCACTTTCGTTGTCTCCCATTCAGGTTTAATCTGGGTCCTCGCATGTTTACATGCCTTACTCGACTAGTTCAGTTGGCTCTGCCAGATGTTCGGCAGCCCGGGGGTGGACCTCTTCATGTTGGCATGGTTGAGGTGTCTTCCGATATATGTGACGCCCTTTCCCGTCGGCGAGGCCTATGGGATCGATGCCTTTCGGCAGGATTGGTCGAGGTGGGGTTCCCTGTACCTCTTTGTCCCGGTTCTGCTGTTGCTCCAGGTCCTAGCTCGCTTGGAGACTTACCAGGGGAAAGTAGTCCTCTTGGGCCCCCATGGTGGCTGACCCAGCCTTAGTTTCAGGCGCTGCTTGCTCGGTGTCCGAATCCGGTGGTTTTCCCGCGACTCCGCCTCTTTCAGCAGATCGGTCCAGTCTGTTTGAGACTGGTTTGATCTTCTCCTCGAGTCTTCGTGTCTTGTGTTATTGACTCGAGTCTATCACCATCTGTTATATTGATCAGGTGGCTTCTTTGATGGTGTCGCACCTGCAGGCTTCGTCATGGCGGCAGTATGCAGTTTCCTAGCAGTCCTTCCATTTTTTGTACTTCACTTTCGGTTAAGGTTGTTTTGTCCTTTCTCTCGTGGCGGTCTCAAGACCATCATCTGATGCTGAATACTATCGCCTCATATCGTATCGTGTGGCGTTAGCGAACCTGCTGCAGCTTGCTTTCGGTATAGATGTTACTTCTGCACTGTTTCACAAGCAGTCTCGGATGTTGTTTTACTCTTGGCCTGCTCATGTGTTGCCTGAGCTGTCCTGGTGTTTGGACACGGTGCTTTTGTATTTGTCTTCTCGTTTTGTTGTGGGCCCCTTCGGTTCAGGATTATTTTTCTAAAGCTCTTTTCTTGTTGGCATTGGCCTCTGGAGATCGGGTCGGGGAGCTTCATGCTCTTCGGCGCGGGGGCTTCTGCTCTTTTGGTCGTGGTGATAGTAGGTTTGTTCATTTGCAGCCATCTCCTTCTTTTCTGGTGAAGAATGAGACTGCTGCTTTCCGGAGTGGCCCTTAGGTTGTTGATGCTTGGTTGTTCAGGCCGGGGGTGCAACATGTGTTGTGTCCGGTTGTGTCGTTACGCTGAACCTCGGTTCATTCCGAACACATGGATTACACAACACATAACACTTACTATCACCGTTAGTAAGTACACGGTGAAACTGTTACTATCGCCGTGTACTTTTCCACACCACACCCTCTACGAGCATAAGAAATATTGCTGGAACAACCATGGACATCTTCAAGAGAAACTAGATTGTTTCCTCCAAGGAGTGCTGGACCAACTGGGCTGTGGTGGATATGTGGGCCTGCGGGCCGCTCCAAGCAACAGCCTAGTAGACCAAACTCTCACAAGTCAAGCCTGACCTCAGGTCGAGCTTGGGGAGTAGAAGAACTCCTAGAACCCCTGTCAACCCTTGAGGCGTACCACTAGGTTTGTACAGGAACACAATGAGAGGACATAAGGAAGGTAATTAACACTGATGCTCTGAGCGCGCATGCACCGCACTACCCTGGGTAGGTTTGGGCATTCTGTGGGAGCGTGCGGTAATTCTGAAAAGTGTATAATCTTTTCAACTTTGTTACCTCAATTCTCGTCCTAGGTTTTTCAATTTGGTATCATTGTGTTCGCAATAGAATTCTCTACAGGACTTAAGGCATATTAAGTCCAAATGCCCAGTGTACCATCCGCAACAAATAGAGAAAGTGAGAGCGTGTTACCCGGGAGCGTGCAAGACCGATAAAATGTGTACACTCCTTTCACTTTGGTCACCTCAATTCTTGTCCTAGGTCTTTCATTTTGGCATCAGTGTGCTCGCAATAGAATTCCCAACAGGAGTATATGCATATAATGTCAAAAACAGCGGCGCACTCCACCCGCCGACAAGATGAAAGTTACCAGAAAGAGAGCGCTGCACCACCCCAAGGTGCCTCTCATTGCAATAGAGCGCTGCACCACCCCAAGGTGCCTCTCATTGGCATAGAGCGCGCTTTCATACCGAAATGTGTATACTCTCTTTGACTTTGTCATCTCAATTCTCGTACTAGGTTTTTCAATTTGGTATCAATGTGTTCGCAATAGAACTCTACAGGACTAAATGCATATAAAGCCAAAAACCAAGTGAGAAAGTGAGAGCGTGTTACCCGGGAGCGCGCAAGAGCAATAAAATGTGTACACTATCTTCACTTTGGATATCTCAATTCTCGTCTTTGATCTTTCATTTTTGTGTCATTGTGTTCGCAATAGAATTCCCTACAGGAGTATATGCAAACATAAAATCCAAAAGCCCGGCGGCCCACCCATAGTAAACAGAGAACGTGACGGTGCGGTACCGCAGTGAGCGCTAATAAAGAGCAATAAAATGGGTATACTCTTTTCAACTTTATTACCCCACTTCTGGTCCTAGGTCTTTCATTTTGGTATCAATATATTTGCAATGAAATTCCCTACAGGTGTATATGCATATAATGTCCAAAACCTCGGCGTGCCTCTCCCGAAGCCGCCGCCAATTTGCCGCCGGAAACGACCCAATGCTGCGTCGTTACCGGACTACCCCCGAGTAAAAGAACGATCTCGATCTCAGCCTTTAAAGATCTCAGGACGATCTCGAACGAGATCTCGAACGATCTCAGCCTTTAACACTTCCGCTCGTTACCGAGCGGAAGTGTTAAAGGCTGTCAGGTTTTCCCAATTAATAACATAAACGAGACTCTGATAAGGAATAACATATTAACATACTCTATCTGGTTAAATCAACTTCCAATACCCATAATCCACTTGACCTCCCCGGTCACCACCTACACTTGTAACTTTCGCCTAAGTCCCTAAATACTGAATGATTACCACAACATTACTCCCACAGTTAGTCTTACATTCAATACTCACATACTGCAGACTGGACTTGGCCAACATGATCACATCAGGCTCCCACATAGTTGTCTGTTCCAATTCGTTGCTTCCACAGACGAGATCAGGAGGACTTGCCAGTTCTACTCCTACAACCAGAATGCCTACAGCCAGCCATAGCCTCAGACATTTCACCCCGCCTCTCAAGAAAGGTATAATCCGATTAACCGTCGGTCACCTTGTTCCTAGAAGCCTGAGGTCACCTTTTGTCCTCTTCACAGGAATCATTGTTGGGCAAGCAGCTGTGGTCTTAATCCCTTGACCTTACCTCAATGTGTGATCACAGTCTGAATACTACATGTACTTCCACTCATCATATGTTTAGTATTGTAGTGAGTCTCTAGCTAACATTCCATCCTAACTTTATTCATCTAGTTGTATTCACCTAGTTGTGCTTGCGGGAGTTGAGTTCTGCTCTTTTGGCCCGCCTCTCAACTGTAATCAACTGTTTCTATTACTACTACTATTACTACTATTTTTTTTCCACACCACACACATACACCCCAGGAAGCAGCCCATGACAACTACTAACTCCCAGGTACCTATTTACTGCTAGGGTAACAGGGGCATAGGGTGAAAGAAACTCTGCCCAGCGTTTCTCGCCGGCGCCCGGGATCGAACCCGGGGCCACACTATCACGTGTCCAGCGTGCTGTCCGCTCAGCCACCGGCTCCCCGGTGGGTTACTACAGTTGCGACTCTTCCCCCGTTATTTGCGTGCCACGGGCCTCGGTGGCCGGGGACGCACTTTGGGTTGATCCGGTTTCCGTTCTTCCCTGTTCCCGGGTTTGGGTCTTTTAGGTTGTCCTCAGGGTTATTTGGTTCAACCAGCCTGAGGTCTATCCCTGTGCCCATGACATTCGCAAGTTTGCTGCACTTGCTGCCATCTTCAGTAACATGTCTTGGGCTGACATTCGGGCATGGGGTTTTTAGCGGTTGAACAGGGTCCTGGCTTCAAGCTACCTTGTAAATGTTCCTGGTCCTTGTCGGGCCTGTGTCGCTTTGGGTCGGCAGTTGCAGCCCTTGTCTCAACTTTGAGTTGTGGTGCAAGCATCGACCGCCTCCCGGGTAAGTCCTTCTAGTTTTTGTCTTTGGTGATGTAGCTCTGAGGAGCTACATCACCAAAGAAGGGGCCCCCCCTGAGAAAAACCAGTGTTTTCTGGGGTGAGAAGGGGGCTTCTCCCAGAAAACCAGCGTTAAGTGTAATGAAACGCCATTTTCTGGGCTACACCCAGTGGCTCCCCGGCAACCCCCCTTCCCCTGGTCAGCGATTTTTCGTGTGTTTTGACATCCAGCCTCGAACTGGTGGTTGGATCTCCGGCATTGTGGGTCTGGGGCTCCTTTCCCCTCCTGGGGAAGGGGAAGCTGCGCAGACATACAGCGCGGCTCGTGTGACGTCATGCTCGCTTGCTCGTTTTCTTTTGGCGAATTCTGCCCACTTGTTTGTCTATTTTTGTCGTTTTAACCAGAATAGGGGTTTGTTTTGAGGCACTTACTTTTCTAGGTGCCTGGCCCTGTCGATGGCAGACATAGAATGCTCCAAATCTCTTGTACATTTCTATAGGCCAATGCCCCTCGTGCCTCTCTGAGGGAACCAGGTTCTAGCTCGTGGTCCCGGTAGGCCTAGAACTCCATCCACACTGACTGATGCCAAAGTCTAATGATATTCATATCAGCCTGGATAGCTCTAGGGAGCCTCCAGGTTTCACCCAGAAAATGGCGTTTCATTACATTCAACGCTGTTTTTTTTTTTTTGCAATTCTTGATGAATATAAAATTCCAGGAGTCTGGGCCTGGTGCAGAGTGCATGGGCATGCTGCCTATGGCTACTTCAAAATCGAGTTGGGTCAGGGTAACATCTGGTATGTGGTTCGATGGTGTTATCACATTCATAAAGAATTCGTTTGGAGCATTGATCATCAATGTCTTCAGTGGTTCGCCATAAACAGAATCATACTGTAACCTCAGTATTTCACTTATTTTTTTGCTGTAGCCTTAGTATTTCACTTATTTCTTTGCTGTAGCCTCAGTATTTCACTTATTTCTTTGCTGTAGCCTCAGTATTTCACTTATTTCTTTGCTGTAGCCTCAGTATTTCACTTATTTTTTGCTGTCGTTAGTGAAGACTCTCTTACCCATGTACAGGGCCCCACTTAAAGATGTAAATTTAGTTCTACATTTCGCATAGGAGAAAAAAGTATTTTGGATTCGTCTCTATTTCACTTATGGCCTTTTGCGCTCTTTCTCTCTCTCTTGGACATTGTATGATTCTCGCAACCTAAGCCCAATCATTTCTATTTCTCTCCATAGCCTTCTTTGTCGTTCTTGGGATAGAGTTGGGCGTTTGAGATGTTCTGCAATTAGTTTTTGTCGCATATAGAGGGAATGCTGTTCTCGTTCCGGTTTGCCTCTTTTTCTCCTTAGTGATATGTGACGTGTGACATATTCTTGTGCAACTGTGCCTATTTTGTCTACTATACTTAGGTAATTACAAGTATTTATGTGTTTAAATTTTGTTACCTGCTGCTGTATAAAATGGTAGCTTCTATAATATTGTTCATTATTTTCTTATATTTATAACCTTCCATTAGTAAAGTATCTAGGTTATATTTGTGTTAATGCCTTTCAGATCTTTGGTGTCCCTCGCATGAAGTTTGCTGAAATTCCTGGACGACTGAACCAGCTACTGTTTCCTCCAGATCCTATTATCATCAATCATACTATCTCTGTTGAGGGGGCAGATCAAAAGAAAACTTCTTGCTATGATATAGATGTTGAAGTGGATGATAACCTCAAGGTAAATATTTAGGAGAATTAAGAAAATTGTTGAATCTGATTAACTGTAGCTTTATGCAGTATTGACAAGTGGGGATGAATCAAGATTTGTATATTGAAAAGGGTGCTTCTATCAGCAGTTAGAGGACTGCATGTAGGAGTACTAGTTTTGACCCATGTGTATGGATGGCAGGGTCATGGTGTAGTATGGATGTGAAAAATCATTGAATAGGGCTGTAGAAATGAGCAAATTGAACAGTATGTTGGGTGTTAGGAAAATAGATAAATTAAGAAACAGAAGTGCCATGAAGAGAGGTGGAGTTCAAAAGTTATAAATCATTGGATTATGAAGAGCAAACTAAGATGCTTTGGTTATGTTGAACAAATGGAGGATGATTGACTGAAAAAAAGTGTGTATTAATGAATTTAAAGGTAAGAGGAATATAAGGCTACCTGGATTGGACCTGGATGGGGTTCTGCGAGTTCGTCTACTCCCAAAGTCCGTCCTAGAACCAGGCTTGATTTGTGAGAGTTTGATCCAACAGGCTGGTGCTTGAAGTGGCCTCCAGGCCCACATATCCACTACAGCCCAGTTGGTCCGGCACTTCTTGAAAAATCTATCTCGTTTTTTCTTGAAGGTGTCCACATTTGTTCTGGCAATATTTCTTATGTATTAGGAGTATGTTTAACCCTTGTGTTGCTAAGGGCTATTTGGCCATTGTCACCCACAGGCGCATAACAACAAAAAAATCTAAACCTGTTAATTTGTGTTCTCTGATCATGGAAAAAATTAATAAAAAAAATCGTAAGTGTAATATTTTGCCCGCTATAGGGCGGGGAAGTCTGGCAAAAAAGAGGCGCTGACTCAGCGTGCATCCGAGGCAGTCTGCTCAGCCCCAGCTGTCAGACAGGAGAGGCCACAAAGAGATAATTACCTAATTATTTCAATGACTCTGATTGATTTTTCTTCTTTTTTTTTTGCGGTAATATTATTCGATAGTGTGTAGTGTGATACATTTATATACAGTATCCACTCAATTTAATGGCTTATATGGGGCTGTACCCTGGTCGTTATTTCCGGAGCTCCGGTATTTCCAAAGTTAGGATGTCAGTAATTTTTCAAGTAACATTCAGGTTCGGATATACTTTATACTGTATAACTAAAATTAAATAAAGTTCATTGTGTAATTGCGTTCCAAATTAGTTAATGTTTTAGTTCCCATTCTATCACAGGTTACAATTAATAATTCCTTCACATGACAAGTTGGATCACACAAGTAGACAGGTGGACCACACAACAAGTGAACCATATTAATCAAATACCTCCCTCCCTCCAAATGTCTTCTATCCCCTCCCTCAATGTCTTCCATTCCTTCCTCAATGTCTTCTATCCCCTCCCTCAATGTCTTCCATCCCTTCCTCAATGTCTTCCATTCCTCCCTCAATGTCTTCCATCCCTTCCTCAATGTCTTCTATCCCTTCCTCAATGTCTTCCATTCCTCCCTCACTGTCTTCCATCCCTCCCTCAATGTCTTCCATCCCTTCCTCAATGTCTTCCATCCCTTCCTCAATGTCTTCCATTCCTCCCTCAATGTCTTCCATCCCGATAACGATATGGAAGAAAATGCAGAATAGAACCAGTGAAGAGCAGAGGTGCCATAGGCACAATCAGAGAACACTGTATAAACATCAGAGGTCCACGGTTGTTCAACGTCCTCCCAGCAAGCATAAGAAATATTGCCGGAACAACCGTGGACATCTTCAAGAGGAAACTAGATATATTCCTCCAAGGTGTGCCGGACCAACTGGGCTGTGGTGGGTATGTGGGCCTGTGTGCCGCTCCAAGCAACAGCCTAGTGGACCAAACTCTCACAAGTCAATCCTGGCCTCGGGCCGGGCTTGGGGAGTAGAAGAACTCCCAGAACCCCATCAACCAGGTATCAACCAGGTATCCCCTCCCTCAATGTCTTCCATCCCTCCTTCAATGTCTTCCATCCTCTCCCTCAATGTCTTCCATCCCTTCATCAATGTCTTCCATCCCTTCCTCAATGTCTTCCATTCCTCCCTCAATGTCTTCCATTCCTCCCTTAATGTCTTCCATTCCTCCCTCACTGCCTTCCTCATAACATAAGAACAGCAGGCCATGGAGGAAGGAGCTACTAACGGGGTTGAGGGAGCTACTATAACGGGGTCGAGGTTAGGCTACCTGGAAATCTGTCAGCGTCTGTTCGCAGATGCCATCTGTGCATAATTTATAAATAAAACTATATTTGTTTAATTAATAAATAGGAAACTATAAAACATGTTAATGATTAATAATGTAAAGTAATATACGAAAATTAACATATTTTGGCATAAATATTTTACAACTAAGATTAAAAATTTTAATTCAGTATGGTGAGAGGTTTGGCAACATCGCCTTGGTCAGCAATTCTGCCCTCCGCCTTCCTTACCACCACCACTCTCCCTGCCTCCCTCAACACCACCACCACTCTCCCTGCCTCCCTCAACATCACCATCACTCTCCCTGCCTCCTCAACACCACCACCACTCTCCCTGCCTCCCTCAACACCACCATCACTCTCCCTGCCTCCTCAACACCACCACCACTCTCCCTGCCTCCCTCAACACCACCACCACTCTCCCTGCCTCCCTCAACACCACCACCACTCTCCCTGCCTCCCTCAACACCACCACCACTCTCCCTGCCTCCCTCAACACCACCACCACTCTCCCTGCCTCCCTCAACACCACCACCACCCTGCCTCCCTCAACACCACCACCACTCTCCCTGCCTCCCTCAACACCACCATCACTCTCCCTGCCTCCTCAACACCACCACCACTCTCCCTGCCTCCCTCAACACCACCACCACTCTCCCTGCCTCCCTCAACACCACCACCACTCTCCCTGCCTCCCTCAACACCACCACCACTCTTCCTGCCTCCCTCAACACCACCACCACTCTCCCTGCCTCCCTCAACACCACCACCACTCTCCCTGCCTCCCTCAACACCACCAACACCACTCTCCCTGCCTCCCTCAACACCACCACCACTCTCCCTGCCTCCCTCAACACCACCACCACTCTCCCTGCCTCCCTCAACACCACCATCACTCTCCCTGCCTGCCTCAACACCACCACCACTCTCCCTGCCTCCCTCAACACCACCACCACTCTCCCTGCCTCCCTCAACACCACCACCACTCTCCCTGCCTCCCTCAACACCACCACCACCCTCCATGCCTCCCTCAACACCACCACCACTCTCCCTGCCTCCCTCAACACCACCACCACTCTCCCTGCCTCCCTCAACACCACCACCACTCTCCCTGCCTCCCTCAACACCACCACCACTCTCCCTGCCTCCCTCAACACCACCACCACTCTCCTTGCCTCCCTCAACACCACCATCACTCTCCCTGCCTGCCTCAACACCACCACCACTCTCCCTGCCTCCCTCAACACCACCACCACTCTCCCTGCCTCCCTCAACACCACCACCACTCTCCCTGCCTCCCTCAACACCACCACCACTCTCCCTGCCTCCCTCAACACCACCACCACTCTCCCTGCCTCCCTCAACACCACCACCACTCTCCCTGCCTCCCTCAACACCACCACCACTCTCCCTGCCTCCCTCAACACCACCATCACTCTCCCTGCCTCCTCAACACCACCACCACTCTCCCTGCCTCCCTCAACACCACCACCACTCTCCCTGCCTCCCTCAACACCACCACCACTCTTCCTGCCTCCCTCAACACCACCACCACTCTCCCTGCCTCCCTCAACACCACCACCACTCTCCCTGCCTCCCTCAACACCACCACCACCACTCTCCCTGCCTCCCTCAACACCACCACCACTCTCCCTGCCTCAACACCACCACTCCCTGCCTCCCTCAACACCACCACCACTCTCCCTGCCTCCCTCAACACCACCACCACTTTCCCTGCCTCCCTCAACACCACCACCACTCTCCCTGCCTCCCTCAACACCACCACCACTCTCCCTGCCTCCCTCAACACCACCACCACTCTCCCTGCCTCCCTCAACACCACCACCACTTTCCCTGCCTCCCTCAACACCACCACCACTCTCCCTGCCTCCCTCAACACCACCACCACTCTCCCTGCCTCCCTCAACACCACCACCACTCTTTCTGTCTCCCTCAACACCACCACCACTCTCCCTGCCTCCCTCAACACCACCACCACTCTCCCTGCCTCCCTCAACACCACCACCACTCTCCCTGCCTCCCTCAACACCACCACCACTCTCCCTGCCTCCCTCAACACCACCACCACTCTCCCTGCCTCCCTCAACACCACCACCACTCTCCCTGCCTCAACACCACTCCCTGCCTCCCTCAACACCACCACCACTCTCCCTGCCTCACCACCACTCTCCCTGCCTTAACACAAGATAACCTCAAGATAACACCACTACTCCCTGCCTCCCTCAACACCACCACCACTCTCCCTGCCTCCCTCAACACCACCACCACTCTCCCTGCCTCTCAACACCACCACTCTCCCTGCCACCCTCAACACCACCACCATTCTCCCTGCCTCCCTCAACACCACCACCACTTTCCCTGCCTCCCTCAACACCACCACTTTCCCTGCCAACCTCAACACCACCCCTCTCCCTGCCTCTCCCCCTCAATGCCTCCCATCCCTCCCTCAGTGCCTTGGAGGTCGGTGGCCAGTTGCCATGTGAGGGGACCGCCGATGCCAAAACAAACTCAATACCGACCTTCGGTAATATCGACTGCCAGACTGGTATATGAGGCTCCATATACCGGTATCTCAAACCAGTCGTTATTACCTTCAGATCGGTATAAAAGAGGCCGTTAAATTGAGTGGATACTGTAATAAAATGTGTGAATCATCTCTGTACTCAAAATTATGGTGTGCATATTAGTGATTCAATTATTGTTTTCATAAAACAATAAACATACACTTTGTCGGTTATTACACTATATGCACAGGTTATGTATACGTATTTGCATGTTTTATTCACCATGACGAACCACTAAGTTGATATTGCAAGTCAAAAAGCAGCGAGGTGTGGCCACCACATCTGCCAGTCAGCCTCTCACCACCTCCACTCCCTCCCTCCCTCAATGATTCCTCACTTGCCCACATCCTCTTCTCACAATACTGTTTTTGCTTTTATTCACTATATACAGACATTACATATAAGTATCTCCATGTTCTGTTCACCATAACTGTTCATCTAAGCTGGTATTGTGCCCAAAGAGCATAGTGGCCACCCCTTCTCAGCATGATAAATCATGCAGATGTCGCCACCTTCCTCACCAAAATGGCTTCTCCTCACTCTCCTTTTACTGTTATTACCCTATATATACACGTTATATATAAGTATCTACACTTGTGTTCACCATAACGAACCACTAAGTTGGTATGGTGAGTGGCAGTGGCTGTGGCAGCCCGCCACTGGCTGTCACTCCCTCCTGCCCTCACCTCACCTGACTCACCACCATTCTCCTCCCACCATACTGTTTTTGCTTTTATTCACTATATACAGACGTTATTTAGTGAATAAATTGCCATTGACCATGATGTAACATTATATACAACACGATTAGTGAATAATATTAGTGATAAAATACGCCTAGACTCTGCAAATAATGCCGCAAAAGTAAATTCATGGCAACTCTGGCTGCTTGAAGACCGCGCGCGACGCCCCCGGGATGCACCTTACATGAGCGAACATGCAGGTTGTGACATCATCACCCATATTGTCGACTCAATTATGTCATTGGTAAGCACAATTAATTTTTTTTTCTCGTGGTCAGGGAACACAACTAGTTAGGAAGAATTTTTTTTTTCTCTCTATGCGCCTGTGGGTGACAAAGGCTATTTAGCCCTTAGCAACACAAGGGTTAAACATCAAGTTATTTTCTGCTGCCCAGTCGAAACCTTTATTAATATCTGCATGTAGTTTTTCAATGTCATCAGTAGAAGTAATTTTCTTGTTGAATTTGTTGTTGTCTGCAAAGTATGATACGAAGCTGTGACTTGTATTTTTGTCTATATCTGATATGAGAATAAGGAAAATCAGTGGTGCATGGACTGTACCCTGAGGCACAGAGCTTTAAACTGTGCTTGGTCTCGATTATATTTAGTTGACTCTTACTCTTTGTGTTCTATACGACAAAAATTTGAATATCCACCATCCTACTTTACCTGTTATTCCCATTGACCTCATTTTGTGTGCTGTCACTCAATTGTCATATTTATCAATGCAATGTCCATGTATACCACATCCGCATTTTGTTTTTCTTCTAATGGCCATGTGATTTTGTCATAGTGGTCAAGTAGCTGTGAGAGACATGATCTTCCTGCTCTAAACCCATGTTGACATGGGTTGTGGAGGTCATTGGTCTCCATGAAACTGGTGACCTGACTCATGATCTCACACTCGAATACTTTTATTATGTGGGATGTTAGTGCAACTGGTCTATAATTCATAGCCAATGCTTTGCTCCCTCCCTTATGTAGAGAAACTATGGCTGCTGATTTAAGTGCATCTATTATCTCCCCTGTGTCCAATCTCTTCCTCCACACAATACTGAATGCCTGTCTACTGGCAATTGACATTTCAATATAAATATTGAATTCCATGAGTCTGGATCCAGGGGCTGAGTGCATGGGCATATCATCAATTCATCTTGGGCAAGACTGGGGAGGTATGATATGTAAGTTGAGAATACAGATAAGCATTTGTACTGTATGTACAATAATTGTAAAATTGTATAGGACAGCTCATGAGGAGAACAGTCCACCTGGTTTTAGGAAGTTGCAGATGACAGCTGGGATGTGATGGGGCTTGTTTATCCATGATACTATTTATGTAAGTGTGAATGCTACAGGCAGCCTATATTTGCATGTAGGTTATATTCCTGGTAAAAACAAACTAATCTAACTAGAAAGTATCGTATGGGAATAATATGATTAAGTTCCAGAGACCTCCCAGAGTCCATTTTTTCTGGGAAGTCTGCCTCAGTAGCTCTTTGCTGTGTTAGTACTGCTAAACCTTAACATTGTACCAGGCCTCAGAGACCAGTGCTGACCTGTTGAGAATCGGAACCAGAATCTGGTTCTCTCAAGGTCAGAGGAGCCTGGTGATTAGAAATTGACCCAAAAATTTAGGAAAAGTTACCAGAAAGTTCAAATAAAACAAAACAAGCAGTGTTTGAAATTAAAAAAGCTGAAATTTGAAAAACAGTACCTGTGCTTAACTTGAGTTTGTTTCAAAGATCGGGGTGTCGGCGTAGTCAATATCAGGCCGCCTAGTTGATAGTCTGGTGAACCAGGTTGTTGAGTGCTGCTGCATGCAGCAACACTCAACATAATAATCATAGTAATGTAGTAATATAGTAATCACAGCCTTGTTGATCAGGTACCCTTTGAAGTTGTTTATCAGGTTCCCTTTTTGAATGCCAAAAGAGATTGGTCACTGGTAAACAACCCAAGCCCTAACACACCTCATGACTAAATGGCAGCCCAGGTTATTGATAATCTTGACCCCCCCCCCCTCGCCACATCACTCACTTGTCCGCTCATAAATAAATGTCATACAGTGGTACCTCGGAATGCGATTGTCCCTGTATGCGAGGTTTTCGGAAGGCGAGGTGTATTTACTCCAAAAATTTGTCTCAGAAGGCGAGGGTTACTTCGGGAGGCGAGTTTGGACGCGAGTTTGTTGATACGCGTACAGCCGACCTAGCGCGTTCGTCGCCCCTCCGCCCCTCAGTTTATTATTGTCTCGCGCTCAGTGACTACCCCCACATCAATTCTTCTCGCGGATTTTCAGTGTTTTGTTGGATTTTTGGTGATTTGTCTATACAATTTGTTATTATATATCTCACCATGGGTCCCAAGAAAGCCAGTGGTAAGGATAAAGGCCAGAAAGCTCATGTGAGGATGACAATAGAGGAGAAACAAGAGATCATTCGGAAGCATGAGAACGGTACACGTGTTGTTGAACTTTGTAGGCAGTACAACAAAGCCACATCAACAATATGCACTATACTTAAGAAGAAAAATAAGATTATGGGTGCTAAAGTGGCAAAAGGAGTAAGAACATTAACGGCACAAAGACCACAAATACTTGAAGAAGTGGAAAAGTTGTTATTAATTTGGATACACGACAAGGAGTTGAGGGGTGATAGTGTTTCGGAGGCCATTATTTGTGAGAAAGCCAGGGTGTTTCACGAAGACCTTCTAAAGAATACCTCTGCAACGAGTGATGCAGATAAGAAAGAGTTTAAGGCAAGCAGGGGCTGGTTTGAAAAATTTAGAAAGAGAAGTGGTATCCATAGTGTTACAAGGCATGGGGTTATGTGATGTGATTATGGAAGGGGACTCCCCTTCCAAACAGTAACTCCTCTCCTCCTCCCCCCTCCTCACCATCTTCCATACGCCTACAGCACTCGACAGCAAGGTAAGTAATAACTGGAACACAGTTTTGTAGGTTTATTTAGATGAATTAGGTAAATTAGGTATAAAAATTTAGTTTGATGTGGGGTTTTTGGGGTAGTCAGGAACGGATTAATTCATTTCCCTTTATTTCTTATGGGGAAATTAACTTCGGAATGCGAGTTTTCGGAAGGCGAGGCGTCTCCAGGAACGGATTAAACTCTTATTCTGAGGTATGCCTGTATGTGGATGATCCCAATCTAAATCACACAGATCCAAATTGATTATGAAGCTTGTAAAAATAAATGATCAAATTCAGTATTTTCTGGGGGGGAGCCTCGTCAGCTCCCCAGAGCTATACGAGGCTGATATGCTAATGTCAAACTTTGACATCAGTCATGTGTATGGCGTTCTTAGGGCCTACCGGGGACCATGGCCAGAACCTGGCCCCCTCAGAGAGGCAAGGGGAGCAATGGCCTGTAGAAACCACCGTGTGGTTGGAAGCATTCTATGTCTTCCATCGACTGGATCAAACATCCAGAAAGGTAAGCATCCCAAAACAAACCCCTATTAAAAATTGCTACCAAAAGCCGAACTAGTGGATAGAACTCCCCAACAGAAAACAAGCAAACAACGTCACACGTCACCGCGCCTCCGTCTGTGCAGCTCCCCCCTCCCCTGGAGGGGGGAAGGGGGAGCCCCAGATCTCTCACGCCGGCTGTCCACCTATCAGTTCTTCGGCTGATACTAAAGGCACTGGTTGTGTGCTCCAGCTCCAGTGGTTGTTTCAGCACTGTACCTAGAGTGTGGTGTCTGTCTTCTAGGTGATGTGTGAGCCGGGAGTGAGTCTCCAGTACTCGGGCTGCATGCGCTTAGGATTGCCTTCCCTAGGTGCCCTGTAAGTACTGCCCTTGGGGCTTGGGGTTACCTTCCACAAGTTCCTTGGGTCCTGCTTCTGCTAGGCCATCTACTTTTGGGTTTTTGGCCACCCTTTGTTTGATGGGGGGTTCTGTCTCTTGTTCGCCTTAGGATAAGGGGCAGTTTTGCACTGGTAGGGGTGCAGGTTACTGCGCAGCTTGTTTTCGCCAATCATAGCGGCTGGCTCTGTTCCGCCTGGGTACGCTGTCCTCTTGCGGGAATTTTCTTTTTCCTTTTTGTTTGTCTACCTGGTGGGGGGGGGGGTCTGCCTTTGGTTCTTGCCCCCTTTGTACTGGATTCTCTTTCATCTTCCAGTGGTTACCCCTGCTAGGTCCCCGTGAGTGTACACATCCCAGGGGGTTCAGTTAGAAAGTTGTTTGGTAGACATGGGCACCGGTTAGCAGGTACCCTGCCTGGGATTACCCGAGCGTGAGTCCTCTTATAGTAAACGCTCAGGACCCTGGGAAACCCCTAGGGGGAGCATGGGCCCGATGGATGTGGCTCTCCTCGCTTTCTGCGAGTTTGAGGGTTGCTCTGTCCCCTTGTCTCGGGGTGACACTCGCTGTTTTGCCTCCGTCAGCTGCCTGTGGGGTCGGTGACACCCTCGGCCCAGGGTCCTGCAAGTATGGTTGCTTGCTGTGGCTCAGTTACCCAGTCTACTGCTGAATAAGTGGGTGCAGGCAGCACGAGCGTTGCACGTAAAGTTTCGGTGGCAACGTGCTAGGTTGTTTGTTTCCCAGAAGCCCTGAAGCTGCCCCATTTTGGTTGGTGGTCTTGTTGGACCCCCCACCCCCCTTTCCTCCCTGCATCCGGGTCTTTACCGTCTGTAGGTTCGGGGTCGGGGCGGGGCTTCCATGGTTTTGAGACTCGGTTGGTCCCTGGGAATTCCCCTTCCGGGGTAGCGATAGGGGCATTCGAGCCTATTCCTTCAGTCGTGTTGTATGAGTGCCAGTGGGCTCCCTTCCTTCATGTTTTTCACTGCTGCCCCGGTTTTTCTTGAGGTTGGGGCTTTGGGGGGACGGCTCGGCTCCGGGGCCTGCCGTGTGGGTTCCCAGAGCTGGGGAAGGGCTGACTTGGGGGGGCCTCTGGCCCCCATTGGAACCCGCCGGGGTTTTTTCTACCCTCTGGGTGGGGCTTGCGGTTGTGCAGTGGGGTTTTTCTTTCCCTACTCTCTGCACGACTTGTTGGGCGTCTGCCCTTCCTCGGGCTCAGTTCCTTGTCCCTTACGCCCGTTGGTTCCGTCCTGTCGGTGGGTGCTCTTTTCCGTTGTTCACCCCTTTTAACTTGGGACGGGACTTGCCCGTCATGTTCCCCTCTTTTTGGGGTTCTGCATGCCTTTCGATCTTGGGTGCGACTGGGTTTTTCGGTGCTTTCGTCGTTTGTGCTTGCTTCTGTGTTCTCGAAGATTCAGGATGGTTTTTGCTCCTTCCCGTATTAGTGGATCGCCTGTCGTCTACCGGTGCGGCTTCCTTCCGGTCTTTTCTAGGGCTTGTTGGTCCTCTTCTGGACTTCCTCTTAAGTTTTTGGCCCTGTCTCGTTTTTTTTGTTCATGTATATGCTCTCCGTGCTCTGTCTTGGCGCTGCCCGTTTTCCTTCCATACTCCTGGTCCGAGATGCCAGGTTGGGCTGCTTGTAGCCCAATTGGGCTACTGGTGGCTTGGTTGGATTCCGTTGGGTTCATTGGCTTCCTTAATGAGCCGGCTGTGTGTATCATTGCCTACTCCTTTTTTCATTTTTTGGCTTCTGTTCCTGTGCGTTGGGCTGTTTCTTTTGCGAATCGCTCGGGATACGTCCTGTTGGGCTACTTTTCGTTCGTGTCCTGTGCATGCGCCGTGGTAGTTTGCTTTGGTTCGGCCGGTGTGCACCAGTTCTGGGGTTCTCCGTCCATTTTCTCTAGAGTGCTTTGCCTCTTGCTCGTCTCATTCTCCAGTCCATGCCCAGTTGCTCCTGGGGGTGTTCTGGGGTGCCGCTATGGGGAGGACACCGGGTTTTCCCTGCGTTTTTGGTAGTGGGCGCCTTCGTCGCCTCTCCCCTCCTCTTCTGCATGGGTGGCTCTGGCCTACTTACGTGGGTGGTGCTCCTGGTTCTCGGCTGAGGGTGCACGATACCCTGGCTGCCTCGGGCAGCACTGGCCTTGTGACGTTGTAATTGCCTAAGTGTAGTTACAGGATGAGAGCTACGCTCGTGGTGTCCCGTCTTCCCAGCACTCTTTGTCATATAACGCTTTGAAACTACTGACGGTCTTGGCCTCCACCACCTTCTCCCCTAACTTGTTCCAACCATCTACCACTCTGTTTGCGAAAGTGAATTTTCTTATATTTCTTCGGCATCTGTGTTTAGCTAGTTTATATCTTATGACCTCTTGTTCTTAACGCTCCACGTCTCAAGAAATCTTCCCTATCGATTTTATCAATTCCTGTTACTATTTTGTATGTAGTGATCATATCACCTCTTTTTCTTCTGTCTTCTAGTTTTGGCATATTTAATGCCTCTAACCTCTCCTCGTAGCTCTTGCCCTTCAGTTCTGGGAGCCACTTAGTAGCATGT
The DNA here is from genome assembly GCF_040958095.1 of Procambarus clarkii. Lineage (NCBI taxonomy): Eukaryota > Metazoa > Arthropoda > Malacostraca > Decapoda > Cambaridae > Procambarus > Procambarus clarkii. The sequence continues at coordinate 2,914,007 of NC_091230.1, read as the reverse complement.
CTTTGCACCTTTTCCAGTTTGTTGATGTGCTTCTTAAGATATGGGCGCCACACAACTGCTGCATATTCTAGCTTTGGCCTAACAAAAGTCGTGAACAATTTCTTTAGTATATCGCCATCCATGTATTTAAAAGCAATTCTGAAGTTAGAAAGCGTGGCATAGGCTCCTCGCACAATATTCTTTATGTGGTCCTCAGGTGATAGTTTTCTATCTAGAACCACCCCTAGATCTCTTTCTTTATCAGAATTTTTAAAAGATTTCTCACATAATATATAGGTTGTGTGAGGTCTCTGTTCTCCTATTCCACATTCCATAACATGACATTTATTAACATTAAATTCCATTTGCCAAGTGGCGCTCCATGCACTTATTTTGTCCAGGTCTTCTTGAAGGGCATGACAATCATCTAAGTTTCTTATCCTTCCTATTATCTTAGCATCATCAGCAAACATGTTCATATAATTCTGTATACCAACTGGTAGATCATTTATGTAGATAATAAACATCACTGGTGCAAGAACTGAACCCTGTGGTACTCCACTTGTGACATTTCTCCAGTCCGATACATTGCCTCTGATCACAGCCCTCATTTTTCTATCAGTCAGAAAATTTTTCATCCATGTTAGAAGCGTACCTGTCACTCCTCCAATATTTTCCAGTTTCCAGAACAACCTCTTATGTGGAACTCTGTCGAAAGCCTTTTTTAGGTCCAGATAGATGCAGTCAACCCAACCATCTCTTTCCTGTAATATCTCTGTGGCTCGATCATAGAAACTGAATAAATTCGATACACAGGATCTTCCAGATTGAAAACCATACTGTCTGTCTGATATTATATCATTTCTCTCCAGGTGTTCTACCCATTTAGTTTTAATTATTTTTTCCAATATTTTGACTATTACACTTGTCAATGATACCGGTCTATAATTAAGGGGGTCTTCCCTGCTTCCACTTTTGTAGATTGGAACTATGTTAGACTTTTTCCACACATCAGCTACAACTCCTGTATACAGGGATGCCTGAAAAATCAGTTGAAAAGGAATGCTGAGCTCAGGTGCACATTCTCTCAGAACCCATGGTGAAACTCCATCTGGACCAACTGCTTTGTTCTTATTTAGCTCCTTGAGCATTTTTTCCACTTCGTCTCTGGACACCTCTATGTGCTCTATGTTGTTCTCTGGAATTCTTATTGTATCTGGTTCCCTGAAGATTTCATTTTGTACAAACACACTTTGGAACTTTTCGTTTAATGTTTCACACATTTCCTTTTCATTTTCCGTGAATCTATTTCCCATTTTCAACCTCTGAATATTATCCTTTACCTGCAATTTGTTGTTTATGAATTTATAGAACAGACCTGGTTCTGTTTTGCATTTGTCTGCAATCCCTTTTTCAAAATTTCTTTCTGCCCCTCTCCTCACTGCCGTGTAGTTGTTTCTCGCATCTTTGTATCACTGGTATGTTTGGCCTCAGCAGTTTAAAGACCAACTAATGAAAATAGAGCACTGCTTGGAAAACCTCACAAATCCAGCTCCGAACATCATCCTGCTTGGGGACTTCAACCTACGGCACCTGAAATGGAAGCACCTGGCTAATACAGTAATATCAGAAAGAATACCAGGAAGTAGCCTAAATGAGCAGGCACATGCAAATGACCTGCTACGGATGTGCGATAGGTTTGCCTTAAACCAGCAAATAGTAGAACCAACTAGGAAGGAGAACACGCTGGACCTCATTTTCACTAATAATGATGAGTTGATCGGGAACATAATGATTACAAATACCTGTTACTCAGATCACAACTTAATTGAAGTTCTGACAACCATGGGGAATGGACCTTCAAAACCAGTCCAGATTCCCGGTGGAGGAGATTTCAGCAAATTCAACTTCAATAATAAACGGATAAACTGGGAGCAAATAAACCAGGACTTCACAGAAATAAACTGGGAAGAACAGCTAGGAAATGCAAACCTGAATCAGTGCCTGGAAAAAATAAGCTCAGTAGCACTAGAAATATGTTCAAACCGCATACCCCTAAGAAAAAAGAGAAAGAGATGCAGATTGGAACGGGAACGTCGTTCCCTATATAGGCGAAGAAAACGAATCGCGGAACAACTTGAGAGTCGCACCCTATCTCAAGAACGGCGAAGAAGGTTAGATAGAGAAATAGAAACAATTGAACTCAAGCTACAAGAATCATACAAAACCCAGGAGAGGCAAAGAGAGCAAAAGGCCATCAGTGAAATAGAGAGAAATCCGAAATATTTTTTCTCCTATGCAAAATCAAGATCAAAAACCACATCTAGTATCGGGCCCCTGCGAAAGGGAGATGGAACTTTCACAGATGACAACAAAGAAATGAGCGAGTTACTGAGGAAGCAGTACGACTCTGTTTTCAGTGAGCCATTAAATGCACTAAAGATTGATAACCCAAATGAATTTTTCATGGATATGATACCAACATCAAATCACATATCAGACGTCGCCCTATCCCCACTAGATTTTGAAGAAGCCATAAACAGTATGCCTATGCACTCTGCACCAGACCCGGATTCTTGGAACTCCATATTCATCAAGAACTGTAAAAAACCACTATCGCAGGCCCTTCACATTCTGTGGAGACAAAGCCTAGATACTGGCGTTATCCCTGACATACTAAAAACAGCAGAGATAGCACCACTCCATAAAGGAGGAAATAAGGCAGAGGCAAAAAATTACAGACCGATAGCACTAACATCGCACATCATAAAAATTTTTGAGAGAGTGCTAAGAAGTAAGATCACAAAATACATGGAATCACAGCATCTCCATAACCCCGGACAACATGGTTTCAGAACAGGGCGCTCTTGCCTGTCGCAGTTGCTGGACCACTATGATATGGCATTAGATGCTATGGAAGACAAACAAAACGCTGATGTAATTTACACAGATTTCGCAAAAGCTTTTGATAAATGTGACCATGGTGTTATTGCACATAAAATGCGTTCAAAAGGAATTACCGGGAAAATAGGCAGATGGATCTACAATTTCCTGACTGACAGAACCCAATGTGTAATAGTCAACAAAATAAAATCCAGCCCATCAACCGTGAAGAGCTCAGTCCCCCAGGGTACTGTGCTTGCTCCAGTACTTTTTCTCATCCTCATATCGGACATAGACCAGAACACAACCTATAGCACTGTATCATCCTTTGCAGATGACACTAGGATTTTCATGAGAGTTGGCAACATAGAGGACACGGCAAACCTCCAATCAGATGTAGATCAGGTCTTTCTATGGGCTACAGAAAATAATATGGTATTCAACGAGGATAAGTTTCAGCTCATGCGCTACGGAAAAATTGAAAATATAAAAACAGAAACCACGTACAAAACGCAGGCAAATCATAACATAGAACGAAAAGGCAATGTAAAGGACCTGGGTGTACTCATGTCGGAAGACCTTACCTTTAAAGAACACAATAAAGTAGCCGTCACAACTGCAAGAAAAATGACAGGTTGGATAACAAGAACTTTTCACACTAGAGATGCTATACCGATGATGATACTTTTCAAAACGCTTGTGCTATCTAGAGTGGAGTACTGCTGCACAATGACAGCCCCTTTCAAAGCTGGAGAAATTGCTGACCTAGAGAGCGTGCAGAGATCCTTTACTGCTAGAATCCACTCAGTAAAACATCTAAATTACTGGGACCGACTAAAGAGCCTAAATCTGTACTCCCTTGAGCGCAGGCGGGAGAGATACATAATAATTTACACGTGGAAAATATTAGAGGGGCTGGTCCCAAACCTGCACACAGAAATAACACCACATGAGACCAGGAGGCATGGCTGGATGTGCAGAATACCCCCGTTGAAAAGCAGAGGTGCAACAGGTACTCTGAGAGAGAACTCTATCAACATCAGAGGCCCGAGACTGTTCAACACGCTTCCACTACACATAAGGGGCATAACTGGCAAACCCCTCACAGTGTTCAAGAGAGAACTGGATAAGCACCTCCAAAGGATACCTGATCAACCAGGCTGTGACTCGTACGTCAGGCTGCGAGCAGCCGCGTCTAACAGCCTGGTTGATCAGTCCAGCAACCAGGAGGCCTGGTCGACGACCGGGCCGCGGGGACACTAAGCCCCGGAAGCACCTCAAGGTAGCCTCAAGGTAGGGGGTTTGGCCTCTTCCTGTATTGATTCCATTTTTGTGTCTTTTGGTCTCTGGCCCTCTCGCACTTTCTGTTGAACCAATCCTGTTTCCTAGTTCTGCTTCTCTGTTTTGGTATAAATTTTTTTGTGCCTTTATCATATATTTCATAAAACCTGACATACATCTCATTCACTTCCTTGCCTAGCAACAAGTCTGTCCAATTATACTCACTAAAAAATTTTCTAAGGTTGCCATAATGTCCTCTCCTAAAGTCAGGTTTTTCATTTGCATCGACCGTCATATTTTCTTCCAGATTATAACGCATTGCATACTTTATTCCCAAAAATTCATGGTCACTTTTACCCAAGGGAGGAAGGTTCTGAATGTCAAATATTTCTTCCTCCTTCCTGGTAAATATCAAATCTAGCATGGAGGGGACATCCCCTTCCCTCATCCTCGTAGCTTGTTTAACATGTTGATACAAGAATGTTTCCAGGATGAGGTCTACAAATTTACAGGTCCAGAAATCTTCTGTTTTAGCTTCACATGCTTCCCAGTCTATGGATTTCAAGTTGAAGTCGCCGACTATCAACAGTCGTGAACTATCGTTATCCGCTCTCGCTATGATCTCTCTCATTATTGTTATAAGACCTTTTCGTTTACTATCTAGCTCCTCCTTTGACCATGTGCTGCTTAACGGTGGACTATATGCATTTATGATCATTAGTTTATCATCCTCATGGCAGATCTCTAGTGCTATTATGTCAACTTCTTGTGGATTGGCAGTCACTATTTCGTTCACCTTTAGGTGTTCTTTCACCAGCACAGCAACGCCACCGCCTTTCCTGATTTTTCTGTCCCGTCTCCAAATTGAGTAGCCCCTTGGGAATATGACCTCATTTAAAATAGCATCTTAAAGTTTTGTCTCCGTGAGTGCAACAATGTCTGGTGTCTGCAGCTGTATTATATCACTTAACTCCAGTATCTTTGATCTTACTCCATCTATGTTGGTGTATGCAATCTTGAGGAACTTGTTCCCCCTCTTCTTATTTTTCACTCCCCCTTTCTCTAATGATTTTGTTGGTTTGCCTTTATGTACCACTTTACTGGCCTGCCTACCCCTATCACTTTGTAGAAAAAAGAATTGATTTCTTCTTCATTCCTGCTCTCATTTAAACGTTTTGCCTCGGCGAGGTTCAGTTTCAGCTTGTCTCTATCTTCTTTTGAAAGATCTCGTCTTAACGACCACACTTTCCCATCCTCATCACTTTGTAATTTTCTAGCATTCCTTAATACTTCTTCCATTTGTTTGGTACCATTTAGGGTGATCCTCAAAGGTCGATCTTTCCCCTTTACATATCTGCCTATTCTCCTGTTGTCTTGACCCATCTGTGCCACTGTTCTACAGGTGAGTTTATGCGGTCTGGCGTCTCCTTCATCCAGGTGCTGGTTCGTTTTTGGGGGTACGAATGGGAGTACAGAGCACCACTTGGTTTCCGAACTTTAGTTATCTGAAACTTCCAGTTTCCCGATTGGGGTTGGGGAGTCATGCTACCCGAACAAGGTTTGGGTAGGAAGGGATCCGCCAAACGGAACTCCGGCCTGTGGTGGTGGTTGATACCTGGTTACCTGGTTGATGGGGTTCTGGGAGTTCTTCTACTCCCCAAGCCCGGCCCGAGGCCAGGCTTGACTTGTGAGAGTTTGGTCCACTAGGCTGTTGCTTGGAGCGGCCCGCAGGCCCACATACCCACCGCAGCCCGGTTGGTCCGGCACTCCTTGGAGGAATAAATCTAGTTTCCTCTTGAAGATGTCCACGGTTGTTCCGGCAATATTTCTTATGCTTGCTGGGAGGACGTTGAACAACCGCGGACCTCTGATGTTTATACAGTGTTCTCTGATTGTGCCTATGGCACCTCTGCTCTTCACTGGTTTTATTCTGCATTTTCTTCCATATCGTTCACTCCAATACGTTGTTATTTTACTGTGTAGATTTGGTACTTGGCCCTCCAGTATCTTCCAGGTGTATATTATTTGATATCTCTCTCGTCTTCTTTCTAGTGAGTACATTTGGAGGGCTTTGAGACGATCCCAATAATTTAGGTGCTTTATTGCGTCTATGCGTGCCCGTATATGTTCTTTGTATTCCCTCTATTTCAGCAATCTCTCCTGCTCTGAAGGGGGAAGTGAGTACTGAGCAGTACTCAAGACGGGACAACACAAGTGACTTGAAGAGTACAACCATTGTGATGGGATCCCTGGATTTGAAAGTTCTCGTAATCCATCCTATCATTTTTCTGGCTGTCGCAATATTTGCTTGGTTATGCTCCTTAAACGTTAGGTCGTCAGACATTATTATTCCCAAATCCTTTACATGCTGTTTTCCTACTATGGGTACATTTGATTGTGTTTTGTATTCTGTATTAAGTTTAAGGTCCTCATTTTTACCGTACCTGAGTACCTGGAATTTATCACTGTTAAACATCACGTTATTTTCTGATGCCCAGTCGAAAACTTTATTAATATCAGCTTGAAGTTTTTCAACATCTTCAGCCGAGGTAATTTTCATACTGATTTTTGTGTCATCTGCAAAGGATGATACGAAGCTGTGACTTGTATTTTTGTCTATATCTGATATGAGAATAAGGAAAAGCAGCGGTGCAAGGACTGTACCCTGAGGTACAGAGCTTTTAACTGCACTTGGACTAGATTTTATATGGTTGACCGTTACTCGGTGAGTCCTGTTTGACAGAAAACTGAGTATCCAGCGTCCTACTTTACCGGTTATTCCCATTGACTTCATTTTGTGTGCTATCACGCCATGGTCACATTTATCGAAAGCCTTTGCGAAGTCCGTGTATATCACATCACGGTGGGTGGGAGATGGTCCAGTTTGCCCACTGTGACTTCACAGATTCACGGCCTATTATTGCTATTATTTTGAATTGTCTTGAGGCTGGAATGTTCATTCTGTGGTTTTGTTTTACATATCAGCACAATCAAGAAACATCTGTGCACCATGTCGGCTCCAAATGCACGCATTGCGTCAGTGATGGCTGACTGGTGGGTGGATGGATGGGGGAGCTTAGGTGGGAGGCAGTATGAGCGAGAGGGGGAGAATCAGTGAGAGAGGGGGAGAATTAGTCAGAAAGGGAGGGAGGGGGAGGTAGGGAGAGATGCTAGGTAGGTAGGCAGGAAGGGAGGGAAGTAGTGAGAATTAGGGAGGGAGGGAAAGGCAGGCAGGCTGGCTGGCTGGCTGGCAAGCAGGCAGGCTGGCTGGCTGGCAAGCAGGAAGAGGAAACTTTCAAGAGGAAACGATTTATTCCTCCAAGGAGTGCCGGACCAACCGGGCTGTGGTAGGTATGTGGGCCTGCGGGCCGCTCCAAGCAACAGCCTGGTGGACCAAATTCTCACAAGTCAAGCCTGGCCTCGGGCCGGGCTTGGGGAGTAGAAGAACTCCCAGAACCCCATCAACCAGGTATCAACCAAGCAGGCTGGCTGGCTGGCTGGCTGGCTGGCTGGCTGGCTGGCTGGCTGGCTGGAGCGGGCAGGCAGGCAGGAAGGATGGAAGGCAGGCTGGCTGGAGCGGGAAGGAAGGAAGGCTGGCTGTCTGGCTGGCTGGCTGGCTGGCTGGCTGGCTGGCTGGAGCGGGCAGGCAGGCAGGAAGGAAGGAAGGCAGGCTGGCTGGAGCGGGAAGGAAGGAAGGCTGTCTGGCTGGCTGGCTGGCTGGCTGGCTGGCTGGCTGGCTGGCTGGCTGGCTGGCTGGCTGGCTGGCTGGCTGGCTGGCTGGCTGACAGGCTGGCTGGCAGGCTGGCTGGCAGGCTGGCTGGCAGGCTGGCTGGCTGGCAGGCTGGCTGGCAGGCTGGCTGGCAGGCTGGCTGGCAGGCTGGCTGGCAGGCTGGCTGGCAGGCTGGCAGGCAGGCAGGCAGAGAGTCTGCATTACCTTGAAGAGAGAGTATGGGATGTAGGGGGGGGGGTTGTTGTTGGTGGGGATGGTGGGGGAGAAGAGACCGGTTCACTCCCGAAGATAAGCCTAACACTTGACCCGTTAGCATGATGGCAGGGAGGGAGGCAGGCTGGATAGCAGGCAGGCTGGCTGGCTGGATGTTCCTGCAGGCTGGCAGGAAACATCCAGAGGATGTTTGCCAGACGTCTTAATAATCAGCTAGGAACAATTAAGGAATTTTATAAAGCGGATCAGGACTTTACTTATTGGTGAGTACAAACAAAATACGGTCACATTTATGCTATGAACCTGTCGATTTTTTCCCCTAGAGTTTTTTCATACATTTTTTCGGAACCATTTCTTTTTACATTTCTAGTTTATTTTTAACCTCTATTTCTCGTTTACGAACTTACATGTTAACAGACGGGTCTCGTCCCCAAGGGGTTCGGAAACCAAGTGGTGCTCTGTACATACGTACATGAGTACATGGAACATACTATCAGGGGTGCCTGCGGCAGGCCTATTGGCCCATATGTGGCAGCTCTTGTTCCTAACCTCCCGATTCGGACGTCACTGTACTTGTAAAAAACTTAGTTCTTTTATGGCTGTTGGATGCATAATTAAATTATTTACCAATACAAGTCAGGTTTCTCTACCTACTTTGTGTCTACCTTGTGTAGCTTCCAGCGATCAATGGCCCCACGGCCCAATCTCCAACCAGGCCTCCCAGTTGGTCGTCTGGTCAGGCAGGCTGTTGGACGCGGCTGCTCAGAGCCTGACATATGAATCACAGCCTGGTTGATCAGGTATTCTTTGGAGGTGTTTGTTGAGTTCTCTCTTGAACACTGTGAGAGGCCGGCCAGTTATGCTCCTTACATATAGCAGGAAAGTGTTGAAAAGTCTTGGAGCCCTTGCTGTTTAGGGGCCATTAGGTATGTTTTTCAAAATGGTTCGATTTCAATCAAACTTTTTTGACGAGTTGTATATGAAAAGGGTTTCATCTGGTCCAAGTCTCAGCATCATAGCATAAATTGGAAGGGAGAAAAAAATATTGAATTAGGTGTCAAAAATTTTCAAAAATGGTCAAAAACGCTTATCAAACACAAGTATCAACTGAAATCATGTCTGTGACTCTCAGCTATCACAATAGCATATATTAAAAAATATATATAATTAGTTTTATTAAGAAAATTAAGTTAAAAAAAAATTGATTTTTTTTTTCTTCAATTTTATTTTTCTAATTTGTTTATTGGACGATTTGCGTGAAACTTATACACCGGACGACACGTAAGCCTATCTGTAAGGTTTCCTGGCCAAAGGGGCCAGGAAATTGGTTCGTGTCAACCTCAGCCACAGATGGCAGCACCTTAGACTTTATTTTTTACTTATTTATTTCAAGTAACATAAACATTCATATAACTTTCATTTTTTATTCAATTTACATGAAACTTATACCTTATATGTAGAGTGTATGTCTCTAAAATCTGTAGTCAGCTTTTTTTTCTCAAGTTCATTTATTGATTTTATAATAGCAATAAACATGTTACATTTGCATATTTTTCTGGGGGAGCCCCTATGGCTCCCCGGAGCTTACCCGGCTGATATTCTAATGTCAGACTTTGGCATCAGTCATGTGTACGGAGTTCTTATGGGCCTACCGGGGACCACGAGCCAGAACCTGGCCCCCTCAGAGAGGCACGGGGAGCAATGGCCTATAGAAACCCCCGTGTTGTGGGAATCATTGTATGTCTGCCATCAACCAGGTTAGACACCCAGAGAAGTAGGCATCCCAAAACAAACCCCTATTCTGGTGAAAATTGCAGCCGGAAGCCGAATGAGTGGATAGAACTCCCAAAACAAAAACGAGCAAACTAGTATGACGTCATTCGTCGTCGTGCCGCTGTCTGTGCAGACCCCCCCCTTCCCTTGGAGGGGGGAAGGGGGAGCCCCAGATCTACCGCGCCGGCGATCCACACCCCAGTTCTTCGGCTGATGCTATAGGCACCAGTTGTGTGCTCCGGCTCCAATAGTTGTTTCAGCACTGTACCTAGAGTGTGGTGTCTGTCTTCTAGGTGGTGCGTGAGCCAGGAGTGAGTCTCCAGTACTCGGGCTGCATGCACCTAGGGATCCCTTCCCTAGGTGCCCTGTAAGTACTGCCCTTGGGGCTCGGGGTTACCTTCCACAAGTTCCTTGGGTCCTGCTTCTGCTTGGCCGTTTACTGCTTGGTTTTCAGCCGCCCTTTGTGTGATAGGGGGTTCTGTCTTCCTTGTTCGCCTTAGGGTAAGGGGCAGTTTTGCACTGGCGGGGTGCAGGGTACTGTGTAGCTTGTCTTCACCAATCATAGTGGCCGGCTCTGTTCTGCCTGGGTACGCTGTCCTCTTGCGGAGTTTTCTTTTTCTTTTTGTTTGTCTACCTGGTGGGGGCTCTGCCTTTGATTCTTTTCCCCTTTGTGTCGAGTTCTCTTCCTTCTTCCGGTGGTTCCCCCTGCTAGGTCCCCGTGAGTGTACACGTCCCGGGGGTTCAGCTTTTAGAATGTTGTTTGGTAGCCATGGGCGCTGGTTAGCAGTACCCTGCCTGGGATTACCTGAGCGCGAGTCCTCTTATAGTAAACGCTCGGGCCCCTGGGAAACCCCTAGGGGGAGTGTGGGCCCAATTGGTGTGGCCCAGGTGTCTCCCCCTCGCTTTGGGTGAGTTTGATGGTTGCTCTGTCCCCTTGTCTCGGGGTGACTCTCATGGTTTTGCCTCCGTCTGCAGCCTGTGGGGTAGGTGACACCTTCGGCCCGGGGTCCTGCAAGTTTTGTTGCTTGTTTGTGACTCGGTTACCCAGTCTTATGCTGACTAATTGGGTGCAGGCTGCACGGGCGTTGCACTTTGGGTTTCAGTGGCAACGTGCTAGTTGTTTGCTCCCCGGAAGCCCCGAGGCTGCCCCGTTTTCGTTGGTGGTCTTGTCGAGACCCCCCCTCCCCCTTCCTCCCTACATCCGGGTCGTTACCGTGTGTGGGTTCGGGGTCGGGGCGGGGCTTCCATGGTTTTGAGATTCGGTTGGTCTCGAGGACTTCCCCTTCCGGGGTAGCGACGGGGGCATTCGAGCCTGTTTCCTCCAGCCGTGTTGTAAGAATCTGCCAGTGGGCTCCCTTCCTTAGTGTTTTTCACGGCTGCCCCGGTATTCTTTATGCTGCGGCTTTGGGGGGACAGCTTGGCCTTAGGGCCTGCCGGGTGGGTTCCTGGGGCTGACGTGGGGGGGACCTTAGGCCCCGAAGGTCCCCGCCAGGGTCTTTCTACCCCTCTGGGCGGGGCTTGCGGTTTTATGGAGTGGGGGTTTTCTTCCCCCCTCTCCACACAAGTATTGGGCGTCGGCCCCTCCCCGGGCTCGGTTCCTTGTCCATTATGCCCGTTGCTTCCGTCCTGTCGGTGGGTGCTTTTCTATGTTCTTCGCCCCCTTTTTCCCAGGACGGGGCTTCTCCGTCATGTCCCCCTCTTCTTGGGGTTCTGCATGACTTTTGGTCTCGACTGGGTTTTTCTGTGCCTTCATCCTTTGTGTTTGATTGTATGTTTCCTCGAAGGTTCTGGAGAGTTTTGCTCCTTCCCATTTTACTAGTACGTCTGTCGTCGTTCGGTGGGGCTTCCCTCGGGCCCTTTTTAGGGGTTGTGGGTCCTATTCTGGGCTGCCTCTGGGTTTTTGGCCTTCTCGTTCATTTGTTCTTCTATTTTCTCTCCGCGCTGTCTCAGCACTGCTCGTTTTCTCTCTGTTCTGATCCGGCATGCCGGATTGGGCTACTTGTCGCCGGTTGGGCGTCTTGTCGCCGGTTGGGCTACTTGTCGCCATGTTGGGATACTGGTGGCCCACTTGGGTTTCGTTTCAGTTCGTTATTTTCCTTACATGGGTCGGCTACGTTGGTTTCTGTTTCCATGAGTTGGCCTGTTTCTTCAATGGTTCGCTCGGGATATGACCTGTTGAGCTACTTTTCTGCTCTGTTGTTGGACGGAGTAGGATGGACCTGTGTAGCCCAACCTGTTGGGCTGCTTTTTAGTCTCCTGCGCGTGCGCCATGGGAGTTTGTTTTGGTTCCGGGCGATGTGCACACGTGCTGGTGTTCTGTGTCCTTTTTTTCATCTCGGGGGCTTCGCCTCTCGCTCTTGTCATTCTCCAGTCCGTGCCCCATTGCTCTTGGGGGTGTTCTGGAATGCCGCTGTGGGAAAGTCACGAGGTTTTCCCTGCGTTTTTGGGTGGGGGGAGCTTCCTTCGCTGCTTCCCTCCTCCTCTCCGGCATGAGAGCCCTGGCCGCCTCTGGCGGCTACGTTCTCATAGGCTTGTATCATGGCCCTTCCACGCCTATGTTCTGCAGGTGAGTTGGTGCGGTCTGGCGTCTTCTTCGTCCTGATGCTGTTTTTGTTTTTGGGAGTAGGAATGAGTGTACATACATACTTGAGAACGTTGAACAAAATACAAAAAAAAATATAACGAGGTGCCTGCTGCAGGGCTATTGGCCCATACGTGGTGGCTTTTGTTCTCACCACCCGATTCCTTCCTCGGATTACAGGTGACTGCAGGAGGCCTCTTGGCCCATATGAGGCGGCTCCTGCCTGAACTCATCCTGCCCCTCTCCTATGCTTGTCTCACCATGCTTGAGTTCGGGACCCCGTCTCCACCTTGTTCCACGGTGCACCGGTGGAGGTGCCTGTTCGGTGGTACGTTTTCCTGTGTCGAGGGTGTTCTGTGCTCGCCTAATTGTGCTTGCAGGGTTGGGCTCTGGCTCTTTGGTTCCGCCTCTCATCTGTCGTTGCCTGACGTGCGGATTCTGTGCCTCCTGGGCTCTCTTGTCTTTACACTTGGGGCTGTGTATGCAGTTAGCCCGGGTGTGGGCCGCCTACTGTGTTCCTTCGATTGCCTGTTACACTGCACACGTTTCTTCTCACGTCCTTGTGGCTCGGTTGAGTACTCGGTTTCCACCTGCATTCCCTTGTTGTGTGCCACTCGTGTTCCAGTTTATCTTTATCTTCCCTGTTGCTTCCTCTGGGATTGTGGTGACACGTTGCTGCGGTTTTGATGCTGCAGCTGCGTGTAGGGGTCTGGTTGTGGTGTTTTCTTCGGCCCTTCCATGCTCCTTCTGGCCCCTTCCTTGTTGGGGTGTTTTTGTTCCCTTGTTTTTTTGGGACCCTTCTTCCTTTCCGGTCTTGCTGTACCGGGCCTGGTTTTTCCATGTTCCTTGGATTCTCTGTCCTAACCTCATTGTCCTCGCCTCGTTGTGCTGGCTGGGGATGAGCTTGGGCTCTTCGTCTCGCCCCTCGCCTATTATTCGCTTTCTGTTCCAGTTCCGGAGCCTATTGGGCTCTTCTCTGCACTGGACGCTGGGTGTGGGGTTGGCCTCCGCCACTTCCCTTCCTCATGCATTCTTCTCGTCTTCCTGCTTCACTCTTGTCCCTGGCTGCTGGTGCTGGGGCGTTTCTGCTAGTCTTTTTATCATTTCCTTCTTCACACTGTTGTGTGTTTTGTTTGTGCCTTTTGGCCTTCTTGTTGCCAGGTTTACTTTCCTGTTTTCCTGGCTTACCCTGCCTGTTGTTTTTTTTTTTTCAGGGTCTTGCGATATCCCTTCTCTGGTGTCACACGTTGGACCCGTGGTTTCCGTCCCCTGGCGAGCTTGCTCGTGTTGGGGAGTTTTCTGTTCGGCGAACGTTACATCTCCTCCTTGCTGGCTTGGGCTTGCGGCTCTGCTTCCTTGATGGTCGCACCCGAGATCTTCCTAGGCTCGGGTGACCCTTGGCAGTGCTGATTACGTTCTGCCTCGGGGATCTCGCGTCCGTTGGTGGTCAGGTGGCTTCGTTGTTGGTGTCCCACCTGTGTGCTTCTTGGCGGCAGTATGGGGTGTTTTGGCGGTCCTTCCTTTTCCTTCTGCCCCTTCTTCGGTGGCTGCGTTTGTTGGCGTCGGCTTGGCTTTTCTGCTGGGGGTTGTGGGCCGTTGACTTGCCGCATACTGTCCCCTCGTTTTATGCGGCGCTGGCGGAGCCGCTTCAGCTTACAAACGGCGCAGAGGAAAATCCGAAAGCAAGCCGCTTCAGCTTGCTTTCGGATTTTCCTCTGCGCCGTTTGTAAGCTGTCTCATGCTTGTTTCACCTCCGGCCTATTCTTGCGCCGCTTGAGCCGTCGTGGTAATTGGACAGAGTGCTCTTTTCTTTCTTCTCGTTTCCTTGTGGCCCCTTCGGTTTTGGTTTGTTTTTCATTGCTCTTTTCCGATTGGCATTGGCCTCTGGGGGTCGGGTAGGTGAGCTTCATGCTCTCCTCCTGCGCAGAGGTTTTCTGCTCCTTTGGTTGAGGTGTTCAATTTGGTCGTCTGCTGCCTTCTCCTTCTTTTCTGGAGACGGATGAGACTGCTGCTTTCCAGAGGGGTCCATGGGTTGTTGATGCTTGGTTGGTTGGGCCGGGAGTGCGTTTGTTTTTGTCCGGTTGTGGCTCTCTGCCGTGGTTGGCACGCCATGGCTTCTGGGTCCATGGATGCGATTTGGGTTGCTCCGGTTCCCTTCTTCCCGGGTCAGAGGGTCGACCGGAGTCTTCCAGGTCGTCCGCAGGGTTCTTCAGGCTCTCCTGCCTGCGGTCTATCTCCGTGCCCATGACGTCCGCAAGTTCACGGATCTTGCCGCCGTCTTTGGTACTGTGTCCTGGGAGGACGTTCGGGCACGGGGATTTTGGCGGTCGACCAGGATCCTTGGCTGTTCGTTACCTTGTACCCGTTCCTGGGCCCAGTCGGGCCTGTGTCGCTTTGGGACGGCGGATGTGGCCTGTTGTCTCAACTATTGATTGTGTAGTGTACGGCGACTGCCTCCCGGGACAGTCCCTATTCTTTTCCTCTGTGGGTAGTTAGCTCAGGGAAGCTGTAGAGGCTTCCCCCAGAAAACCAGTGTTGAATGTAATGAAACACTATTTTCTGGGTGAGTCCTGGAGGCTCCCCGGCATCCCTCCCTCCCTCCCTCCGGTCGGCGGTTTTTCACGTCTTTTTGACATCCAGCCTCAGAACTGAGGTGTGGATCGCTGGCGCGGTAGGTCTGGGGCTCCCCCTTCCCCCTCCCGTGGAGGGGGGGGGGGCTGCGCAGACAGTGGCGCGACGACGAATGACGTCATACTTTGCTCGTTTTTGTTTGGGGAGCTTTATCCACTTGTTGGGCTTTTGGTTGCAATTTTCACCAAAATAGGGGTTTGTTTTGGGATGCCAACCTTTCTGGGTGCCTAACCCAGTCGATGGCAGACATAGAATGCTTCCAACCACACGGGGGTCTCTATAGGCCATTGCTCCCCTTGCCTCTCTGAGGGGGCAAGGTTCTGGCTCGTGGTCCCCGGTAGGCCCATAAGAACTCTGTACACATGACTGATGCCAAAGTCTGACATTAGCATATCAGCCGGGTAAGCTCCAGGGAGCCTCTGGGACTCATCCAGAAAATGGCGTTTCATTACATTCAACGCTGGTTTTTTTGTTGGGGGGGGGTGGAACTTTGACTATTTGTATTAGGAAAACTAAACATGTTTTGGAAAATCCCCAACTTCAGATACTTTATTATATGCTAATGTGTAAGAAAAGTGTCATAGAATGATTATATCTGAAACATGTGGTTGTATATACACACTTGAAAGTGTGTAATATTCGTTGAAAAAAACAAAAATAAATCTCCCTTTCTATTAAGGCTGCAGTACTGAAACTTAGAACAATTGTAGCCCTTTTCATATACAACTAGTCAAAAAATATTTGTTGACATTGAACAACTTTTAATAAACTAATCTAATGGCCCCTCCTAATAGAGTTCTTCTCTAAAGTGCACCTCTACTTTTCAATGGGTCTATTTTGCACATCTTGCCATGCCTACTGGTTTCATGTGATGTAATCTCCATGTTCAGATTTGGAACCAGTTCCTCTGATATCTTCCATGTGTAGATTATTATGTATCCCTCTCACCTGTTCTCTAGAGAATACAGATTTAGAACTTTTAATTGGTCCCAATAATTGAGGTGACTTATAGAGTGGCTTCTAGCAGTAAAGGATCTTTGCACGCTCTCAAGGTCAGCAATTTCTCCAGCTCTGAATGGGGCTGTTAAAGTACAACAATATTTCACCCTAGAGAGCACTAGTGTCTTGAAAAGTATCATCATTGGTATTGGCATCCTTTGTTTGGAAGGTCCCTGTTATCCAACCTGTCATTTCTGGGGGGAGTCTCATTGGCTCCCCGGAGCTATCTAGGCTGATATGGATATGTTATCTTTCTGGCATCAGTCAGTGTGCATGGAGTTCTTGCCTACCGGGAACCACGGGCCAGAATCTGGCTCCATCACAGAGGCACGAGAAGCAGCGGCTTATAGAAACCCAGTGTGGTTGATAGCATTCTATGTCTGCCATCGACCAAGTCTGACACTCAGAAAGGTAGGTGCCAGACAAACAAACCCCGATTCTGGTGAAAAAATTGCTACCGAAAGCCGAATGCGTGGACAGAACTTCCCAAACGAAAATTAGCAAATGAGCATGACTTCATCACATTGCCGAACTGCTGTCTATGCAACCCCCCCTCCCTGCGAGGGGGAAGGGGGAAGCCTCAGACCCTTGCTCTGGCCACCCAACCGTCAGTTCTTGGCTGATGTGATACTGGCAGGTCAGGAGCCAGACCTGCTTTAGTTTCAGTTTCTGTGCCTTGTAGCATGGTCTGTCTCTACAGGTGGTGTGTGAGCCAGAAATAATATTCTACGGTACTCAGGCTGCATGCACCTAGGGTTTCCTTCCCTAGGTGCCCTGTAAGTTCTGCCCTTGCAGCTTGGGGCCACCTTCCACAAGTCACCTTGGGATCTACCTCCTCTGTGTCATTTACTGCTCGGTAATCGGCCGCCCTTGGATTCAGCTGGGGGTTTTGTTGCCCTTGTTTGCCTCTGGGTTGGGTGTAGTTTTTGTCACTGGTAGGGGGGTTGCAGGGTACCGCACAGGTAGTTTTCACCTATCATAGTGACTGACTCTGTTCCGCCTCAGTACGTTGTCCTCTTGCAGGGTTTTTCTTTTGTTTTTTGTTTTTCCTGCCAGGGTTTGGTCTGCCCATAGTTGGATGCCCCCTTATCTTCATTCGGGGTTATATATCCGTTTCTGTCTTGGTGTACCCCCTGCTAGGCCCCCGTGAATGGACACGTCCCGGGGTTTCAGCTTTAGAAGTTTGCTCGGTAGTCATTGGCGCCAGTTTGCAGTACCCTGTCTGGGCTCTCCTTCGTGTGATACTGAGGCTCAGGGTCCTGGGAAACCCCGTGGGGGCTCCGAGGTCCGATGAATGTGTCCCGTCTCGCTTCATGCGAGGTTAATGGTTGCCCTGTTCCCTCGTCTCAGGATGACAATCATCGGTTGTGCCACGCCATACTGCCTGTTGAATCACTGATTCTTTTGACCCGGAGTTGTGCGATGTTTCTTCTTTGTACGTGCTCCAGTTCAAAGCAGAGGCGTTGCATGCTTCATTTAGGTTGCTGTAATGCAATAGGTTCGTTGCTTCCCCAGATGCCCCGAGACTGCCTCGTTTTGGTTATAGAGACTTAGATTTTGGTTCCGTCCGCCCCTCCTCCGAAGGGAGCCGGTCGGCCAAGCGGATAGCACACGACTTGTGATCCTGCAGTCCCTGGCTCGATCCCGGGCGCCGGCGAGAAACAATGGGCAGAGTTTCTTTCGCCCTATACCCCTGTTACCTAGCAGTAAAATAGGTACCTGGGTGTTAGTGAGCTGTCACAGGCTGCTTCCTGGGGGGTGAAGGCCTGGTCGAGGACCGGGCTGCGGGGACACTAAAGCCCCGAAAGCATCTCAAGGGTTTCGGAGTCGGGGCAGGGGTTTAGTTGGTGTTGAGACTTGGGCAGTCTCGGGGAAGTCCCCCTTCCAGGGTTGCGATGGAGTCATTCTAGCCTATTCCTCCGGCTGGAGCTTCTGGGTCTGACCAGTGGGGCCCCCTTCGTTCCTGCTTTATCGGCTCCTCCTGCCCTTTCTTTAGAGGTGGGTGAGAGGGGTTAGAGGACGGCTTGGCCCCGGGTCCTCAGGGTGAGCATGCAGTCTGTGAGCTTCAAGGCAATGTACACTAATTAGCACTTTCGCGCTCTGCAGTCGTGTTTGACCGACGGGTATTTCTGTGGGGAGCCCCTACGGCTCCCTGGAGCTTATTGGGCTAATGTATGTTATATTAGACCGGGACATTAGCTACGGAGTTCAGACCTACCAGGGACCAGCACCAGAACCTGGCCCCCTTCAGAGAGGTTTCAGGGAGCAATGGCCCCTGGAAAACCCCCTTGTGGTTGGGGTTTTCCTTATCTGCCATCGACCGGGGTTAGGCACCCAGAAAGGTAGGCATAACAAAACAAACCCCACGTGGTAAAAAACTAAAACAAAAAACCGAACAGAGAGGTAGAAACTCCCTACAATCCCAAGGAAACAAGCAAACATCACACTTTACTGCCACGCTGATCGTCCGCGCAGCCCTCCCCGCCCCGAGAGAGGGAGGGGGGAGCCCCGGACCTACCGCGCCGACTGCGTAGCTTCAGTTCGTAAGCTAATGTCAACCGGGATAGACGCTTCTCTGGCCTCAGTTTCCTAGGCGGTGTTTGCCTTGTGTGGCGTTCACTGCTGTGTGTTGTTGTGCGGTGGCCAGGAGTACCTCATCAGTGCCGGGGCTGCATGCGCTTAGGGACTTCCTTCTCTAAGCGCCCTGTGAGTACTGCCCCTGCGTTACAGGGTTATCTTCTCTGGGGCGTTCGGGAACCATTCCCGTAGAGGTTCTTGCTGCTCGGCATTTGCCTCGCCCTTGGGGCCCATGTTTGGCCCTGGGTAGGGACTGTTATTGTGCTGGTTAGGGCGTCAAGGTGTTGTGCGACCTCTCACCTAAGCGGCGACCGGTTCCTGTTGCCTCTGGAGACGGTGTACTTTTGCGGGGTTTTCTTTTGTTTTTATTTTCATTTGCCTGGTGGGGGCCTGCCTAGTGTGGCTATGGTTCCACTGGTAGTGTTTGGCGGCACTCTGCTAGGCCCCCGTGATTGTACACGTCGCAGGGGTTTTCAGTGCTATCCTCTACCCTCTGGTTATTTTTGGGTTTCTTAACCGGTTAGCAACACCGTGCCCCGGCTTCCCGTAGCAGTCAGCCTATGGGCCCTGGAACCCCTGTTGGGGCTCGGTGGACCATTGAATGTGTCTTCCGGGTTCTAACCCGTCTTGTACGGGATCGTTGGTTGCTGTGCCCTTGTCTCCGGGTGACAGTCACCACTTTTACCTCCGTCATGTTGCCTGTTGTGTCACTGACACCTTGACCCTGAGTCTTGCGAGAGAGATTCTCTGCTTGTTCTCTAGTACTCTCCTGATGTTATTACTGTTCAGAGTACAGGCGGCATCCGTGTTGCAAGCTAGGTTAGGTTGCTGCAACGCGCTAGGTTGGTTTCCCACTTGGATGCCCCGAGGCCGCCCTGTTTTGGTTAGGTGCTATTCACCCCTTTCCCTCTCTGTTCCCAGCTCCGGACCGTCTGCGGGTTTTGGGGTCGGGGCGGTGTTTAGTTTGGGCCCGAGAATCGGGCGGTTTTTTGGGGCGACCCCGTTTGGGTTAGGGACGGAGGTTTTCGAGCCTGTTCCTCCTGCCAAGGCTTCTGGGTCTTACCAGCGGCCCTTTCTTGTTTCCTTTCCCATGGACTCTTCCTTTTCTTTAAGGGCGGAGGGCTTGGAGGACGGCTCAGCCCCGGGGCCTCTGTTACTGGTTCCCTGGGCTGTGGGGAATGCCTGCTAGCAGTTCTGGGGCAGTTTGCCCCTGCCTGGGTTTTTCTTCTTTTGGGCGGAGTTTTTCGCCCATCCAATCTGCTTGCTTCCCACTTTTGCTGGCGTGTTTTCGTATCTTTTGCGTCGGTCACAGCCCTCTGTTCTGGTGGCCATTTTCTTCTGCCGGTTTCTCGGCGTGGCCACCAGGGCGGCGTTGCGGTTTGTTTACATGCGCCTGGGTGTGCGAGTGAGCTTGTGGGGTGAGTTTTTTCACCCTTTTTCAGGGGTTTTATTCTCCTGTTGTCGTTTCTTTGCTTTTCTGGTGTTTTCTACCCGTATCCTGTTCCTCTGGGAACGTTTTGAGTGTTAATTTTGCACCGGGTTTTCCATTTTGTCTGTTTTGGGTCTGGGCCCTTGGGTTTGGGCTCAGTGTCCCTGGCTGTTATGCTTGCTCCCACACCTTGTCCCTCGGTTTTCTGTCTGTTTTCACCGTTTCCCTAGGGGTTCTGTCTGGGGACTGTGCTTTGCCTTTCTGTGGTGTTTCTCTGCCGGCAAATGTGGTGCTTTGGGCTCCCTCTGGTTCGATTCTGGGTTGCTTTGGGTTCTTTGGTTTCGTTCCAGAGGTTTCTTCCTCTTGGGGCCCCCCTTTGTGGGTTCAGGGGGCTTTGTTTCCTCGTGTGACCCAGTTCTGCATTCTGGAGTTTCGGGGTCTTCCTGGCTTGCAGACTGACCTTTTTTGGGTCTTGGCACGTGTTGTGGTCGTGCTGGGACTTTGAGGTTTTGTTGTCAAGGTGGGCCTTTTGATGCAGTTTTGTGCCTTCTTCGCCTGGCCGGTGTGGTGCTCTCTGCCCACTGGTCGGTGGCTTGTAATTTTCTTTTCACATGTATGTGTGTGTGTACATATGTACATGTGTACAATGTGTGTGTGTGTGTGTGCACATATGTATGTGCATACACATGTGTAATTACCTAAGTGTAGATACAGGATGAGAGCTACGCTCGTGGTGTCTCGTCTTCCCAGCACTCGTTGTCATATAACGCTTTGAAACTACTGACAGTCTTGGCCTCCACCACCTTCTCACCTAACTTGTTCCAACCGTCTACCACTCTGTTTGCGAAAGTGAATTTTCTTATATTTCTTCGGCATCTGTGTTTAGCTAGTTTAAATCTATGACCTCTTGTTCTTAAAGTTCTAGGTCTCAGGAAATCTTCCCTATCGATTTTATCAATTCTTGTTACTATTTTGTATGTAGTGATCATATCGCCTCTTTTTCTTCTGTCTTCTAGTTTTCGCATATTTAATACCTCTAACCTCTCCTCGTAGCTCTTGCCCTTCAGTTCTGGGAGCGTGTAACATACCTTGTGTGTATGTGTATGTATATATACATAATATGTATATATGTGTATATGTGTATGTGTACCTTTTTTTTCGGAAGGGGCTCTGTTCCCTTCTCTGATGACGGGGCGCTGGGAGAGCAGCTTGCTCTGTTGACTCTCGCATGGTCCCGCAGTTAGTGGGCGCTTTTGGTTGTCTTCCGGCCTCTGGTGGCGGTGGTGGACGGCTTCTTTCCCTTTGGGGGGGTTCAGGGCTGGCGGGGTGGGCTTCTAACCCTGCGCTTCGTCATGTCATCTTAGTGGGTGCGTTGGACGTGGTCGATCCGCCCCATCCTTCTGGGGTTCCTGTCTGCTCTTTGCAGACATGGACTTTTCGCATCTGCGGTTCTTCTGGACTTCTTCAGTCTGCACCCTGGTTTCTATGCCCTCCTCGGAGGACTGTTGTCTCCTGTCCGGCTTCTGTTGGGGTCAGGTGCCTGGATGGTGGCCCTGGACCTCCAGATCAATTCTTGGCACGTTCCTCTCCAGTTTTCCAGAACTGGCACAGTTGGTGGTGGGGCTTCAGGCTTGCTGCTTTTGTTGGCTTCCCTATTTTGTAATTGGCACTTGGTGTATTTTTGCATCTTTACCGGATCTTGGTGCCCTGTCTGAGTCTGCTTGAGATTCGGTGTCTGGCCTACCTTGATGACTGGCTGGTGTGGGCTCCCAGTCGGTCCGCTTGTCTGCTCGCCAGGGGTGTGGTTCTTCCCAGATCGCTGGGTATGGTTTCCTGGTGATCTGGAGGCCATTCCATCTGTTTCCGTCCCGGGTTCGGACCTGGGCCTTGTTTAGAGCTATTGGGCCATTCCTTGTCTTTCTCTCCAGAAGTGTTACTGCAGCTGTGGTCCCGCCTTCGGCTGTTCATGAGGGGGTCCCGGGTTGCTCAGCGGTTGCTTGAGCAGTTGTGCGGGGAGTCTGAACTTCGACGTGCTGGTCTGCCCGCGGGGTCAGGTTTGGCTTCGGCGTATGTTTGGTTCCTTCGGAGACTTCCCTTCCGCCTCTTGCAATTGTTGGGTTCGTTCCTCCGGGGATATTGTGTTGGTGCTGCGTCACCAGCTTCTTCTTTGGGGTTTTCGGGGTTCCATGCCTTGGCACCTCCCCGAGCCTTCGCTCGATGTGTTCACGGACGGGTCATCTCTCGGCTGGGGCTTTGTGACCAGTGCTCACCAGGTCAGCCGGGGATGGTGGAGTCTGTCCGTCCGTCGGGCTCACAGCACGGTTCGGGAGTTCGTGGCTGTCTGGTTTGCGCTTCGGAGGGTTTGGGTCACTCGATGCTCTACCATTCAGCTCTGTTCGGACTGTTCTCTGGCGGTTCTTGCTGGAACCACAGGGTTTCTCTTAGGTGTTGACCTTTGGGGTTGGTTCCTTAGAGTGGCTCGTTTGCTGGATTCTCGGGGTTTGGCTAACCGTGAGGTTCATGTCCGGGGTGTGTCCTGCGTCCTGGGGGACAGCTGTCTCAGTTCATTCCTCTGATCGCGGATTGGCCAGTCGTCGCCGACTCGTTTTGTTGGTTCTGCCGGACGTATGGACTCATGGCCTTGGACGTCTTCGAGTCGGCGTGGTCTAGGCGTTGCCCATTTTATGTGGCACCCTTACCCACCTGCGAGGCGTTCACGGTGGATGCTTTTCGGCAGGACTGGTCGAGGTGGGGGTACCTGCTCCTCTTCTCCCGGTCCAGCTGTTGCTTCGGGTTCTGGCTCAGTTGCAGCCCATTCCTATGAGAGCAGTCCGTATGGTTCCTTGGTGGCCGGCCCTGCTTTATTTTCAGACGCTGCTTGATAGGTGTCTGAACCCGGGGCGTTTTCCCGCGGCTCCGCCTCTTTCGGCAGGTCGGATCGGTCCTGTACGTGACTGGTTCGGCCTTCTCCTTGGCTTTTCGCGTCTGGTATTTTGACGCGGGTATCACCATCTCTGTGGTGATCAGGTGGCTTTGTTGACGGTGTCCCACCTGCGAGCTTCGTCTTGGTGACAGTATGACGTTCCTGGTGTTTCTATGCACTTTTTCTTGCTCTTCGTAGGTTGTCTTCTCTTTTGCATCGAGTTGTCTTGTCCTTTCTTGGGTTTTCAGGACTACAGTTATGTGATGTTTTTTACTGTTTTGTGCGGCGCTGGCGGAGCCGCTCCGGCTTGCGTTCGGGGTGGACATCACAACTGCCCCATTTCGTACGCTTTCTCGTGTTTTGTTTCACCTCCGGCCTGCTCATGCATCGCCTGAGCCGCTCTGGTCCTTGATCAGGGTGCCTTCTTATCTTCTCCTCAGTTTGTGGTAGCCCCCTTCAGTTCAGGTTTCTGCTCTTTGGTACTGGTGGTAGATTTGTACGTGTGCAGCCTTTCTCCGCCCTGGCGACGGTCGAGACGGCTGCTTTCCGGAGGGGTTCTTGGGTTATTGATTTTCGATTGGTTTGGCCGGGGGTGCGTCCTGTGTTGTCTGGTTGCGCTTTTTGCCGTTACCTGCGTACCGTGTCTGGGGATGGGCTGTGGTTGATCTGGTTCCCCTCGTTCCCGGTTTTCAGGGCTCGGGTCTCTCAGGTCGTCCGCAGAGTTTTTCAGTCTTCCAGCCTGCGGTCTGTCTTTGCGCCCGTGCTGTTCAGACTTTTGCAGCTTTTGCTGCTGTGTTGATGTCTAGGGCTCATTTCGGGTGCAGGGATTTGAGGGTCGCACAGGTTCTTGGTCGCCCATTCTTTATGCGCGTCTGCTCCTGTGCGTTCTTGTTGTCTTGGGTCGCGGGTTACAACCTGTTGTCTCGACTTCGCGTTGCGGAGTTTGTGGCGGCCGCCTTCTGGGTTAGCCCTTTTTTTATCCTTCTCTTTGGGTATGAAGCTCCAGGGAGCCGTAGGGGCTCCCCACAGAAAACCAGCGTTGAATGTAATGAAACGCCATTTTCTGGGTGAGCCCCGGAGGCTCCCTGGCAACCCTCCCTCCCACCGGTCAGCGTTTTTTTCGCGTTGCTTGAAGCTTAGCTTTCGAACTGAAGCTTGGCAGCCGGCGCGGTAGGTCCGGGGCTCCCCCTCCCCCTCTCGGGGCGGGGAGGGCTGGGCGGACGATCGACGCGGCAGTAAAGTGTGATGTTTGCTTGTTTCCTTGGGATTGTAGGGAGTTTCTACCTCTCTGTTCGGTTTTTTGTTTTAGTTTTTTACCACGTGGGGTTTGTTTTGTTATGCCTACCTTTCTGGGTGCCTAACCCCGGTCGATGGCAGATAAGGAAAACCCCAACCACAAGGGGGTTTTCCAGGGCCATTGCTCCCTGAAACTTCTCTGACGGGACCAGGTTCTGGCGCTGGTCCCTGGTAGGTCTGAACTCCTTAGCTAATGTCCCGGTCTAATATAACATACATTAGCCCGATAAGCTCCAGGAAGCCTCCGGGGCTCACCCAGAAAATGGCATTTCGTTACATTAAAAGCTGGTTTTTTGCCAGACTTCCCCGCCGTATAGCGGGCAAAATATGCCACTTATGATTTTTTTATTATTTTTCCCATAATCAGAGAACACAAATTAACAGGTTTAGAAGATTTTTTTTTTTTTTTTATGCGCCTGTGGGTGACAATGGCCAAATAGCCCTTAGCAACACAAGGGCTAAGGTTCCGGGCCCTGGTCGGGCGTGTGTGTCGCAGGTTGCAGCCACTTTTCTCGACTTCGTGTTGAGATGTGAGTGGCGGCTTCCTTTGTTGGTGCCTAACCCGGTCGATGGCAGACACGGAATGCTCCTAACCACATGTTTTTTTTTATTTTTTATAAGCATCTCCCCCCCCCCCACTCCTCCAAACCCCCCCACCCCCCCTCCCCACCTCCCCCGCTCCCATGGGGCATGCTGGAAATTTTTTTCAAGATGGCTGCCACTCACTGGAGGTCTCAGGCCTCCATCTCGTAACCAACCTACCACGCTCACATTTTGAATCGTACGATATCCTAACATTACTCCCTTGTCAGATGGCGCACAGCCATACCTCATGTTTAGTCGAGTGGCACAGTGCAGTGGTTAACCCTTACACTGCTCAGGGGCCCTGGGGACATTTACACCCCTGTGCGCAAGAAAAAAAAAAATTCAAAATTTTTTTTTCGTCTTCTAAACATGTTAATTTGTGTCTCCTGAGCACGGAAAAAATAAAATAAAAAATCGTAGGTGACGTATTTTGGACGCAATTGACCGAGAAAGTCTGGCAAAAAGTGGGCGTTGACAGAGCGGTCGTCAGACCCGGTCAGCGTCACCCGCGCTGACAGATGGGAGTTGCCACAAAGATATTATTACCTAATTGTTTCAATGTCTCCGATTGATTTTTTCTTAGTTTTTTTGCTGTAATATTATTCAATAGTGTGTATTGTAATATATTTATATAATAAAAGTGGTGTATAATCGCTATACTCAAAAGTATGATGTGCATATTAGTGATTCAATTATTATGTTTATAAAACAATAAACATATAGTTTTGCTGCTATTACACTCTATACACAGGTTATATATTAGTATCTGCATGTTTTAGTCACCATAACGAACCACTAAGTTGGTATTGAGAGTCGAAAAGCAATGAAGAGTTACCGCCACACACCAGCCAGCCACTCGCTGCCACTCCCTCAACACACGCACTAAACTTTCTTCCCCAACAATACCATTTGTGGTGTTATTACACTATATACAGACGTTATATATAAGTATGTATATATTTTGTTTACCACAACTGTACAGCTAAGCTGATATAGTTAGTTCAGGCACTAAGAGTCGTCGCTATACACAGATGGCGGCTGGCGGCTCCCTCACTCTTTCAAGGTCACATGCACTAAACTTTCTACCCCAACAATACTGATTGCAGTGTTATTACCCTATATACACATATTATATATAAATCTACATGTTTTATGCACCGTAACTGTACACCTAAGCTTGTAGTGCGCCCAAAGAGCATAGTGGCCACCCTCTAAACAGCTAGACTAATCGTGCAGACAACGTTACCTCCGTCACCCATATGGCTCCTCCCAGCATAATCCTTTTGCTGTTATTACACTAATACATACATTATATATAAGTATCTACATTTGTGTTCACCATAGAGAACCACTGAGCTGGTATGGTGAATGCAAACAATAACAGCAAGCCACACAGTCAGTAAACGATGCTGTCTCCCTCCATCTCTCAGCATCACTCCTCCCACAGCGCTAATTATTACAACAATCCTGCTATTATCACAACCCTGGTTATTTATATCACAATCATTGGTCATCTGTAATATTATCATCGCTAAATAATAACAATTATATATTTATTTTGACATTTTTCGGCGATGCTATGGTCACAAGCTGAACAGCAATGCTGTTCGCTCATGCTGCGTGCGCTGGCCTTGGTTGCTCCAACAGTACTGTGCCTCTCACACCTGAGAATATTGCCCACGATTTTTATTTTAAATGGCATCTGTTTACAAGAGCCCTGAGGAAGCTACTGTGAACCCCGTGTAGCCGCGGGCCATTTGAATCAGGCCTGGCACCCTATGGCGTATATATACGCCATGCGCACCATGGGACATGTTACTCAGGACGTATATATACGCCATGCGCAGTTTAAGGGTTAATAAGCAGATGAGCAGCTTGAAAACTATACTTACAGTATTTGTTACACATTGTTTGAATGTGGGCTTTCTTCTCTAATTTAATCGGAGAATTTTATAATGTCTGGTAACCAAATATTTATGTTATATATTATATACTGACCTTGAAATTTTTATTTTAAGTTTCTTTATTATTATTTATTCCTTTTTTCTTTTTTGCCAAACAGACTCAAATGAATAATTTCCTACTGAGCACCAACTCTCAGCAAGATATTCAGACACTAGACACCAAGATACATGAGACTGTAGAAACTATCAACTCCCTCAAGACTAACAGAGAGTTTTACCTTTCATTTGCCAAAGATCCACAACAGTTCATACAGAAATGGCTGATCTCTCAGGTGAGTAGTTTTGCAAATTCCTGATTGTTTACCTCTTGGGCTGTGCTATAGAAACTACAGGATGTCAGCTATGACTTCAGGATACTTACTGTCTTTGTTAGTGGTAATAAATTTAACAGTGGTTCCATTGGTAATTGAAAGTTTTCCTGGAAAGCCCATGGAAATTAGACAAGCATTTGTAATGTAAATTTTCATTTAACTCCAGGCAACTGTTTCAATTTCATTGATTACCAGTATATTATATTTTTAGAATAATGGTTCTTACCATCTTCCAGTTTGTTTCTTTAAATTTGAATTTACGTTTGCATTTTCACATATGTCATTCCTGTAATTTTCATTCCCTCATTGTTTATGAATATAATTTTGTCAAAATTTAATTTGCTATACTTTCTGTGGAGAGCCCCTCCAGCTCCCTAGAGCTTACTGGGCTGCTATGCATGTATTTGACCGTGGCATCAGTCAATTAATTGGAGTTCTTGCCTACCGGGGACCACAAGCCAGAACCTGGCCCCCCTCAGAGAGGCACGAAGAACAATGGCCTATAAAAACCCCCCATGTAGTTGGGCGCATTCCATGTCTGCGATTGACCTGGTTAGGCATCCAGAAAGGTAGGCATCCCAAAACAAACCTCACCTGGTTAAAAATTTGCTACCGAAAACCGAACTATCAAACAGAACTCTTTAATCGAAAAACAAGCAAACAAGCAGGACGTCACAACCGCCACCACACTGCTTAAACAGCTTCCCCCCTTCCCAGGAGGAGTAAAAGGGAACCCCAGACCCCCGCGCTGGCTATCCAACCCCAGTTCAGAGGCTGATGTGTTCTGTAGCGGTCGTTCAACTCTGGCTCCAGTCTCTGTGCAGTACTGTGCCCTGACAGTGTTGTTATGCTGTGTTGTGGTGTGCGGGCCAAGAGTAATTCACGAAGCAAACAATTTTTCACTTCACTTTGCACATTTGTGTTATCTCACCTATTTTTCCTAAGCACAACACTTTTTATGTTGTGTATATGGTAGTGTGTTTTTGAGTCATTGTAAATGTGTACTAGTATGTTTTATGGCCGCCTGTTGCCTATTTCCTGGGTACATTTTCCGCTAGCATTTGTGGTGCTTCAGGCTCCGCCCAGGTTCCTTTGGGTTCTTTGGTCTCTTGGAGCTTTCCTCTCAAATTTACCATGTGAAAGGTTCGAGTAGCCCTAGGTGGTTTTCTCCAGTGCGGCCCTGTCTTGACCTCTTCTCTGAGCCCAGCCTCTTTTTGAGGGGTGGTTACTGGATCTTCCTTGCTTGCAGACTGCTGTCTTGCTTGGCCTGGGCCCCAGCTCTCGGGTTACTCGGTTGTTCCTCTGTTGCTGGTGGCGTCAGCTGTTCCTGTCCTCTTCTGATCGTTGGTGATCCAGGGTTGGCATTCTCACGCTCCAGACTGGGTTGTGCCAAGGTTCGGGTCTCTACAGGTCGAGGTGGGCCTTTGGTGCCAGTCTCTGTGCCGGTACTTCCTTCGGAGCTTGCGTAGTCTGGTTGGCACCTTGCTCACTCTGCACGTTGGCTGGCTTTGCTTCGGGAATGGGGTGTCGGCCCTTTCATGGGTCGCCCCTCTGACGGGGTAGTTGGAGGGGGGGAAGGTTCGTGCTGTTTGCTCATCCCTGGTTCCGCGATTTGTGGGCTTTTCGGGTCATATCCTCTGGCCTGTGGTGCCGTTGGATGGCTCCTCCTCCTTCGTGGGGTTCGGGGCTGTCGGGGCAGGCTTCTTTCCCTGTGCTCCATCAGGTCATCTTGGAGTGGGTTCACTTGGGCGTGATCTACACGACCCTGTCCTCAGGTGGGTTTCCCACCTGTTTTCTAGTGCTGAAACAGGACTGTAAGGATCTGTGGTTCGTTCTGGACTTGTCCTGTCTGAACCCCTGGATTCCTTGCCCCTCCTTTTGGATGACGACTCTCCCTCGTCCGGCTTCTTTTGGAGCCAGGTTCTTGGATGGTGTGACTGGATCTCTGGGATGCATATTGGCATGCCCCAATTCATCCTGAGTTCAGGGACTGGTTAGATTTTGTGGTGGGGCGGCAGGCTTACCGCTTTTGTTGCCTTCCTTTTGGCGTGACTCTCGCACCTCTCGTATTCACGCGTCTTACCTGGATTGTGGTGGCCCATCTGCATCTTCTAGGGGCTACCCCATTTTTTTTCTCTTCGTAGGTTGTTTTCTGTCTCGTATTGGGTTGTGTTGTCCTTTCCTTCTTGGTTGTATCAGGACCATCATTTATTGCCAAGTTCTGTCGCCTCTTATTGTGCGGCACTGGTGGAGCCACTCTTGCTTGCGTTCAGGGTGGGTGTCGCTCCCACCCTGTTTCGCAAGCTTTCTCATGCGTTGTTTCACCCCCGACCTGCTCATGTGCCACCTGAGCTATCCTGGTCATTGCACCGGGGTACTCTCTTTTCTTTCTTCTCCTCAATTTGTGGTGGCCCCTTCAGTTCCCCATTTTCCTGTTGGCATTCGACTCTGGGGGTCAGGTCGGGGAGTTTCATGCTCTCCTCCGGCGCAAAGGTTTTTGCTCTTTCAGTCCTGGTGGTAGTTTTTTGTTCATTTGTCACAGTCTCCTTTTCTGGCGAGGAACGAAACAGCAGCTTTCCAGAGGGGTCCTTAGGTCTTTGATGCTTGGTTGGCTAAGCCGGGGGTGCATCATGTGTTCAGTGGCTCTTTGCTGTTACTTGCACGCCACGGCCTTGGTAGCCAGTGCCGCACTGTGGGTAGATCTGGTTTCCCTTCTTCCCTGTTCCAGGGCTTAGGTCTCTCAGGTTGTCCGCAGTGTTATTCGGTCCATCCAGCCTGCAGTCTATCCTCGCGCCCACGACGTTCGCAAGTTTGCTGCTTTGGCTACCGTTTTATGGTAAGATGCCTTGGGCTGACATTCAGGCGCGGGGATTTTTGAGGTCAACCAGGCTCCTGGCCTCTCGTTACCTCATTAATGTTCCTGGCCCTTGTCAGGGTGTGTGTGTTGCGCTCTGCAACCTACTTTGGGTCTCAGGTTGCAGCCAGTTGTCTCAACTTCGAGTTGAGGTGTGAGTGGCGGCCACCTCCTAGGTAAGTCCCTCTCTTACTTTTCCTTGGGTAGGTAGCTCCTGGGAGCCAGAAGGGCTCTCCACAGAAACCCAGCATTGAATGTAATGAAATGCCATTTTCTGGGTGAGACCCGGAATCTCCCCGGCATCCTTTCCCCCTTTCCCTCTGGTTGGCGGTTTTCACATTTTTTTATATTCAGCTTCTGAACTGGGGGTTGGTTAGCAGGCACAATGGTTTGAGGCTCCCCCCTTCCCCCCTCCCAGGGGAGGGGGAAGCTGTGCAGACAGTAGCATGGTGGCAGTTGTGACTTCATGCTTTTTTTTTTTTTTTATTATTGAAGAGTTCTGCTTGATAGTTTGGGTTTCAGTAGCAAATTTTTAACCATGTTGGTTTTGGGATGCCTACCTTTCTGGGTGCCTAATCCGGTTGATGGCAGACAGGGAATGCTCCCAACCACATGGGAGATTTCTATAAGACATTGCTCCTCGTGCCTCTCTGAGGGAGCCAGGTTCTAGCTCGTGGTCCCCGGTAGGCAAGAACTCCAATTGATTGACTGCCACTGTCTAATACATGCATATTATCCTGGTAAGCTCCAAGGAGCCTCCGGAACTCGCCCAGAAAATGGCATTTCATTACATTCAATGCTGGTTTTCTGTGAAGAGCCCCTCTGGCTTCCCCAGGCGGTATGCATGTATTAGACGGTGGCAATAGTCATTTGAATGGAGTTTTAGGCCTACCGGGGACCACGAGCCAGAACCTGGCCCCCTCAGAGAGGCACGAGGAGCAGTGGCCTAAAGAAACCCCCCATGTGGTTGGAAACATTCTATGTCTGCCATCAACTGGTATAGGCACCCAGAAAGGTGCGATTTCCCAAAATAGACCACCACTGGAAAACATTACTACGGAAAGCCAAACTGTTAATTAAGCAGGACTTCCCAATTTAAAAACAAGCAAACAAGCATGATGTCACAACCACCGCCGTGCCACCCCTTCGGTCCATGATTGTTTTCTCAAAGTTTTGTTTTTGTTGCCTTTTATCTCTGGGGGTCAGGTGGGGGAGCTTTATGCTCTTTTCTGGCACAGGGGTTTCTGCTCTTTTGGGCCTGGGGGCCGTTTTGTTAGGTTGGGCTTAGGGGTCGTTTTGTTAGGTTGGGCTTAGGGGTCATTTTGTTTGGTTGCAGCCCTCTTCTTTTCTGGCGAAGAATGAGATGGCTGGTTTCTAGAGGGGTCCGTGAGTTGTTTTTGCTTGGTTGGTTCGGCTGGGGGTGCATCATGTTTTGTGTCTGGTGGCAGCTTTATGTTGCTACCTGCGTGCTACTGCTTCAGTGTTGGTAGATGTGCTCTGGGTAAACCCGGTTTACCAGGTTCACTGTTCCATTGCTCGTGTCAGGTTGTTCGCAGGGTTATCGTGTCTAGCCAGTCTGTGGTCTACCCTCATGCCCATGATGTGAGGAAGTACTGTATGCAGCTCATGCTGCCGTCTTTTGTTGATATTCAGTAGCAGGGGTTTTGGAAATTGAACAGGGTCCTGGCTGCCAGATATCTTGTCAATGTTGCAGGCCTTCTGAGGCGTTGTGTTTCTTTGGGATGTCTGTTATAGCCACTTGTCTCATCTTCATCGTGAAACCTGCGGTGCTGCTGCCTCCCGGGTAAGTCACAGCTTTTACTTACAGTATCTGTGGGTAGATAGCTTCAGGGAGCCAATTTGGCTTCCCTCAGAAAACCAGCATTGAATGTAATGGAACACCTTTTTCTGGAGTAGTCCAGAAGGCTCCCTCCCTCTGGGTTGGCAGTTTTCATCATTCTCTGAACTGAGGGTGGTGCAGCCTGCTCTTCTGATTGAGGTCCCCCTCTTCCCTGTTTGGGGAGGGTGAGGCGCTAACGAGCGGGAGCACTGATTGGATGATGTGTTGCTTGTTTCATTGTTTTCTATTGGAGGGGGGGGGGGAGTTCTTTGGCTCTGTTCAGACGTATGTTGTAATTTTAACCAGTTAGAAGTTTGTAATGGTTCGCCTACCTTTCTGGTGATATCCCCAGTCAATGGCAGACATGACAAACTCTAAAGAGAGCTCATATGGCCATCGCTCCCTTCTCCCCTCTGAGGGGGCCAGGTTCTGGCTTGTGGCCCCTGGTAGGCACTTGAACTCCAGGACCGATGGCACCAAACTAATAGGGCAAATGTCAGTTTGATATTTTCAGGGAGCCTCCAGGGCTTGTCCAGAAAATGGCGTTTCATTACATTCAATGCTGTTTTTTTTTTTTTTCCTCTGAGTAGTTAGTTTCTGGAAGTCCCAAGGGGATTTCCTCAGAAAACCAGTGTTGAATTTAATAAAATGTCAATTGCTGGGTGAACCCCTGAGCCTCCCTGACACCCTCCCTTCCCCAGGCAGCCAGTATGTTCCATCATGATAGAACTGAGGGTGTTACAGGCCAACTGACTCTTACTGCCTGCCTTTCTCCCTCCCTCCTTCCCCCAAACGAGGGGGGTGTGGTAGGGAAAACTAACTTGCACTAGTTTCACCAAAATTTTCATTGTGTTCATTGTTGAAGGAATTGGCATTTTTGAGGTTGTGGTCTCGTTTTAACAATGCAATAGTCTGTTTTGTTTCTCCTAACTTTCTGGGTGCTTCCCTGGTGGTGACAGGCATGACACTTGAAATTGCCAATTACACTTCTGTGGAAATAAACATTTCATTCACCTGAACCGTATGGGTCTCGAACTGTGGCCCCCCATGCGTGTGAGGCTGTAGCATTATTGACTGCTGTGAGTAGTCTTAAACAATTCCTCTGGGAATTCAGTAACTACTGAAGCCCAGGAATTTCTCTGGGCTTCAGTAGTAGTCAGGGAAAGTTGAAAATTCCAGTTTGGCAGCAGGATGCTGCTTCTGGAAACTTTCCTGTTTAAGACTACTCATAGCCGAGTCGATAGTGCTACGGCCTCACACGAGTGGGGTCCACAGTTCGAGACTCATACAGTCCAGGTGAATGGAATGATTTACTTTAAATGCAAATTGTTCATAGCGCCACCGTTCCCTTTGCCACACTGAGGGGGGCCAGGTTCTGGCTCATGGTCCCTGGCTCATGGTGCCCGGGAGGCCAATAGAACTCAATGACTGATGGTACCTAGTAGTATGGCAAGGAATCGGTGATAATAGCTTCAGGGAGCCGCCTCTGTGGCTCACTCAGAATATGGCATTTCTTTACATTCAATGCTGATTTTTTCCTGAGGTGGCCCTTTCTTTGGTGCTTTCAGCTGTGGTTGCTGCATTGTAGCTTCTCAGTCAGATTTTTTCACAGAGAAATTCTGTCCCTTCTGCTTGGAGGCATTTTACCTGGGTTAGAGTCTCCCATGTTATTGGTCATTTAAGTCTCCACTGGAGCCTGGTTCTCAAATCATAGCATGTTCTCTGGTCATTGCCTCTTCCAATCAGCATCATTCTCAGTTATTGCAGAAAGGTGCTTCTGCTAGGGGGGCTTTGTGATGGCCCTTTTGCGGTTTGCCGCTTCCATGGAGCTGTGGGGACAAGTCTGGTCTGTTTTGCAAACTCCCGGTCTCATGATGCATGTGCCTTCCACATTGTCTCTCAAGGTCTTCAGTAGCATTGGTCTACTCCCCATCCTCTATCTTTGGGGAGGTCTTGAGTTAGGTACCCTCCCTGTAGCTGTATTTGGTTGTCGCAACTTGTGAGAGCTCTGGCATGGTTGATTTATATCCATCTCTTCAATGGATGTCCTGGTTATTCGCAGTCCTCAAGCAGGATTTGGCGGACCTATGGTACATTCTCATCATATTGGGAATAAACAGCTTCATTTCCTTTCCTACCTTTCACATGAACGCTCAGCTCAGCTCAGCTCAGGGCCGCCTGATTTTGCAGCCAGACTCATAATTGTGTCCTTGGACACATACTGACACATCCCTTGTCAATATGACAAGGGATGTGTCAGTATGTTCTTACGAGGTTCAGGGACTGGTTAGGATTTCTTGTGGGGCATCTGGTTTACCACTTCAAGGTTCTTTCTTTCAGATTGAATCTGGTTTCCTGATATTTACCAGATAAACATGGGTAGTACCCAGGCTCCAAATGGAGCTTGAGTAAGTTTGTTGTGGGGTTTGTATCTTGGTTTATCACGATGAGTAGCTGGTCTGTGCTCACAGCCAGTCACGTGTCTGCAAGTGGAGAATCTGTTTCCCAGCTTGCTAGGTTTGGGTTCCTAGTGAGCTGGAATAAGTACCAGTTGGTTATGTCCCACATTCAGACCTTGCTCAGCCTGGTATGGGATTCCCTGTTGACTTCCTTTTCCCTGCCTCCTGCAGTTCTGCCTCAACTGCCGTCTGATGTTGGAATGGTCCAGGATTACTCAGTGGTCAGTCTAGCAGTTGTGTGGGAGTCTGAATTTGCCTTGCGTGGGTTTCTCAATGAGCAGTGTTTGGCTCAGGGTGCGGTTATGCTTCGTGCAGTACCACCCTTTTCAGCACCACCGGGATCATCGAGTTCGTTCCGTTTGCCATTTATTAGCTGCTGATTCGCCGGTTCTCTCTCCGGGTTTTCAGGGATCAGTTCCGTGGTGCCTTGCCTCCTCCATTGCTCAATGTGTTTACGGACGCTAAGGCTCTGGGTTGGGTTTTGTGAAGAGTGTTCACCAGGTTTCCCAGGGTCATTATGTAGATCCCTTTCTTTGGGCACACAGTACAATGAGTGAATTTGCGGTAGAGTTGCAGGCCGGTGGAGGATTCATCTTCAGCCAGGCTCCATTTTTTTACTGCCTTAAAGTGGTTCATTGTTTGAATCACAGTCACTTCAGTCGTTTCCTCCTTAGGGCTGGCCTTTGCAAGTAGTTTGGTTTCTAGATTCTTGTAATTCTGTTCTTCACACAGTTCACATGCATAGTGTTTCGACATTGTTTATATAGATGCATTTTTATTTTATCCCATTTTCATGGTGTTGACCATTAACAGCTTGTCCTTGCAGTAGCTCTACAAGGCATTCAGTTGCCCCAGTGTTGGATATCTCTACATCAGGTTGTAACCTATGGATTTTATCTTGTGGCTTTGTTCCTTAGTTGTGAGGCTCTCGTAGTGGATGTCTTTTGACTGGGCTGTTTGAGATGGAGCTCATCTCTTCCCACCAGTTTAGCTGTTACTACAGGTTTTGTCCAGACATGGGCAGGGTGAACCTTCTGGCTCTTTGGTGGCTTGCTCAGCCTTGTTTTCCAGCTCTTCTGACACAGTGTCGAAACCTGAGCATGTTCTGTAGCTTTGCCTCTTTCAGTAGATCAATCCAGATGTGTTTGTATCTAGTTCAGTGTACTCTTCGTCTTCTCGTCTTGAGTTTTTGATGCATGTCTGTCACCATTTGTAAGGTGCGCAGCTGGCTGAACGGTTGGTGTCCTACCTGCTTCTTTTGTAGTAGTGAGAGTACAGTGATACCTGGCACTCTTTTTTCATATCTTCATTGATTGTTGGTTGTTTCAGTTCCACTGCTTTTAATATTCTTGTATTGGTTCTTTCTTATTATTCCAAATACTGTTGCCTCGAATCATTTGGCCTTGGCCTTTCTCTCATTCCCATGATTCTCTGTCACCCCTTCGTTCCGTGATGCCTTTTTAAAGCCTCTGTTTTTGCTGGCCTTCTCTTCCCATTTTCCAGTTGGAGCACAGAATTGGTCGGTTGGCTTCCAGAAGGCTACGTTGTTTATTGATTTATGGTTTGTTTGGCTGGAGGGTGCATCATTTGCTGTATCTGGTTTTGGCTGTACATTGCTACTTTTGCACAGCCTGGGCTGCTTTGGAGGCATAACTCTACCAATGCTTAGCTCTAGGAAGCTATTTAGGGTGCCCCCAGGAAAGGACCCAGGACATGGCTCAACCAACGCTTAGCTCTAGGAGGCTATTGAGGGTGCCCCCATTAAAGAACATTTCATTATATAGTATTATGCAGATTTTCCTTTGGACAATTGCCTTCCTACTCAGTGAGGGAAAAAAATAATAAACTTTCCTTTAAATAAAAAAGTGCATAAAATACAGTGTATACCATGCTGTCATCCTGTTACTGCTGTATTTTTTTATGTAGTGATCATAGTACTCTGTTTCTTATGTCTTCTTGCATTGAAATGATTAACACCTCAAGCCTCTTCTCATAGCACTTGTTTATAACCCTGATCAATGAGATTGGAATGTGGACATTGAATGATACAATCTGTCAAACTAACCCAAGAAATGCATGTTATTATGTTACTTGGAATTACAGAAATGTGTGGGACAGCAGATATCACTTGAGGAAATGAGGTGTTGGCTGGGTAATCAAGTGGGTTTAGAAATATTATGTAAAGATTTAAACTTACAAAATTGACTGATAGACTTGTAAAGAGAATTTACAGGAGTGAAGTACTTTTAGTTGCTTGTAGACAATCAGGATCATATAAAGTACATGTAGATTTATGATGATGACATGAGGTGTATTTAAGAGGCAAGGTTATCTTTAGGTAAACCTGACTGGAGATTTGGTTTCTTGAGGATTGAGCAATGCATTAACAAAGATGTTCATTGCCACTGAAATTTAATCCTGTGCATAAATAATGCTTAAATGAACGTGATGATTTCTGTGACCAAACGTTCTAACACTGCTCTCTCTTGAAAGCCTTTCATATTTTTCTTTTGTTTTCAGAACCGTGACTTAAAAACCATGACAGACGTTGTTGGCAACCCCGAGGAAGAGCGGAGAGCTCAGTACTATTATCAACCATGGACTCATGAAGCCGTCAACCGCTACTTTTATTCCAAGATTCAGCAAAAACGGGCAGAATTGGAACAGGCATTGGGAATTAGGAACAACTGAAAATAATAACTTTGTCTCTGACATACATTATTGTATATCCAAATTTATAAGAAATCAGTTAAAGCTTTGGGTTTAATCTTGTAATTATTATTATAACTAGTTATGATAAATGTACAATTAAAGTAAAGCTGGTTTTAAAGCTCATGCACTTGAGGCTTATATATATATTTTTTGTTTTCATTTAACTGTGTATTAGTACTAAGATATCTTGTGGAAATGTCTTCTTTTATGTTCTTATATTATAATATCTTTGTAAAAATGAGCTTAATTATCCTTTGGAAATTTGGAAAGTTACCTTGTGATGTTTTTGGGACTCAATGTTCCCGTGGCTTGGTCCTCCCTCGACCAAGCCTCCTCATTGCTGGACTGGTCAACCAGGCTGTTGGATGCAGCTGCTCGCAGCCTGACGTATCAATCACAGCCTGGTTGATCAGGTATCCTGATCTTGAGGTATGTGGAAGTATATTCCACAAGGGTATGTGGAAGTACTAACAATACCTTCCTCATTGTGAGGGAAAAGATTAATTGGAGAGAGAGGGAGAAAAGGAAGTTGTGAGACATTGACAGACAGTAAAGCAACTATACAAGGAGAGCATAAAGCCAGGATGGCTATATAGTGCTGTCTTACAAAACATTCATGCATTTCAAGATATTCGGGATCCCGTTATGTATGTGCTTTTGAGGCAGTTGCTAATTAAACCAAATCCCCTTAACCACCGTGCTGCGTGCGTTTTTTTTTTTTTTTTTTTTTGTAAAATTCTGGTGGTGCGTTGAAAATAAAGTATTCCCCTAAAAAAAAAATTCTTTGTAAATTGTTAAAATCCCTTCCCTTAACTTGTACATGTAAAATTAAATTTAAAAAACAACTTTGGGTGTGGCGTCGTGGAGAAAATACAATGTGACGGCATCACGGTGTGCGCACCCATGTGTGAAGCTCCCAGAGGCAGTCGCACCGGTGATTCAAGACTAGCGAGTTACCACAAATGTGGTTTAATTAATTTTTTCACTGCATTTTCAATGCTTTCTAACTGGTTTTTGTTATCGTATCTGATGCACATATGTGTCCTTTACAATGTGTAGACGGTAGAACGTTATAGTGTTCCAAGGAACTGTAATACATGTGTCAGTAATGTGTTCACAAAAAAATGTTTGTTGCAATATTACTTGTTAAATATTCAGTATATATACAATACACTTTCACACACTATTTACAGTCACACGGTTACACACTCAGTACTTCAGAAGTGAGTGATATTCAAAGTAGCAATCCATGAGTCAGAGCGCCTTTTTGCACTCGATGCACAAATTTTTGCTTCCTAGTTTTCTTGTTGTGTGCTTGCAAACAATGCACTCATGTACATCCTTGGGTTTAACTCCTGTATGTGGTATGTAGCCAAGCTTGTGAAATGTAAGGTAGGATTGAAAAGATCAACGTGTAGGTAGTATAATTCTCTCCTGATATCTCAAATCTGTTCTGGTATCATTCATATCTTCACCTGTATATGGGAAAGTGGGTGCAACACCAACATTAGGACCGTCAAATTGTGGTGTGTGAGGTACAAAATTATCACAGTCCTCCCTTACCCGTGCTCCTTGTAGGGCACCACCACCACTGGATAAACACCACCAATATAGCTGCTAACATCAAATCAAATCAAATAACATCAGACCAATATCAAATCTACCTATATTATCAAAAATATCTGAAAAAATTATTTACAAACAGCTCTACTCCTACCTCGTAAAATTCAATAAACTAAGTCCCTGTCAGTTTGGCTTCCCCTCCCAAAAAAAAGAGTACCAATGATGCAATTATTAGTCTGCTTGATATAATCTACACAGTCCTTGGCAGAAATGAGTTTCTGATTGGACTGTTCATTGACCTGGGAAAGGCCTTTGATACTGTTAACTATAACTACCTCTCATTTAAATGCCACCGTTATGGAACCCAAGGCCTTGCCCTGAACTATATTTGATCCTATCTCAGTGACAGACACCAATATGTAGCCATCCAAGATATAACCTCTCCCACGCTACCAATTAACCATAGGAGTGCCACAAGGCAGCATCCTAGGACCTCTCCTATTTCTTATATGGGGGTATACATCAATGGTCTGCCTAATGTCTAACATTTTTACACCTATATTATTTGCTGATGATACTACCCTAATCTACTCACATTAAATAATATTGTAAATAATGAATTAAGAAAAGTCCACTTATGGATGTCAAGCAACAAACTCGCACAAAACATAGAAAAGACCTACTACATCTTATTTGGAAGCAAATCAACAAGTGCAATTCAACTTCAGATAGACAATGTTAACATCAGCAATAAAAATAATGGAAAGTTCCTTGGCCTATACAGACAAAGAGACTCAACTTCAGCCCCTATGTACAACACATCACCAAGAAAGTCTCAAAAATGGTATACTCTAAAAAAATATATTTTTGTTCCAAACTCTGCTCTCCTCTCACTATTCTACGTGCTAATCTATTCCCTATTTTACATACGGTATCTGTGCATTGGGTTCAACCACTGCAAGCTACCTCAAGCCCATCATTGATATAAAATCAGCTATCAGAA
The DNA here is from genome assembly GCF_040958095.1 of Procambarus clarkii. NCBI lineage: Eukaryota > Metazoa > Arthropoda > Malacostraca > Decapoda > Cambaridae > Procambarus > Procambarus clarkii. The sequence continues at coordinate 2,874,421 of NC_091230.1, read as the reverse complement.
CAATAACAAACTTTGTTTTCAGACAACACTCAGCACCCCCCTCCCACCCCTGCCTCCCTGTTTAAATCCCTAAACATGCTAAACATAAACTCACTCCACACATTCTCTTGTTCCATTTACAAAACCCTGTTCTTAAATGCAAACCCTGATCTGAAACTCTTCCTGGACAGATTTAATAGAACCCATAATCACAACACCAGAAATAAATATATCTTTGATATTCCCTGAGTCAAACTTAATCTGCGTAAACACTATTCAAATAAAGGTAACTAGTCTACGGAACTCACTCCCTAACGTCTATCCAACTTTTGCCTTATTCAAAAATAAAACCAAAAAGTAGCTAATTTCATCTTCATAGTTTCCTACCTAGTGCTTTAACCCTTAGACTGCGCATATTGGGGGGCCCTGGTAGCGAAAAATATTCAAATTATGTAAAAATAACTTAGAAATGTTAAACAAATTTCCAACTTATTCGCTTCAGTGTTGTGAAGCTTCCATCAAAATATTTTCAGAAATTGATTTTAGATTATTTTTTTTTTTAAATAAGAACATTTTGTTGATAAGGAGAACAGCTCCTAATAATTGGAAATGAAGGATTATGCAGTAATAAAGAGATGCAAGCGTCTATCCTATGCTCAAAGAAGAATAGTAGTAAGTGTCAACAAAGTGGATATGCAGTTGGTACCTTTATATCATTGCTGAGTAATAAATAATAACAAATAATAATGAATAACCATGTTAATATGGTCTATTTTGTTATATATATAAATGCATTGTCCAATGGTAATATATGTTACTTTCATCAATGTCCCAAAAATATTTTCTTTTAGGGGGAATTTTTTTTTTACGATTTTAGTTTTTTTCAACTTTGTTTATTAGCTGATTTTGTTGTAACCTTTACATCCTGGAGAATGCATATGTTTCCCTAACTATGTGAAGATAGAATGAAATTGGTCAACAAATAAATCAGTTACAACTCGCAAAACTTGGGACTTTTAATTTTTTGGGGCTGATGTTTTTTTCTCTGATTTCAAACTCTATTTTCTTTGTCTCTTTAGGTTGTTTTGATGATTAGGGACCATATTAGGGCTTTTTCATTTATATAAAGTATACCCTAAATATATCCCCTAAATCATAATAATTATTATAATTTACCCCATATTTTGTGTTTTTTTGGTGTTATTTTTTCCTGACTTCATTTCAACACATATTGACCTACAACTTTCACATATTCGAATACGAATGCCAGACAATTTTTATTAAAACATACAATTAAATTAACGAATTAAAACTACCTTTATTCATTGTTGATAACTTCAATTTCAGTTATCTCTGAAACTAGAGTTTCAACTTTGAATGGCTTCTAAAATTCCAGTTTCTGGGGGAAGCCCTGTCGGCTCCCTGGAGCCGATACCAGGCTGATATGCTAATGTCAGACCTTGGCATCAGTCATGTGTATGGAGTTCTAGGGCCTACCGGGGACCACGGCCAGAACCTGGCCCCCTCAGAGAGGCAAGGGGGAGCAATGGCCTATAGAAACCCCCGTGTGGTTGAAAGCATTCTATGTCTGCCATCGACCGGGTCAAGCATCCAGAAAGGTAAGCATTCCAAAACAAACCCCTATTCTGGTGAAAATTGCTACCTAAAACCGAATTAGTGGATAGAACTCAACAGAAAACAAGCAAACTAGTATGACGTCACTGCGCCGCTGTCTGTGCAGCTCCCCCCTTCCCGGGAGGAGGAAGGGGGAGCCCCAGACCTCCCACGCCGGCTATCCACCCATCAGTTCGTCGACTGATGCTATAGGCACCGGTTATGTGCTCTGGCTCCAGTGGTTGTTTCAGCACTGTACCTAGAGTGTGGTGTCTGTTTTCTAGGTGGTGCGTGAGCCGGGAGTGATTCTCCAGTACTCGGGTTGCATGCGCCTAGGGTTCCCTTTCCTTGGTGCCCTGTAAGTACTGCCCTTGGGGCTTGGAGCCACCTTCCACAAGTTCCTTGGGTCCTGCCCCTGCTAGGCCGTTTACTGCTTGGTTTTCGGCCGCTCTTTGTGTGCTCGGGTGTTCTGTCTTCCTTGTTCGCCTTAGAGTAAGGGGCAGTTTTGCACTGATGGGGCGCAAGGTACTGTGCAGCTTGTCTACCAGTCATGGCGGCCGGCTCTGTTCCGCTTGGGTACGCTGTCCTCTTGCGGGGTTTTCTTTTTCTTTTTGTTTATCTACCTGGTGGGGGTCTGCCTTCGTTCTTGCCCCTTGTGTCCCTTGTGTTCTGAGTATTTTCTGGTGGTATCCCCTGCTAGGTCCCCGTGAGTGTACACGTCCCAGGGGTTCAGCTCTTAGAAAGTTGTTTGGTAGCTTTGGGTGCCGGTTAGCAGTACCCTGCCTGGGATTACCTGAGCGCGAGTCCTCTTATAGTAAACGCTCGAGACCCTGGGAAACCCCTGGGGGCGCGAGGGTCCGATGGATGTGACCCCAGAGTCTCCCCTCGCTTCCAGCGAGTTTGAGGGTTGCTCACACCTTTGTCTCTGGGTGACTCTCAGTTTTGCCTCCGTCTGCTGCCTGTGGGGTCGGTGACACCTTCGACCCGGAGTCCTGCGAGTTTGGTTGCTCTTTGTGGCTCGGTTACCAAGTTGTGCTGACTAAGCGGGTGCGGGCAGCAGGGGCGTTGCACTTTGAGCCTTGGTAGTGGCAACTCTCTTGTGGTTTACTCCCCAGGAGCCCCGGGGCTGCCCTGTTTTGGTTCGTGTTGGGACTTGGGGGTGTTGGTTGCTTCGGTTCCTTCCACGCCCCCTTGTCTTTTCCCTGGATCCCCCTTCCTGTCTGTATCCGGTTCCTTACCGTCTGTAGGTTCGGGGCGGGGTTTGATGGTGTTGAGACTCGGGCAGTCTCGGGGAATTCCCCTTCTGGGGTAGTGACGGGGGCATTTGAGCCTGTTCCTCCAGGCTGTGTCGTAAGAGTCTGCCAGTGGGCTCCCTTCCTTAGTGTTTTCGCGGCTGCCTCGGTTTTCTAGTATGGCCGGGGCTTTGGAGGGACGGCTCGGCCCCGGGGCCTGTCATGTAGGTTCCCGGGGCTGACTTGGGGGGCCTTGGCCCCGTAGGACCCCGTGGGTGTTTTTATCCCCCCCCCCCCCTCTAGGCGGGGCTTGTGGTTACACGGAGTGGGGTCTTTCCTCCCCACTCACCTTACGTGCTGTTGGGCGTCGGCCCCTGCACGGGCTCGGTTCCTTGGCCTTTGAGTCGGTTGGTTCCGTCCTGTGGGTGGATGTTTCCTCCCACCCTTTTTTTGGGGCCGCCAAGGTTTTCCCTGTGTCATGGGTGTGGGCCGCCTCCTTCGCCTCTACCCTGCTCTCCTGCGGGTCCGGCTCTGGCGTCTTCACCTGGCGGTGCTCCCAGGTTCTTCTGGGCACGGTTGAGTCATGTCACGTCCGTGCCACCGTTCGCCAGGTGAGTTTCTGCGGTCTGGCGTCTTTTGGCCCCGGTGCTGGATGTGGTGTTTATATACCTGTCTTTATTTAGGTATATTTTTGTACGACTGAGACCGTTCGCACACCAGTGACTGTCCCTTTTTCAACCCTTCCTGTCCCACTCATGTGCATGTCCAACCCATGCTAGAGTCATTCAGGGGACCGACCTTTTTTCGTGTTATGAGGTGTGGGGGTTGTGGTGTTGGTTCTGTACTGACCTGGTAAGGCTCCTGGCTGTGCTTGCAGGGTTTGAGCTCTGGCTCTTGCGTCCCGCCTATCTGGTAGAACTTGCGGGATAGTACCAGTGGAGTGCAGTGGTGCTATAGGCACAATCGGGGAACACTGTATAACCATCAGAGGTCTACGGTTGTTACACGACCTACACATCTCTGCCGCAGGGGTGTTCTGCGTGTGTTCCTTGGCTTCTTGGGCGTTTTTTAGCCTGTGTCCTGTGGTGTGCTTCTTTGTTTCGGTCTGTTGCAGTTGCTCGTACCTTTTGGTTCGGGTACTGTTACTGGTGGCAACCCTTCCGCCTTCTTTGGTTTCCTAGCTTGCCCTGCCGGTTGGTTTTCAGGGTCTTGCGATGTCTCGCGTCGAACCCGTCATTTCTGAACTCCTGGCGTGCTTGCTTGCTTTGCGGAGTTTTTCTGTTCGGCAGACGTTCCATCTCCTTGTGCCGCCTGGGTTTCGGTGGTCGCGCCCGAAATCTTCCCGCGGCTCCGCTTTTTCCTGGGCTCGGAGGGGCCTTGTCGGGACTGCTTACGTTCTGCCTCACGGTCTCGCCTCCGGTTGGTGGTCGGGTGGTTTCGTGGTAGGTGTCCCACCTGCGTACTTCTTTTGGCGGCAGTATGGGGTATTTTGGCGGTCCTTCCTTTTCCTGTCCCTTCTTCATTGGTTACTCTTGTTAGCGTCGGCTTCGTTTTCTGGTGGGGGTTGGAGTGACGTTGGGGCAAGACACCGGCTGATGCCGTCGTCTTGCCACATACTGTTGCCTCTTTTTGTGTGGCGCTGGCGGAGCCGCTTCGGCTTGCTTTCGGTCTTGGTGATGCTTCTGCACTGTTAGTAAGCTGTCTCGTGCGTCGTTTCACCTCCGGCCTGTTCGTGCGCCGCTTGCACCATCCTGGTCTCTGGTCAGCGTGCTCTGTCTTCTCCTCGGTTGGTAGTGCCCCTTCGATTCCGGTTTGTTTTTTCGTCGGCTCTTTTTCCTTTTGGCATTTGCCTCTGGGGGTCGGGTCGCTGAGTTTTCCATGGTTTGAGGGGTCCATGGTTTGTTTGTGCTTCGTTAGTCTGGCCGGGGGTGTGTCATGTTTTGGGTTCAGTGGCGGCCCTCCGCTGTTGTTTGCGTGCCGCGGCGTCTGTGTCCGGAGCGCGTTTTGCGTTGATCCGCTCCTGTTCTTCCCAGTTTGCGGGTGTTGGTGTCCCAGGTTGTCAGCCGTGTTCTTGCGGCTAAGCTGCCTGTGTTCTTCCCTCATGCCCGTGGCGTTTGTGGCTTCGCTGCTCTCGCTGCCGTCTGGGCGACGTGTCCTTGCGGTCTTTCGGGCATGGATCTTTGGTGTTCGTACGGGGGACTTGCTGCTCGTTGCTTTTGTGTTGTTCCAGGGACTTTTCGGGGCTGTGGCGCCTTGGGTTGGCGTTTGCAGCCGGTTGTCTCGCTTCCGTAGGGGGTACGTGGTGTCCGCCTCCCGGTTCCGTCCCTTTGACCTTCCTCTGTGGGTAGTTAGCTCCGGGGAGCCGACGGGGCTCCCCCCAGAAAACCAGCGTTGAATGTAATGAAACGCCATTTTCTGGGTGATACCCGGAGGCTCCCCGACAACCCTCCCGTCCTCCGGTCGGCGGTTTTTCTCGTGTTTTGACATCCAGCCTCAGAACTGATGGGTGGATAGCCAGCGTGGGAGGTCTGGGGCTCCCCCTTTTCCCTCCCGGGGAGGGGGGAGCTGCGCAGACAGCGGCACGGTGATGTGTGACGTCATACTAGTTTGCTTGTTTTCTGTTGAGGAGTTCTATCCACTAGTTCGGCTTAGGTAGCAATTTTCACCAGAATAGGGGTTTGTTTTGGAATGCTTACCTTTCTGGATGCTTGACCCGGTCGATGGCAGACATAGAATGCTTCCAACCACACAGGGGGTTTCTATAGGCCATTGCTCCCCTTGCCTCTCTGAGGGGGCCAGGTTCTGGCCGTGGTCCCCCGGTAGGCCCTAGAACTCCATACACATGACTGATGCCAAGGTCTGACATTAGCATATCAGCCTGGTAAAGCTCCAGGGAGCCTCCGGGTCTCACCCAGAAAATGGCGTTTCATTACATTCAACGCTGTTTTTTTTACCGATACTCACTATTTTGACATATTAGGTGCTCAGCTGTCTGTTCTATAATTCCTTCAGAATGGATTTTTCATAAATTTTATACATTTGGAGTTATATTTTTTTGGTCTAAATTTGCCACATATTTCAAATGCCCTATTGACGAGATTTATATTTACAGTAAACTGTACTGAAAACCCATATTCTAATTTGATGAAAATGAAGATTATATGCTCTTCTTAGAGAATAATAACATTACATGAACAATTGATAATAGTTCATATTTTTTATTCTGAATTGAAAATCTGAAGTTTTCAATATTCAGTTTTAAAATTGATTTTGATTCTCTTGTTTTTCAAGTTATGCTGTGATCATTTAGACAAAGTTGGAGCATTTGCCTAGTTGATTATGCAAAAAAAAAAAAAATGGAAGGTGTTTGTGCAAGTTTTAAACACATATGTTAACTTACTTTATGTCAAATCATTTATGTATGTATTTTCGTGGTCTAAGGGTTAAACTTGCGCTGTGTCTAGTGCTACCCAATCCCCTATTATATGTACCTAAGCCATGCAACTTCACCATTGTAATCATTGCTATCATCTTATATCATGATTGTTATATTGAACGTATATTTTACTACATTATACCTTGAATTAATTCTCAAATTATGCTACACTGTACCTGTTGATAACCCTCAAATTTTACTTTAATGTACCTACTAATCTTTGTCAAATTATCTTACAATGTACCTGTTGTTGGAAATTTCCAACACTAAATACAACACTGTTGTATTCTCATTAATTATTACTAATTCTACTAATCATTGTAGTGAGTAAAATTAACCCAACGTAGAGTTCGCATGTACTAATAATTACATCTGTACAATAAGGCTAGAATTCTTACGTCACCCGACGCCAGTATTGCGTCAGATTCCATTGTAATAAACACATTTATATTCAATGTGTCTGAGAATTGAATTTGATTCTCTATAAACAACGGTGTTCTGTGTGATAATTAATTACAGATAAACTGATCCCTAACTAAAGCCAAATAGAGCGTTTATAGTTATAACTGTTATCTAGTAGTAAATTTAACGTCACGCGTGAATGCCCTGGAGAGACTTTAATTCATCTCCATTGTTCGTTTACTATCATAAAACTGGCGAATAATAATATTTAACTCCTCTAAATAATAAACTCGTCCTAACCCGTGCATTTCAATCACAACTGTGAGAAATGATAATATTCACAATAAATAATTTGAGTAACAAACGCGGGACGGAGGAGACGCCAGTGCACGAGGTGACGCGTTCACGAGCAGACGCGTACACGAAACAACGCGCTCACGAGGAGACGCCATTGCCCAGCCACCAGGGTAGACGCCATCAAGACCTCTAGAAGAAAGTCGCCACTGTGAGGTGTGAAGAACCTTGCAGAACCTTAACTTCACTGGTGTCAGTGTCATTTACATAACAAGTCGAATGTCAAGAGATTTAATTTAATTTAATTCCCAACCATGTTAAAGACTGTACCTCTCTCAACCAGTTTAAGATAAAAACTAAACACTACCTAATAAATTCCCTGTAATCTACCTCACTCCTCTATTGTCAACCCATGTCTGTTATTTTCTTTTTTTTTTCTTTTTTTTAATCAACACTGTTTGTCAACCTATTGTATTTGTGCTGCTTTTTCAGTCATGTTCCCCCTTTTTTTTTATCTTTATTTGTATTTGTTCTCAACATCTTTTATTCTTTATGCTCAATTAGTATTAAGTTCTAGATATTAATGTTTTTTCTTGCCCGAAACGCATTGCGTAATAGTGGCTTTAGGCATTGTATGTACTAGCTCTATCTATATATCAATCCATTAATGTAACATCACTTGTATGTATATACCTTACCTGAATAAACATCTGAATCTGAATCTGATATTCGGCCAGTACCTGTTAAATTTGGTTCTATGTAATACCACGTGACCGGCCAGTGAAGCGTGTCAGTATCTAGGATAGGCTAGACCGGAGCCTAGGACGCGAATTTCGGCAAGCCTTAACTTACACAGTGCCCATATTAGCTAAGTATCCTTATCCTTATTTGATGCATCTTATAGGGGGTAGGTTTATAGCTGGGTCGTGATGCTGTGCGACAACAACAAACTACAGGTCATTATTTTTCCCTTATTATTAATATCAATTTATTGAACATAGAAATCTAGTAGTTTAATCTGTTGCTACTGAAAACACTTTGATTTACAGCGTGTGTGCAGAATTCTCCGAGCTATCATTTCCCATGTTAATTAACTCCCAGTGTTCCATGACGAGTCCAGGAGAATCAGAGGATGCGTTGTGACTAACTTCTTGGAAATCTTCTTTAAGCTAAGATTCCTTTTGTATTCCTCGATTTCTATTATCTGTATTCTTTTACATGCAGAACTCTGTTCATTGGATTAACATGTGTTTATTATGATTATTATTATTCATGTTCATAATCTATGTTCTCATTAATGATAACGGTAATAATTTCATAAATGTTCATAGGATTAGATTATTATACATTGGACTGGTGAACGAACCACACTAGTTCCTGGACGTACTGAGTTCCAGTAATAACCCCCCAATGTAGGTGTTTGAGGCTTTGATTCATTTAATTATACAGCCCATTAATTATTTCAGTGATCATATTCTCTAGTATTTTATCCATAGTTACTGGTTCATCTAGGAATTTGCTTATGATCATATTTTCTTAGTTTCCCTCTTTTACTATAAAAGCGGGTGGTCCTTCGTAATTGATTTTTATTACATTAATAATTTAATATATAGAGTCAAGCCCCAAATGTCCCACACCTGTTAACATTTTTTAAATTTTTGTAAAAATTGCCTACTTAAAATTATGTTAGATTAATTCAGAGCAGTGTAGTGGTTAAGGACCTGCCGAAAACACACTGTGTGATAGTGGCTTTACAAGAATGTAAAAACATCAATGCTATGTACTCTCATAAACCCAATGTACCATCTTGTATATATATAAATAAATAGATAAATACTAGTTTAGGCTTCTAAATACTTAGTAAAGGCTTCTAAACAATATAGTCACTGTCGCGATTCAAGGCAAGCACTGTTATATCGAGAAATTTGCAGAGTTGACTTGGCGGTAAGGAACGGCTGGTGTGTTCTTCTCTATTGGCCGATAGATTAGAACGACACGTCCGCTTCGTACGAATTTCCTTACGAGGATGCTGGTGCAAGGGTTTGCAAGGACTTCCTTGGGGCACAATCCCCAGATCTACAAACTGACCAATGGCACTGAAAAGCAGGTGCTGGAACCAATGATATTGATCCTTACTTGGTGGATAGAAGAGTGACGTCATGACCACGTCACGACTACATCATTGTTCATCATCGCGACGGTTGAGGCTGACCCCAGATGTCATGCAAATCTCCAGCCTCACTGGCATCCCCTCTCTTCCTATGCTTGTCATCTTCACTGTGTACTTCCTGACTCGTTGACATAAATGCTTTATTCCCTTTTATATAATTTTCCCTTTTGCATACGGCAGCCTCCGTAGGATCTATGTATTCCTGGGCATGTGGGCTTCCTCAGGACACCCTGATATGACAGTCTTCCATCCAGGGGTAAAAGAGATGGGGCCATTGTGCACTGCATGGGTGCACTGTGCACCCAAGTCAGCTATGGGAGAATCTTGAAAGACCATACTCTCACGCATATTATACGACCATACCCTCATGCATATATGAAAGCATATATGAAAGACCCTCATGCATATATGAAAGACCATACCCTCATGCATATTACCCTGCAAATGTTGACATTTTAATACCTTATTAATACTCTCTTTGTTATGCCCATTCATCAACTTGTATTCCTCAATCATGTCACCCCTAATTCTTTGCCTTCCTAGTGAATGTAATTAAGCTTTGTCAATCTCTCTTTATATGAAAGGTGCCAAATTGCGGAATTAACTTTGTCATCCTATGCTGAACGCATTCTAGAGAATCTTTATAAATTACATAGTTTGGCGACCACAACTGACCTGCATAACCTAAATGGAACATAACAAGAGCAGGTTTAGCTGAGGAATAGCACCAGGTATTTTATTACTGGCACTTCGAGCCACAAAATCTCAGTGACTTATTTCGAATGTGTATGCATTGTTTGGGCTTTAAATCTTTACTATTCATATTCCCAGGTTCCTTTCGCACTCCGGCTATGCAATCCCATTTCCATATAGCTCGTATCTTGTAACTATAACACCCTTATTTAACCTCAACCTTACCTCCTCAAGTTTTCCCTTACTCGGACTTGAAGAAGGCCTTGCCTCTTCCATTCAGTATGCCTCCCTCTTTAAGCTGCTTTTCATCCAGACAGGCATTCAGCATGCATTTTAATGCATGCTGAATGCATTAAATGCTGAATGCTGTTGCACCAGATGCTTATAGCTAGTTGTTTATTAACTGCATCGTGTAAGTTCCATCTTATTTGTGCATTCATAATATCTGCAATCTTCCTGCCTCTCCACCCAAAACCATGCACCATGATGGACCTCCGCCCTTTCGTTAGGACCTAAGTGCCCACGGCTCTGTAACACCGGTTGATGTTGTTATAGAATGATTAGGTTGTTGTTGACCGGGGATGGTCGAAGGTTACTCGGTAGTAGGCAGGAATTGGAGTACCAAATGTCCACTGCTTTTCCTTAGTTTATTATAAAAATATATATCTTGTACACGGGCCAGGCTCTAGAAACTAGAGTGTGTGAGGGAGCGTGTGTAGACGCTCCGTTGCCCAGGCTGTCTCTGAAGGTCTGAGGGCTGCAGGGCGCAGGGCTACATTCAGATCTGCTGACAACGTTGTTGATACCTACTAAGTTGTTTAGCTTAGCGCCGGCCATCATAAGAGGGTATTGGGTCAACCTATGTGTGTGTCCATGGCACGTCCACTGGCGTCTATGTCCAACACCGCTCGGCACGCTATCATCGGCGTCCTCGGCGATCTGCTTGACAAATTTGACAACCCTTGGGCGTGTACCTAACTAACATTATATACAGGAAAACAATGATTTACCTATAGTGGCCGTAAACAAACAAGCTTATTTTTTGAGACGTCCAACACCGTCTCGGACATGCATGAATAATGAGTACAATGCTTAAATATAACCCTAAAACTAAGCTATCCATGGAGCATCATGACCAACTAGCTAAATGTCTGCGCAAACCGGAGGCAGGAGGTCCGGCTGCAGGTAGAGGCGGTAGCGGTAGAGTCAGCGGACCAGAAGTTGTGCGTAGGAATTCATGATGCTCAGCCACAGTGTTACCTGGTAAGTAGATTATAAACGGCAGACACTAACATAGGCACAATATATTACATGGCAATACATAGAATATGCGACATTTCCACTAAAATATGGAGAGCATGAACGTGGCAGGAACACGAGGACCTACATAGTGTATAGAGATACGACAAGATCAATGAACTATGAACAAAAATACCTGAGGCGGAAGGGTCTATATACATTGAGCCGAGGGTTGTGAAACGATTGCTGTAATCACTCTTAAATCTAGTCATAAACTATGAATTCTTAGGTGCTAATCCATCACGAACGTAGTCTCCCTCTGCCATGTATGAACAAGCAGGGAGAGGGGAGCAGATAGAACGCATCCATTGTCCCTTACAGACTGGAACACCACAGTCACACGAAGATGAATCATCAGACTGTTGGTGGTGTACTGTCGAAATAACAGGTCTGGACCGAAGATTGTATGTGTGAGTACGTGGTGGGGTAGTATCGCTGGGCGTGTCTGAGACCGAAGTGGGTGTCAAAGTGGTAGGGTCACACAGTACGTTGTCAGGGACAGGAGTTGGGGTGTCATCGTCGACAGTCAGACGGGCTAATTTCATGTGGTTGAGATGCTCATGTACTTGTTCTCCAGTGGCTAGGTTTTCCAGCTTGTACTTATTACCTGTGATATACTCAAGAACTCTGTAAGGACCAAGGAACTTCTCAGTCAGTTTGTACATGGGACCATCTCGTCGCTGGTTGAGGATCATTACTAAAGATCCAGGTCCGATCCTCGTAGGTTTAGCATGAGCGTTTTGTAACCACGTGAAATCGTCAGTAGCTTTAGAGAGATGTTCCTTGACCCTCTGGAACACCAGTTGAGTGTCAATCCGTTTGACCTTAACATAGTCGTCATAGTTGTAGAGTGGCGCCGGCGGCGCGGAGATGATGGCATCAGGAAATCTCATGTCTGTCCCAAATAGCACAAAGTGAGGTGTGTCTCCTATGGAGGAGTTGACAGAGGAGTTTATCGAACATTGGACGATTGGCATAAGTTCATCCCATTTGTGACTGTCCCGATTGACTGTCACTCTGAGTGCGTCAAGGACCTTCTTGTTAGTTCTTTCAGCAAGGCCATTGCTAGACGGTTGATAAGGCATTATATTACACTTTTTGATGTTGTACAATGCAGCCAGTTGTTCCAGAACAGAATTGTTGAATTCCGGGCCGTTGTCAGAGAGTATAACCCTAGGTGGACCATACCTGCAAATTATATGATCATGAAAGGCACTAGCTGTAGTTTCTGCAGTTTTGCTTGGAATTGGAACCAGTTCACAGTATCTAGAGAAGTTATCTACCATAACTAGGAGATGTTTATTTCCTCTGGAAGTTTCAGCAAAATTTGTTAACAAATCCATAGAAACACGATCCCAAGGTGCATTTGTCGTAGGGTAAGTCTGAATCGGGTTCGGGCCAGCAACATGGCCTCTGTGAGCTAGGCAGGTTAGACATTGATCCACGTGACGTTCAATCTGGTTGGCCATTTTGGGCCAGTAGTATGTAAGACGAGCCTGCGTGATGGTGCGGTCCTTGCCAGGATGCGCACTGTGTGGGGCGTCGTGAACAAGTTTTAACACGGTAGGAACTATCGACGCAGGAATAACAAGTTGATGTACCAGTCTGGCAGGAGATCCAAGCATAACCTTGCGATGGAGCACATGATCTAAGAGCACTAGTTCCTTGAGTGGTACGGGTGGCTTGACCGTAAGAGTCGTGTGCGGGTCCATGAGAAATCTTATGATCGGTGCCCACATTGGGTCTTGTCGTTGTGCGAGTTCTACATCTCGCAAGTCTAATGAAGGGTATTCAACGTGAACAGAAGCGACGTAACGGGAGAGAGCATCGGCAACTACATTGTGTTTGCCAGGTAAGTATCCAAACGTGGGTAGGAACTCTTGTATGGTGAGCGACCAAGGGGCAAACTTGCCTATGGGGTTCTTGTCTCTGAACAAGGGAATGATAGCTTGGTGGTCCGTCAGTACATGGACGGGGTAGTTATAGATGATATCTCTGAAATGTTTGAGTGCCCATACGACAGCCAGCGCTTCACGCTCGGTTGTCGAATAATTCTTTTCAGCTTTAGAGAGGACTCGGCTCGCATATGCAATGGCATGTTCTTTTCTGTCGCTAGTTTGAGCGAGTACGGCACCTAACCCAATGTTACTGGCGTCAGTAACTAAAATGAACGGTTTGGTGAAGTCTGGGAACTTGAGAACGGGAGAAGATATCAGGGCTTCTTTGAGCGTTTGAAATGCTTTCTCTTGATCAGTTGTCCAAACGAACGGAACGTCCTTCTTAAGGAGGTGAGTGAGAGGAGATGCAATCACTGAATAACCGGCAATGAAATGGCGGTAAAATCCAGCTAGGCCTACGAACTTTTGTACAGCTTCAGCATTATGAGGGACTGGAAAGTTCTTGACAGCTTCTATCTTTGAATCTAAAGTGGTGATGCCTTGTGAGGTGACGTTATGGCCGAGAAACTATTTTTTTTCTCATGAAGGCGCATTTGCTAAGTTTGATTTTCAGATTGGCTTCAGCTAGTTTCTGAAGGACTCGGTCCAAACTTTGAAGATGTGAGGGTACGTCCTTGGGCATGATAATGAGGTCATCGAGGTAGACCATGAGGGTATTTCCTATCATTCGTCGGAACAGGTCTGTCATAAGCCTTGAGAAGGTAATAGGGCTGCTGCGTAAGCCAAAAGGCATGCGGGTGTACTGGTAATGACCATTAGGGACGGAAAACGCCGTCAGTTCTCGACTATCTGGGTCGAGCGGTATCTGCCAAAATCCTTGCAATAAATCAAGTGTGGAAAAAACCTTATTCTGACCAATGTTCTGCAATAAGTCAGTAAGCACGGGAAGTGGAAATCGATCAGGAATCGTAACTTGATTAAGTTTCCTGAAATCAACGACGGGACGCCAAGAGCCATCCTTCTTGGGTACTAAGATTAACGGAGCATTCCATGATGAAGTACTTTCTTCAATAACGCCGTCGTGTAACATCTCGTCTATGAGTCGGTCTGCAACAGCTCGTTGAGAATGAGACAATCTGTATGCGGGTACAAAAATTGGGCGAGTACCTGGTTCCAGTGGAATTTTGTGAGTAATGAGGTGTGTCAATCCAAGTTGTTCACCTGTCAGTGCAACAACGTTGCGATGCTTGTTGAGGATGGTCAGTAACTGAGATTGGGCGTCAGGGAAGTCCGTGGCACTAAGATGCACAGGTGAGATCGCGATCTGATTTCGATTTGTTGTGTGAAAGAGTGCATGGTGATTATGGTGTTTAGTGGAATTCCACAACAACATTTACTTTACATTGCTGTTGGGCGCAAGCCTCATGTTTGGACCTAGCTTCCTCTGCAAGTCAACAAGCATTTATTTAATTCACAGATAATCCCTTTTTCACTTTGATTAATTGCCACATTAACATAAATCTTATCCCTACTTTCTGAATAATTGGGGATACGGTTTCACGGTATGCTTAATTGACGGTACCCTGCTTCCGTCAATTGAGGGATTTACTCTCTGATAGTAGGTGGTGACGGCATTTCAGAGTTTTGCAGTGTAACATAGAGGGTACAGTGTCCTTGAGTTCGTCATATGTTATAAATATATATGTGGGGCTTCTATGGGGTACTGGTACTATTAAGGGGTAAGGGTAGTTAGAAGACAAGAGTATCACATATGGGAGAGCTAAAAGGCCCGGCCCCCAAAATAAACTATCCACAGTAGTAATAACTTGCTACTAGACCATATATGTTAGTCTAAGGGTTGATCAATGCGCTCCCACATAGGAAGAAGGGATACTCTGTAATTCATGTACTTATTTATTAACCCCTTAACAACCCCCCATATACACTCACACCAATAACAATAATAATAATAACTTTACCACACTATCTTATGTTAAAAGCCTTGGTCCACTTAGGCAGGATACAAGGTTTACACTAATAACAAGCTAGGGTAAAGTACTACTGGATAAGCACTGATGCTGGATGCAGCTTAGGGTAGTGAAACCACGTGGGACCCTAATACAAAACACAACACTTAGGGGTACCCAAAACACTGGCAAATACTATCCCCAGGTCTCACCAATATTACTACCAGAGTAGGTACATTTAGAAATCATACAATACTTAACTTTAGGATACAGGAACTTAAAGTAAGGGAAATAGGTAAGAGGAGAAGGGAAAAGAGTAGGGGTGCAGCCACAGAGTAGGTCTCGTCCGCACGAA
Source organism: Procambarus clarkii (assembly GCF_040958095.1). Taxonomy (NCBI): domain Eukaryota; kingdom Metazoa; phylum Arthropoda; class Malacostraca; order Decapoda; family Cambaridae; genus Procambarus; species Procambarus clarkii. The sequence continues at coordinate 2,859,082 of NC_091230.1, read as the reverse complement.
CGCCAGCCAGAGAAGAGGCAGCTCCTAGCGACCAGCTAGCCTCCCTCATGTCGTGGTGCCGGAAGGAGCCTAATTGATCGTGCAGCTAAGCACATTAAAGATCTTCCCCTATGCAACGTATTGTTACTTTATGAATGATTAGAAAGTATTAGTAAGCAAAGTTGGTGCCTATGTTATTATTTAATAATCAACCCCCAGCTCAGTCTTTAAATGCTCTTTGAGAAACAATAATAGTCTTACGTCTGGCAGGGAAGATACAAACAATTGCCGTTCGAGATGCACTCAACTGTACTACCAGAAAGTTTAATAGCTCAATTTTGACCTCTGGTTTCCACTGGAGAACCCAGGGTCGTAACATCATATCTAAATGGTCAAACGTTTAGATCTCTAGGAGTTGTACTGAAGGTTACACAGCAGAACTGTGGTTTCTATATATTTTCTTCATAACATTTAATCAGTAAGTGAGGTTAAAGGCTGGCCCCGGTACAATGCTGCAGTCGCCCAAGCTGGGCAACTGCACTGGGACGAACCAACTACAGAATACCCTCGAGAACCGGGAAGAAGGCTGCACGTTATAAGGACAATGCTTTTCCTTTCTCACTCCACAGTCTCCACGGCTGACAGCAGGACCGCTTAACCGTCGTATAACAACAGCCTCACACACTAGGACGCCACGGGGCGGCAGCCCATACGTGGACGCGGGCGGTACTAACAACCCTTCCACCCGCCCGTGTATACAAGTACTACATCCGAAGGCTGAGCAGCTGCCCGGGCCTACTCTACGTGAATCAGGATGCGCCCCTGATTATATGAAGAAACTTCATATAGACCCCGGCCCTCCCCGATCGCCTGGGCATACATTCTCGTAGGTGGTGTCCAACGCTGTCTACATTTAGACGTGCAACACTGCCGCAGGTCGACCACCTCGCGAGAACATCAAGTAGTTGTCTACCCTGCTTATCTACACACCAGATAGTGGTACATTGGTCCCATCTCAGATGCTGTTTATCTTCTATCGTCTGCCTCATATGAGCGAATTACCAACATTTCAGGAAAACCTATTTTATTTTTTAATGGCAGATTCGGACATTACGGACATGGATGCAGCCACAAATCAAGCAAGCAGCAACATCCAGGCAAGCAAGCAAGCAATAACATAAGGCACGATGTCTACACCTTCCCATCGTGGACAGGGTGGTGTGCCATTTTCTCTAGCCCTTCGGGGTGGGGGGCAGAACAACCATGGCACCGGTCAATTGCCAATGTTATTCCTCTATATCCCTAGCTTTCCTGTCACCCTTCTTGACCTCCATTCAACTCCTACATCAGGCTTTTCGTTTCCCGCCGTGAAGTCCGCTAAAGCTGCCAGCTACAGAAAAAATTCAAAATTCAAATTCAAATGTTTATTCAGGTAAAGTACATACATACAAGGTGTGATACAAACATTGATGGATTTATAGATAGACCTAGTACATACAATGCCTAAAGCCACTATGACGCAAAGCGTTTCGGGCAGGAAAAACACTAAAGACTAAAACTTAATACTAAGTTTTACAGCTTCCCTTTCAGGATGGAGGGTTCCACGTCAGTTGGCCTGGCGGGTGGGGGGTGCTCCGCCGGAACTCCCAAAGTGTTAGGCTTCCACTTATGGTAGTAACATTAGTGTACATAGCTTAGTTAATTTCTGTAACTCATTTAATCCATAATTAATTAAGACTGCGTTAATGTTTACTTAAGCAATTGTTACGACCCTGGGTTCCTCAGTGGAAACCAGAGGTCAAAAATGAGCTAAATAAACTGCCTTATAGTAGGGAAACGCATCACGATGTAATGATCTGGGTTTCTACTCAAAGTGTCTGGTACATCATGTGATGGACCAGGCTTGTAAAGTATTTGGAATGAGTGAGCAGCTAGTTCATGAGACCAACGTGACATGCGAGGACACTTAGTTCTTTTCTTAAAAATATGAGTCAACGCCCTGTGATCTGTATAAATGACAAAGTGACGTTGGAAAAGATACGGTTCAAAGTACCTGACACTTTCTACCACAGCCAAAGCCTCCCTATCCGTGGCAGAATAGCGGACCTCCGGACCCTTAACCTTCCTGCTGAAATATGCTACTGGGTGAGGAAGATTGTCATTATCACGTTGCATTAAGCACCCACCAATAGCTATGCCACTGGCGTCAGTGTGTACTTCCCACTCCTTATCAAAATCCGGTACTGCCAAGACTGGGGTGGTAATGAGTTGACTTTTTAATTTTGCATAAGCGTTATCATGCTCAGGTTTCCAAACGAATTTAACATTTTTCTTAGTGAGCTCAGTTAACGGTGCTGTTGTACTTGCAAAACCCTCAATGTGGCGACGGAAATATCCGGCTGCCCCCAGAAACCTTCGAACATCCTTTGCTGTCTTAGGTGTTGGCATGTCAGCAATGGCACGACAGGAGTCTGGGTCAGGTCGGATACCGTCTGTGCTCACCTGGAATCCCAGAAACTTAAACTTCTGAGATGCCAGAGTGCACTTACTCACGTTAAGTTTGAACCCCGCCTTATCTAACAATGCCAACGTCTCAGTCAAATCTCGTAAGTGCTCATCAAACGTCCTGGAGTAGATAACCACATCATCCAGGTACGCTAACGAGTGCCTCCCCAAGACTGGACTGAGGATATAATTAATTGCCCTCTGAAATGATGAAGGCGCTGTCTTTAACCCGAAAGGCATCCGCTTGAATTGATAAGTATGAACCCCATCAGAGAAGGCGGTCTTTTCTCTATCTTTCTCAGCGACTGGGATGGCCCAATACGCAGATTTCGCATCCAGAGTAGAAAAGTATTTGGCTGCCCCAAACTGATCTATTATTTCTTGTATCCGTGGCAAAGGATACACATCACCTTTAGTAATTTCGTTTATCTTTCGGTAGTCAACACAAAACCTATAACTACCATCCGGTTTACGTACCAACACTACTGGCGACAACCATGGTGATGTACTAGGCTCTATCACATCCTGTCTCAACATTTTCTGACACTCATCCCTAATTACTTCCTTCGCCCGTTCCGGAAGTCTCCATTGACGGGTGTAAGTAGGAGGATGATCACCTGTAGGAATAACATGCTCGATCCTATCCAGAAGCCCGATCTGATCGTCTTCTGTTGCAAACAGTCTCGGGAATTTACGTAAAATCCCTCTCAAAAGTTTCCTATCTGACTGTTGCACATGTTGCAAATCCAGAGCCGAGATTAACTTATCCACTTCTTGAATATTACTACTTTTCCCTGTCTCGGTCTTGTGTTTCCCTTGTGTACTACTTTGTGTAACATTAAGTGCACTACACTGTGCTGTGGTGGCTGGCATCTCCTCCTGGCTTTGATACTGAAAAATTCCTGTATTTTCTACAATTGTAGCCTGAGACACCCTATCACCTGCCCTGAAACGATAGGTTTTGTGCGAGAGATTGACAACTGGAATAAGGGCACCTTTATCAAGCACTGTGATCAAATGATGAGGGATCAACAACCTGTCACATCTCCCAGTCACCTGAAGGGTGGTACCTGGTGCAATGTGACGTCCCACTGATACTTTAATGAATTTAACTGAATGTTTTTAGAGAAGTATGTAAAATTATAGAAACCACTTCAGCATTCACGACGGCTTATCACCCTCAGGCTAACGGCATGACAGAACGGACGAACCGGTCAGTTAAAGATATGCTTGCAATTCTTGCAGAGCATGATGCAAATTCGTGGGACGAACAACTCCCCTATGTCCAGTTGGCTCTGAACACTGCCATCCATCAATCCATTAACACCCAACCCCTTTTGCTGTTCACAGGTCATTCATGTAATTTCCCGTTAGGTCTGCTTAACAGACATAATATTGTATATGGGGACGATTACCCATCAGAAGTTTTAAATAAGATGAAAAATGCATGGAGAATTGCAGCCAGGGCTTCCAAGACAGCACGAGACCGCTATGCTCAGCATTATGACAAGAAGGTACGACCTCTTGAGTTGAAAGTCGGGAGTCTTGTGTTGAGAGTTAATGAGGCGGCTCCTGCCAATCAGAGTAGGAAACTTGCACCTAGATGGCGGGGCCCTTACCGAGTAATTGAAAGAAAAGGTCCGGTTAATTTTGTTATTAAAGGTATTTTTGAAGACCAAGTTGAGAGAACGATTCACATTAATAAATTAAAACCTTATCACGCGAGGGAGGAACTAGAGCTGCCTTCAGCAAGTCTAATTCCTGACCTGTCTAATGATCCAAGTGCTGAGTCAGATGATGAGGATGACCTCCTGTCAGATCTCATCAGTAGTCAAGTTCAATCTTGTCACCCTATGGTAACAAGGTCGCGAGCTGTACAGTAAATTGTTAATGATCTCCCCTAGTCAGGTTTAGTAATTTCATAATAATTATCCTGTAGAGGCAATGGTGTGTATTTACTGAGGTACTTGGCTCAGGTAGCATACTTGCCTTGCTCTGGGGTTTCCAACTACCTATACCTCAGAGTAATATCCATGCTTCCGCCATTTGTTGTTGTCTGTCTTTCTCAGGTCTGATGGTACACCAGTTCCAGCCTCCCAGTCACACGTGAACCAGGGATCGAGATCAGCAGGTCTGGGGATGACCCACCTGGCTGATAAGATCGGGGTCTGAGGCACGTTACATAAAGTCCTCCCCCTTGTACCCGGTAACTCGTCAATTGGTTATCCGGAAGGGGTGACTGGCGTACAGTCACCCGGCCGACACCTCACGTCACTAACGAGGTTGTCCCAGTCCAGCCATGCTGTCTTCACGGAGCAGAGTCCAGTCACCATCACAGCCGTGGGCAAGCTGTCTCAAGGTCACCAACCACGCCCACCAGCCGCGTAGTCAAGACTGCGGGAAAACCGGAAGTGGAAGACGAGTGGTCTACGAAGAAGAACGCTAATGGCAAGGACTTGTCAGCTCTCTCAAAACCTGCGGTTGCGTCGTCTGTGGAAATCAAGATGCAACGCGGTGGTCTCAGGTACGAACAGCACTACCCCTACAGAGTGCTTGCGGAATCGCCAGATGAGGTACAATCCTGTACCTCGGCCCAAGTTCAGCTACACGAGGGGTTGCACGGAAGGTGTACCGGCCCAGTAGTACCGGGATAACAAGTAAACGCCGGTAGATGACGTCGCCCAGGAGCTGAGGCAGGGCCCACCTGTCCTGTCACCATGCCACCCTCTTCAACGCCACTCGAACCTCACTACCAACGCGAGACATCGTGATACGTCGAAGCTGTGCTCTACTGTGGCAGCCATGGTTAACAACAATCCATCAAGACTGTTTGGGGAGCGAGAAGAAGAGGTGAACCCGGGTTCCTGTTAGCGGGGTCCACCTGAGCTGACAGCCGCCAGCTGTCAGCTGTCACTCAAGTCAGGTGCGGGTAGTACGAGACCCCCTGTACTGTCCGTAGTTGGCCGAGGCCGGAAATGGAACTTCCAGACGACCAGGATCTTCAAGCAACATGAGGTAGTCGCCGGAATCTACAGCAACGAAATGTCAACAGGAACGAACGAGAGAAAATATTTATAGAAAAGTTTCATATACAAATAAACGCTATTAATATAGTAAACTGTGGTAACTCGGAACAGTTCAACTTTTAATTTTCCATCTGATAGTAAGCACCTATACACCTTCGGAAAGTTCTCTGGACCAGTATTAAATGTTGAAAACTAGAACTAGTGAAATAGATAAATAAATCTAGAAAGTGAACATCTAGAAAATGACCCTGTCTCTAGATAAGTTGTATGAGTGAACTAGTTTGAGAACCATCTAGTAGGGTCTCTAGAAACGTTGATCAGTGGGGAACTTTATCTAGATTTTTCTAGACCCTAGATACTGATAGTTATACATATATTTTTTTTTAATTTTTTTTGTGGTTTACTGAACAATAAGGGTGTGGTACACAGTCTGACAAATGTGTTCACCCGCTGTTGTTGTGGACTTGAATATGAACTCTGGGATATTAGGAGTTGAGGAACTTATATCCAGAGTGTTGTTGTTGGTTAAGGGACATGTCTGTGGACATTGAATTTTTTTTAATAATAAAAAATATTTTTGTGTATTTTCTTTAGATTTTAAGATTGGGATGCGCTGTGGTGGACAGTTGCCACAGGTGTGGAGTGGAACACTAGGTCCCTGAGAGGTAGTGTTCTTCTATTTTGATATAATTTTATAATTTTGTTAAATTTTTTAATGACATTGATTTTTTTTTATTTAATGTTTTGTGTGATGTGTTTGATCTTTATTCCAGGTGGAATACTGGGATAGCTGAAGGCTATCAGCTGATTTTAGCTAGTTAGTAATTGTTAGGTTGGGATTTCTCCAGTTATTTGTTACTATATCAAGACAGGTATAGGATATTTTGTCTTCCAGGTAGTTGGAAGGGTACGGGGCTGCACCCAAGTGGACAGCCAGGAGTATAGGGACGGTCTCTGTCCTTATGTTTTATGTATTATTACTGTTGTGTTGATAGGTATAAATACATGCTGGGGCGCACCTTTTGGGTGTGCCGTTATTGTTGTTGGAGTATTGTATGGAATTAGTTAGGATTAGATAATTTCTTTTGTTTTGAGGCATTGGTTTAAAATAGTGTTGGGTTAAAAATGTTGTTTTTGGAGTTAATGGTTAGTGTAGGGCAGGATTTCTGGATAAGAAAAGTGTGTGTAACTTGCTTTACACACAAATTTCTTAATTTCCGAGGAGGGGGAGTTGTAATGATCTGGGGCTCAGATCATTGGTTCTCCCTTCTCCCCTCTTTTCCCTCTCCTTCTCCCCTCCTTTCCTTCTCCCTCTCCCCTCCTTCCTTCTCCCCTCCCCTTGGCCGTCATTCGTCTCCTCCTCTTCCTCCCCCCCCCCTTGTCGCCCATTTGTCAGGGTCAAGAGGTTGACCTGAGGGTAGGGTGGTCTTGGATACCTTGGCTTCTCCCACTCAACTTCCCCACTCAGATATTTCCCTCTCCACCCCCTCTCATCCCTCTCTGTCCCTCTCAGCAGCGGCTCTTCCCCATACCAGTCAGAGTCAAATGTCCCTACTCCTATCTTAGAGGAGACAGGCTTGAACATAAATTATCAGTTTTGTAAACATTGCTCGCAGGTGCCTGGGCTCCATAGACGCGCCTTGTCCCCCTTCTCTAGCTGGGGAGAGCTGACTCAATCTTCAGAAATTCATGTAGCTTTCCACGACAGATCAGTGAAGGTGATTGGCCTGAGATAAGGGCCAAGTCCTTATTGGCCCTAGAGAGCCAGACCTCAGGCCTACGTGTTAAATGGTTGGCCAGGGCCAAAATAATGGGTGGAGCCCTGGGGCTGTATTAGATGGTGGGAGGAGTAATCCTTCCCAGCAATAAGTTGGAAAAACTAAATTTCATCAGTGTGTCTTGGAAGTGTATTAGGAACAGGGCCGCAAGCCCGTATCCTCGGGGCTGAGGGCAGCCATCAACATCTTGGCCGTGGTGCGGGTATTTAAGGTATAGTGCACTTGAGTTTTGTCCTCGGTAAATATCCATTGTGCCTCTAGGGAAATAGAATAGGTGATGTGTTCAAATTGTCTTAATTTACATGTTTCATAAAATAAATGGTATAGCTTGTCCAGTGGTATTCACTTAACTCCCCTTTGATATATTTTGCTACTTTGTCATTTTTAGGTGTTGTATTGGAAGCCCCCATGTTCTCCTACTATTAATTAGATACTAAAGTTGCCCTTGGATTTAAATTAGTAACGTAAATTACACAAACTAATTTTCCAGAATTTACTACGGAAATTCATATTACCCGGAGTCCCATGGTTACTGATTCCTTGCCTTCCTGGGGGATCGGTGATTGACACATTCAGGTATGGTTGGTCAGGAAGGTGGTGGCAGTGTAAATGTGTTTTGTTATTGTTTTTTTTTACTAATAACCCTTGTCCTTGGTGTATCTTCCTCATTTAATATTCCTCTTACATACGTGGCAGTCCAGTGAGGGGTCATACTGGACTGTAACAGTGTTAAGCTGGGGTATTGAGTGAAGAAAGACGGAGAATTACAATAGAGAGCGTATAGTACGATTATGAGAGATCACAAGATAACAGGATTAATACTGGGGAACATTGGGTTATTACAATAGAGGCCGCGGTTATTACGACAGGGTAAGCGGTCACTACAACGAGGTGCATTTGTTTGTATCTTCCCTGCCAGACGTAAGACTATTCTTGTTTCTCAAAGAGCATTTAAAGACTGAGCTTGGGGTTGATTATTAAATAATAGAATAGGCACCAACTATGTTTACTAATACTTTCTAATCATTTGTAAAGTAAACCTGAGTAAACTTGGGATAGGAATGCTGTACGATTAGTTGAGTAGTCTGCTGGCAGCGAGTGAACTGGGGAAGAAGACTGGAGACGGTCGCCCTTCTCTGGCTGGCGTTGTGGTGAAAGGAAAGCTCCTCCCCCTTCCTCTGTTTCTTTATTTCTGTGTCGTTGTTATCCAGTTAAGTAGACTGTGTAGTATCTTCATTATCTGGCATAAACGTGTTCTATGTGTAGCAATTAGGTGTTCACTAGTGTTTATTTTTTACAAGTTACTCTAGGGGGTTCCAGGGAAACCACGTGGGCTCCAGTGTTACCAGTAAGCTCCCTAGAGTCATTGCTAGTGTCCCTTGCCTAGTAGAACTTTACCCTAGCTTGTTCTCAGTGTAAACCTTGTATCCTGCTTATGTGGACCAAGGCTTTTAACGTAAGATAGTGTGGTAAAGCAATTATTATTATTGTTTTTGGTGTGAATGTATATGGGGGGTTGTTAAGGGGTTAATAAATAAGTAAGTTAGTAAAGGAGTATCCATTTTTCCTGTGTAGGAGATCTATGATCAACCTCTAGGCTGACTATTGTTGTAATAAGCCACTACAAGTTTATTTCTATATATTTCTATATAGTGGGGGCCGGGCCTTTAAGATCTCCCATATTTGATAACCCTTAATGCTAACTACTGCCCCTACATCCATGTTATACTAGACTCCCCATACAACACACATTCATATGTAACAGCAATAAATTCATACTGCACAAATGAGTTACAGGAAAATTGTACGATTGCTAGGTTCATAGAAGTAACTAAACTATAATTAATTGTAATTAATAATTGTAAATATTATTGATACTAATTATAATAAGTAAATTAATAAATAAATTGTCCCATTCCAAGTGCATTTATTAAGCACCCCATATCCAATTTGTGAGCGGTTGTGGAAAGGGTTACAGAGGCACATAATGGGCTCAGGGACTGAACCCCACATAAAACGTAGTTAAGCAAATTACATTTTAGATGAGCTAGTTACAAAATTCAGTATAAGTCGTCACATCAACAATGGGTTCGAGATCAAATCAAATCAAATCAAATGTTTATTTAGGTAAGGTACATACATACAAGAGATTTTACAAAGAGTGATGGATTTATAGATAGGGCTAGTACATACAATGCCTAAAGCCACTATTACGCAAAGCGTTTCGGGCATGAAAAACTTAAATGACTAAAGCTTAATACTAATTGAGCATAAAGAATAAAATGAAAACATAGAATAAAAACATAGCTGAAAAAGCAGCACAAATACAATTCTGTCGACAAACAGCGCTCTTTAAAAAAACAGACATTGGTTGACAATAGAGGGGTAAGGTAGGTTACAAGGAATTTATTAGGCATAGCTTCGTTTTTATCTTAAACTGGTTGAGAGAGGTACAGTCTTTAACATGGTTGGGAAGGTCATTCCACATTCTGGGTCCCTTGATTTGTAGAGCATTTCTAGTTTGATTATGTCGTACTCTAGGAATATCAAAACTGTATTTATTTCTGGTGTGGTGCTCATGGGTTCTGTTACAACCTTCTATGAAGCTTTTGAGGTCAAGATTGGCATTGCAGTTTAGCGTTTTATATATGTATAATACACATGAGAGAATGTGCAGTGACTTAATGTCTAACATATTCAGAGATTTGAGTAGGGGTACCGAGTGATGTCTTGGTCCACAAGTAAAATTTCTAAATTAAGCAATTGAATATGTGGAGAGCTAGTGTCACAATTGATATGTTTGTCCTGCACACCGCCCCCCATCCAGTGGGCAGCGGTGGATAGGTTACAATCACTTAGTTACTACCTACAGTTAGCAAACTGGGGATATTTGGCTAAAATTTCTGGTAGCAGATCATTTTGAATGAAATATTGACACATCGCTGGAACATTGGTTATAGAATTGTCTCTAAATTCACGTATCTTTTCGCACTCCATCACATAGTGACGGAGGGTGTGCGAATAATTTTGTTGACACAGTTTACATTTGGTCAGGTCTACATCAGCAGATAATGAGAATTCCCAGAGATACTTGTAACCGAGTCTAAGCCGAGCAGTAGTAACATCTAGAAGGCTGCTGATTTTATTGGATGAACCATAGATGTGTGGCTCCTCTTGCATGATAGATGGAATTACTGGTGTCGATTTCACTTTGCCTCAGATCTACAAGATTTTGTTGAAGTTCTTGGTGTGCTACTGCTCTCTGCTTGCTCATTGACAATCCAAGGTTACACTCAGCGTGTCCTTTAAAGGCAGATTCTTTGGCAAACTCATCAGCTCTATCATGTATTCAGAGGCCAACATGAGCTGGAGACCACAGACTAGTACCCGAGCTGAGAGGTATGAGCTACGAGGAGAGACTACGGGAATTAAATCTCACTTCGCTGGAAGACAGAAGAGTTAGGGGGGACATGATCACCACATTCAGGATTCTCAAGGGAATTGATAGGGTAGATAAAGACAGTCTATTTAACACAAGGGGCACACGCACTAGGGGATATAGGTGGAAACTGAGTGCCCAAATGAACCACAGAGATATTAGAAAGAACTTTTTTAGTGTCAGAGTGGTTGACAAATGGAATGCATTAGGGAGTGATGTGGTGGAGGCTGACTCCATACACAGTTTCAAGTGTAGATATGATAGAGCCCAATAGGCTCAGGAACCTGTACACCTGTTGGTTGACGGTTGAGAGGCGGGACCAAAGAGCTAAACCTCAACCCTCCGCAAGCACAACTAGGTGAGTACATGGCTCCGAGCCTTGAGAGCTTGGAGCCTCAATTTATACTGAGGACAGAGACTGAATACAGCAGGACCATACAATGGCACCTCATGGCCAAGGTATTTGAATGCATTAGGAAGTGATGTGGTGGAGGCTGACTCCATACACAGTTTCAAGTGTAGATACGATAGAGCCCAATAGGCTCAGGAACCTGTACACCTGTTGATTGACGGTTGAGAGGCGGGACCAAAGAGCCAGAGCTCAACCCCCGCAAGCACAATTAGGTGAGTACATGAAACGGAATCTGTTACCATCTCTAATAATTTTGTTGTATTTGTGTCTAGCTTCAGACACGAGCATGTTACAGTTATGTCTTCATGAGTTGAGAGCAATTAAGGATGATAAGGAGTCACTTACAATTAATGTATCAAGTTTGGAGACTTGTACACATTTCAGTGCAAGAAGCAAGGCAAATAGTTCAGTCTGAAGGGTAGAGGCCCAGTTGTTTATACGGACTCCCCACTCAGAGTACAAGTCATCGCCGATTGTCAGAACAACCGCACTTCCAGCTGCACCCGTGGTGCGGTGTAGGGAACCATCATTGTATATGATTTGAGAGAGAGAATGCTCTGTGGACAGAGCATCAATATGGCTTAAGGCGTTGAGCTTTGTCACAAGACGAAGCTTGGGCTGATATCTAATTTGCTTCTTGGGTGGAAAGGGAGGGATTAAAATTGGAAAGGGTGTAACCTCCCACGGTGCAGGAAAGTGCCGTTGTTGTTTCTCTTGGTACAAATTATAAACCTGATACATTTTGAGTTCAGTTCCAGTTTTAGTTATCCATTTGGAACAATGCTAATCTTCAATAAAGAAATTCTGGAGGGCTTCTGTGCAAGGGTTAGGATGAGTTAGCCTAAGCATTTTTATACCAATTTGAGATTTAATTTCAGTAACACGATCAACAACACTCGGAATATTAAGTTCCTTTCTCATATTAATTATCTTTGTGGTACGAGGGCACCCAAGGATTATCTTCAAGGCTTCGTTCTGCAATTGTTCAAGCCCTCCAAGCTTTGTTTCAGGCATCAAAGCAAGCAGAGGGGCAGCATAATCCACTAAAAATCTGATGTATGCATGGTACATCATTTTGACAATTCTGACATTGCACCATAGCCTGAGTGATAACCTGCAACAGCCTTGAGAGCTCGGAGCTGTCATGTTCACAGAAAATGGTACCATCCGTTTTCTATGTGCGGCGGCTGAGACGCCAGAGACAGAAGGTAAACAAGAGCGTACAGGACGCCCGCCAAGCTTGGTAGCTACTAGTCATGTAATCATATTAAGTATTAAAGTCAGTAACCAAGTCATGACTTTACATCAACCCTACAACCAAGACTTCCTCAGTAACACACAAACACCACATTGGCGACGAGGATGAACTGTGAACGCAGGTATTTGTTCAGTTTCAAACACAAGGGAGAAGCATGCTGCCTGGAGGAGGAAGAGAAGCTGTGAGCGCCATACCCGATGCTGTATGCTAACCGATGCTGTGTGCTAACCAATGCTGTGTGCTAAACGATGCTGTGTGCTAACCGATGCTGTGTGCTAAACGATGCTGTGTGCTAACCGATGCTGTGTGCTACCCAAGCTGTGTGCTACCCAAGCTGTGCTGAAGAAACTGTGTACTGAGGAATCTGCCGACGTTGTGTACGAAACGACGCTTTGATGTGTACAAAACCTGATGTTTTGGTTACGAAACGACGCTTCGTGCTACAAAATTCATCACACTGAATTGACTGCTGTACCAACTGCTGCACCAACTGCTGCACCAACTGCTGCACCAACTGCTGTACCAACTGCTGCCGTACCAACTGCTGTACCAACTGCCGTGCCAACTGCTGTGCTGCTGCTGTGAGTAGGAACAACACATGTACACAAGGCTAGGTAAGAAGTCAGTTGCTGCTATATTGTGCACTGTTGTGAACTTTTGCATTAAAATGCTTGTGTGCTTTGCAAAATTAAAGTAATTACAGTGAATTCTTGACTAACATATTCAGTGCAGTAAGTGTTTAATATTCTGAGGAACATTTAAGTGATAAGTTTACATTTATTCAGTAAAATATGGCAAATATACCTCAGTTTCCTGCATTTGATCCTGACTGTGACCAGACAAACCTGTCACAGAGGTGGGTCAAATGGCTTAAAAAGTTTGAAAATTTGTTGATAGTTTCTGACATCAAAAGTGCTGAAAGAAAGCGTGCCTTTCTACTTCATTATGCAGGTGATAGAGTTTGTGACATCTTTGACACACTGAAAGACACTGGTGGTGCCAAAGATTATGACACTGCCAAAGCCAAACTAACAGAGCATTTCAAACCAAGGCAAAATACTGCTATGGAAATTATGCATTTCAGGAGAGCAAAACAACTCTCCAATGAAACTGTGGATCAATACCACACACGTCTGCAGGGTTTAGCAGCCCATTGTGAGTTTGCTGATGTTGACAAAGAAATCAAACAGCAAATAATTGAAACATGCACATCTACACGTCTCCGTCGAAGAGCTCTAGAACTTGTTGATGATGAAAGTTCTCTTACCAAGATACTGGATATGGCTCGTCGAATGGAAGATGCTGCACGTGATGCTCGTGTCATGGAGTGCAGTGCTAATAACGGTTCTGCCACTGTTACTAACAGTGATGAGGTACGTAAGGTTCAGGGAGGACACCGTGATCAAAGAAGATATCATGGCAAACCTAACAGTAAATTTAGCCGAGAACCACGTCACAACTGGGGTCAAGGAACAAGGCTCAAGCAGTCACAACGACCCACATCAGAGGGTGTCAACAATAAATGTTACAATTGTGGAGGAGACTACCCGCACCAAGGTAATGTTTGTCCTGCTCAAGGTAAGAAGTGCTATGAGTGTGGAAAACTAGGTCATTTTGGTGCTATGTGTCGTTCCGCACTAAAGAAACCACAGTCAATGAATAAAAGCACTGTACGAGGATCAGGTCATAGGGGTCGAGGTGGTAAACACAATATTGCACCTCATATCCAGAATGTTAATAATATACAAGACAACATTTCATTACAACCAGTCTCAGATGACAGTGAATGTGATTATACTTATGGAGTACAAGCAATCACAGAATGGAATGATCTTCCAAACAACCCAGAGACTATAGTATATATTGCTGGTATTTGTCTCAAAGTTCTCATTGACACTGGATCAAACATTGACACCATTGCTGAGTGCCACTATGAAAAATTTAAAAAACAGTTCCCAAAGCTTGAGAACTATAATGGCAAAGCCACTGCCTATGCTTCAAAGTTAGCCTTGCCAGTGATTGGAACTTTCACTGCAGAGATTAAGTCAAAGAATGCAATGCTCATTACTACATTCCATGTTGTTAGGAATGCAAAGGAGTCTTTACTCAGTTACAAGACTTCAACCAAATTGGGGCTACTTCAGCTTTCTAATGCTGTAGCAGTGGAATCTGCAAACAATGTTGATGGTATTGTTGCTGAATTTTCTGATCGATTTAAATCCATAGGTTGTTATACTGATAGCAAAGTACATCTGCATATCAACCCAGATGTAATTCCAGTTGCCCAACCACATCGCCGACAACCATTCCATACTCGCAAGAAAGTCGATGCCGAACTGGATAGGCTGATCGACCTAGATATCATTGAACCAGTAACAGGCCCAACACCATGGGTAAGCCCAATTGTCACTCCACCAAAGCCGAAGAATCCAGATGAGATACGCATTTGTGTGGACATGCGTGTTCCCAACAAGGCAATAATACGTGAACGCCATCCTACACCGACTGTAGATGATATGATCTACCGCTTGAATGGTGCAACTATATTCAGCAAGTTAGATTTAAACAAGGGCTATCATCAGCTTGAACTTGATGATGAGAGCCGCTTCATCACAACGTTTACGACACATCGAGGTCTGTATAGGTACAAGCGCCTGAGTTTTGGTATTAACAGTGCTGCCGAGGTATTCCAGCACATCATCAGCCAGGTATTGCAAGACATACCTAATGCTGACAACATGTCTGATGACATCATTGTTTATGGCCGTACCCAAGCTGAACACGACAAAGCTCTTCGTGCAACATTGCAACGCTTACGAGAAAAGAATTTGACGCTAAGCCGAGCAAAGTGTGAGTTCAATCAACATAAAATTGAATTCTTTGGACATGTACTTAGTGACAAAGGTCTGTCTCCAGATCCTAAGAAAGTTGCAGATATCAAGAATGCTGCACCTCCTTCAACGTCCACTGAAGTACATAGTTTTCTGGGAATGGCAAACTACTGTTCTCGCTTCATTCCAGATTTTGCTACCATTACGAAGCCTCTACGTGAGCTCCTGAAGAAAAACGCATCATGGTACTGGAGCGATATCGAGCAAAATGCATTTGATGCTGTGAAAGATGCACTAGTAGAGAATGCGACTGCTGCATACTTTGATCCATCAATGGACACTGAGTTAACGGTGGATGCTAGTCCTGTTGGATTAGGTGCTGTTTTAGCCCAACACAAACCTGGTCAACCAGATTCCCGAGTAGTAATTGCCTACGCCAGCCGTTCTCTCACAGATGTTGAGCAACGATACAGTCAGACAGAGAAGGAAGCTCTTGCTCTTGTATGGGGCTGTGAACACTTCAATGTGTATCTGCTTGGTGCGCCCTTCACCACGATGGTCACTGACCACAAACCGTTGGAGACCATCTTCAATAATCCAAAGTCCAAACCACCAGCTCGCATTGAGAGATGGGCTCTTCGTCTGCAACCATACAACTTTACGGTGAAATACAAGCCGGGTGCAGGCAATCCCGCTGATTACATCAGTCGACATCCTGCCAACAGTTTCACCATCACCAAGCATCAGCAAGTTGCCGAGGAATATGTACACTCTGTAACCTGTGATGCAGTCCCTAAGGCTCTTACTCTTGATGAAATCCGTACTGCAACCCTAGAGGACCCAACTCTGCAAGCAACAGTGGATGCATTGACTAAGAAAAAGTTTCCACGCATCCCACCCTCAGGAGTTGACCAAGATGCATTCAAAGCACTTGAACGCATCCAGACAGAATTAAGTGTTACGCAACAACGCGACACTGTGCTGCGAGGTACTCGTATCGTTATTCCAGCTGTTCTCCAGCAACGTGCTCTGAAGCTTGCACATCAAGGACACCAAGGTCTTGTTAGGACGAAACAGCTGCTACGAGAAAAGGTGTGGTTTCCTGGCATTGATCGTCAAGCAAAGGATATGCATGATGCCTGTGTCCCTTGCCAAGCTGCAGTGGATACTTCAAGACCAACACCTCTACAACCTTCACCACTACCTGCTGCACCATGGACGGAAGTATCGATGGACTTCTGCGGACCACTACCAACTGGAGAGTACTTGATGGTAGTCATTGATGATCACTCACGTTATCCAGAAGTAGAAATCATCACTTCCACATCTGCAAAGGCTGTCATCCCGAAACTCGACAAGATCTTTTCAAACTTTGGCATTCCTGAAGTTGTCAAGACAGACAATGGACCGCCATTCAATGGACAAGACTTCGTCAACTTTTCTGAGCATATTGGATTCAAACACCGCCGTGTGATGCCACTACATCCTCAAGCAAATGGAGAAGTTGAGAGATTCATGCAACCTCTCATGAAAGCGGTACGCTGTGCTCATGCCGAAGGACGATCCTGGAAACAAGCTATGTATGCTTTTCTCAGGAACTACCGTGCAACACCGCATGGAACACTGGGCAAGTCACCTGGTGAACTTTTATTTGGACGTCCGATGAGAATCGCACTACCCGTCATGCCAGCCGAGGTAACGGATAAACGTCTCGCTCAGAAGGATGCACTAGCCAAGGGCAAAATGAAAATTGCTCATGATCAACGTGCAAAGGAACAGTTCATAAAGGTTGGTGACACTGTTCTCGTTAAAAAGAAAAAAGAGGGAAAGTTAGATATGCCGTATGATACAAAACCATATAAAGTGATTAGTGTAAAAGGAACTATGGTAACAGCTTGTAATAGAGATCATAGTATAACACGTAATATGGCTTATTTCAAAGTGATTCCAACTAGTGTAGAAAATGATGAAGTGCAAAGTCGTGCAAAAGAAAAAGAAAAAAATAGTTATAACCCGACAAACAATTCATCAAGGGATGTTATTGCATTTAAGGACTCTCGTCCTAAACGTCATGTTAAACGCCCTACACGATTTGATGATTAATTGTGTTCCTATGTAATGAAAAGTATTTACTTATTATGCTAAACTAAATTTAATATTGTTTGAATAATGCAGATATCTCATTCAATATTTTGTAACTTTGTATTACAGTTTCTTTCATGTTTGTTTAACATTGCATATGTATTTTTAACATTGAAATCCTTTGTGGAAAAGATTAAGTTGTTTAAATTCTTTGTGTGCTTAATTAATGTTAAATGTATGCAGTATCTCTTGATATGGTAATAACTTACTTTGTGTCAATATCTTTGCTTTGTGCTACAAGCATGGTAGACATCCTGTATTCATTCTTTTTAAAGAAAAGGAGGGATGTCATGTTCACAGAAAATGGTACCATCCGTTTTCTATGTGCGGCGGCTGAGACGCCAGAGACAGAAGGTAAACAAGAGCGTACAGGACGCCCGCCAAGCTTGGTAGCTACTAGTCATGTAATCATATTAAGTATTAAAGTCAGTAACCAAGTCATGACTTTACATCAACCCTACAACCAAGACTTCCTCAGTAACACACAAACACCACAGGAGCCTCTCTTTATACTGACGACAGAGTCTGAATACAACAGGACCATACAGTGGCACCTCATGGCCAAGGTATTTGAATTTGTTTTTATAGTCAAGCTGGGAGCTATCAGACAGTTGCATCTTGAGAACAGCTCCTCCCTGCCTGGGTGGGCGCCGATTTAATATCTTTGCTTTCTCTGGTGAGATGACTAAACCAAGATCTTGACATGAGTCTAATACAGAGTTAAGAGTGTTCTGCGTGATAGCATAACCAGAGGTGTGTATCATTATATCATCAGCATAACTAATGATGTGAACGTTGGGTTTGCTCGGTACAGAGTTTAACAGCATGTGTATTAAGATATTAAATAAGGTAGGATTGAGGACACCTCCCTGCGGGGTACCTAGTTCGAAGTCTCTTGTTACACTCCTATACCCCTGGAAAATACAGATTTCTTCCTGTTGGATAAGTATCCCCTGATCCAACAAAGAAACCGACCACCAATATTCATTCTTGCAAGCTCACTCAAGATAACATGTCGATTTGCAATATCAAAGGCAGACTTGAGATCTAGGAAGGTGGTATATGACTTTTCAATGTGCAGGGTAAGAAAGGTGGTGATGCAATGATGCACACTCCTTCCATGCATGAAGCCTTATATCTGGGGGGATAGGTTGGTTCTTATTCTATGGAGAAGACGGTTTAGGACCATTCTCTCGAATGTTTGGCAAATGCAGCTAGTAAGGGAAATTGGGCGGAAAGCATTTTCTTGATTTTGCTTGGGAATTTGAATGATTATACTTTTGGTCCAAGAGATAGGAAGTTCCCCAGTAACATAGCTCATATTATAGAACTCAAGAAGGGGATTCCCTGGTACTAAAGGGAGCAGACGCAATATGTCATAAGTGATACCATCTTCACCGGGGGATGTGGCTTTATGTTTGTTTAGGGCAGAAAGTAACTCAAACTCAGTAAATGGCACGTTGCATTCATCTTCCTTGTGGAGCCTGAAGTCAACAAGCTTTTCTCGATCTCCGTAACCAGCATTTAATCTGAATTGTGTGTCTGGGGGAAGATTATTGAAGCTAGAGGTGGTTGCCCAAGCATCGACTAACTCGTTTGCACTGTGTAGAGGGTGAGGGTGTGATCTTGGCCGATCTTATCGCCTTTAATTCTTTTAATATCCTTCCATGCCTGATTGAGGCGGGGTGTGAGAGTTGAGACTGTTAACAAAAGTTTCCCAGTTTTCTTGCCTGAGCTGTCATGCGCTCCCTCGCCTTGGCTAGGGCTTTCTGAAAGAGCTTGAGCATTGCTGGCGTACATGTTTCCCTATATGCCAGTCCAACTCTTCTGGCAGTGCGTTTCAAAGTTCCCAGTTTGGTGTCATTGTAATGGGCATGGTGTTTATTACTTTTCATATGGTTCCGACTATTGGATGGTGCAGGGGGGCCGACCTAAAGGATTCGCGAGTTAGCGTACCACGCTGACATATGAGCAACAAAGTCTTCACGTCGAGCAGGAGGAACATTGAACCGTTTGTGTTTAAAAGTCCCACTGGACAGGATGGTATTTCCGATACATAGAGTAGTCAATTTAGGGTGATGAATTTCGGAGGTGAGGATCTTGCGGGAACTCTGCACTCCTGAAGACAAGCAATATCGGTGGGTTCAGTTGTTACTTTGTGATGTAAATCTGAGAACCTTTTTTTTGAGGGATGCAATGTTCAAGCTAAGAATGGATAACTTAGTTATTTGTGCATTTAAAGTAAACATTATATAGATTGATATTATTAATCCACTTTATATATATTAACTATTTCAATACTATATAAGTCCAAGAACATTTCTTAGCTTATTACCAATGGAACACATTTGCCTCCAATTGTCTAATACAATTTGTCTGTCATTTTCATTTATAGAGTCGTTTTGAACATACGTTAGCACAGCTTTGACAGTTAACCTTCGTGGAAGAGCTCCACTACACAAGGTTTGAAGGTCACTAGAAGTTTTTCCTGATTGGCAGGCGAACACATGTTTGGAGGGTTCAGGGGTGGAAGGGGGAGTTTGGCAGTCATTGCTTACGACTTCCCACATACACGTGAGCAACTCTGCAATATAGCTGGTGGATTTTTTCTCATGTTGGGGCTGCTCTTGCAGCCGCTCCGTCTCCTGCTGTGACTGCTGCCCGGTATTCCTGCAACCGGTCATGAAGGCCAGGCGCTGCTTGAACAGTGGAGCAACCCAAGGGCGAGGTGATAGGGAGGCTGAAGTTGCGATCTGTCCCATTTTGATCCAGTTCCTTATCCCCCCACTTCCAGTTGACTGTGGTGTCTAGCTGTGGGTGGTCCCTCCCCCCCCCCATAGTAGGTGACATTATCCCAGAACCAGGAAGTGGCCACTCTACATCAGGGGCAGGTCCACCACTGGCAGAACCAGGGAGTGGCCACTCCACATCACGGGCAGGCCCACCACTGGCAGAAGATACAGCACCTGGTTCTTGTGGGGGAGCTGGGATGATGGCACGAGTCTTCGGTCTCGTACCGGTCCCCTTGTACACTTCGTAGTTAACAGGCGGTGAGTTTGGCAGCCAGCTGGAGCGAACATCACCTCCAGATGGCTCTGAACAGCGAGTGGGACTGATGGCAGCATTTGGCAACTGCTCTTCATGGTGGTGTGAAGGGGATGGCAGCAATTCTGTCAATGTAATCAATCAGAGCTTTAATATAACAATATGCTTTAATATACTTACTTATCTCTCTCATCTCATTTTTCTCTTGTAATGTATCTTTATCATTTATCAATTCTGATTGAAATTACCTACTTAAAATTATCTGCTAAATTAAGGACCTGCCCGAAACGCTGTGCGTACTAGTGGCTTTGCAAGAATGTAAATACTGTACTATCCAATGTATTCTCACAAACCCAATGTACCTTCTTGTATATATATAAATAAATAAATAAATAAATAAATAAATAAATAAATAAATTTGGCAACTGCTCTTCATGGTGGTGTGAAGGGGATGGCAAGTGTTGTGTCAACACCTTTGGGTGGCAGGTTCCTGGCACGTGACGGGCAGCCACAGGTTGAACAGACACCTGTCGTCTGGCCTCGTGGTGTTCTTGGTGCTTGGCAGATGGCGAAGTATTTGGTATCCAGCTGCTACGAACACTACGTGCACAGAAATGTAAAAATATCACTCTAATGTAATCTCCCTAACACATTGTACCCTCTTGCAAATAAAATATTATTATTATTTGTATTATTAAATTGACAGAGGTGATTACACCGATAAAGATATATGTCTTAAGTACTAATATTGGGGTAGAGGGTACTACAAGATACAGTGTGAGTTTGAAGCACAAGTTACGAAACTATAAGGATGAAATCAAGTACGTTTTGGTTTTACTTTTGAATAGGGAATAGGCTGGGCAATTTTTTAATTCATCAGGGAGTGAGTTCTATAGACTGTCGGTTTATTTGCATGGAATGTTTGTACAGATTAAGTTTGACTCTGGGGATATCAAAAAGATATTTATTTCTGATGTGGTGCTCATAGGTTCTATTACACCTATCAAGGAGATTCAACACCTAATCTTGTTTCAGAACAAGATTAGTATTTATTTATTTATTTATTTATTTATTTATTTATTTATTTATTTATTTATTTATTTATTTATTTATTTATTTATTTATTTATGCATATACAAGAAGGTACATTGGGATTGTGAGGAGACATAATATGGTAATTACAGTCTTGTAAAGCCACTAGTACGCGCAGCGTTTCGGGCAGGTCCTTAATCTAAGAAAATTTTAAGTAGGTAAATACTTGCAAAATTTATAAAAAATGATAACAGTTACAAGGCAAGAAAAAAAAAGATGAAAGAAAATTGTAGGTATATTAAAGCACATAGGTAGCTCAGATTTATTGCAATGACAGCGTGAATGGTAGTTGACAAAAATTGGTAGGCACAATACAGCATATGGCTAGCACATAAAAGAAGACAGCAATGAACACAATGATAAGGTTGTTTGGGTTAAATACATAAAAATTAGGAGATTGGGTAACACTAGGTACAGAGCAAATTTAAAGCTCAGTGTAGGAAACTAAGAAGATGAAATTAGGTACTTTTTGGTTTTGCTTTTAAATAAGGCAAAAGTTTGACAGCTTTTCAATTCACTAGGGAGTGAGTTCCATAGACTAGGTCCCTTAATTTGCATAGTGTTTACACAGATCAAGTTTGACCCTGGGGATATCAAAGAGATATTTATTTCTGGTGTGGTGATAATGGGTCCTATTACATCTGTCCAGGGAGAGTTTCAGAGCATGGTTTGCATTTAAGAACCGGGTTTTGTAGATGTAGTTGACACAAGAGAATGTGTGGAGGGAGTTAATATTTAGCAAGTTTAGGGATTTAAACAAGGGAGCTGAGTGTTGTCTGAAAGCAGAGTTTGTTATTATTCTGATAGCAGATTTTTGCTGGGTGATGATAGGCTTAAGGTGGTTTGCAGTGGTAGACCCCCTTGCACAGATACCATAATTAAGATAGGGGTAGATTAGTGCATAATATAGTGAGAGGAGAGCAGAGTTAGGAACATAATATCTTATTTTAGAGAGTATACCAACTGTCTTAGAGACTTTCTTAGTTATGTGTTGAATGTGGGTGCTGAAGTTGAGTCTCTTGTCTAGGAATAGGCCAAGAAACTTGCCATCATTTTTATTACTGATGTTAATGCTGTCTATCTGTTGTATATCCGGCTCTAGGGAGCCGGTCGGCCGAGCGGACAGCACGCTAGACTTGTGATCCCGTGGTCCTGGGTTCGATCAAAGGCACCAGAGAGAAACAATGGGCAGAGTTTCTTTCACCCTATGCCCCTGTTACCTAGCAATAAAATAGGTACCTGGGTGTTAGTCAGCTGTCACGGGCTGCTTCCTGGGGGTGGAGGCCTGGTCGAGGACCGGGCCGCGGGGACACTAAAAAAAAAAAAGTCCGAAATCATCTCAAGATAACCTCAAGATAAGATCTGTAGCTGAATTGCATTTGATGATTTGCTTCCAAATAAGATGTAGTAAGTCTTTTCTATGTTTAATGTTAGTTTGTTAGTTGACATCCATAAGTGGACTTTTTTTAATTCATTATTCACAACATTATTTAGTGTATGTGGGTTGAGGTCTGAATAGATAAGGGTAGTATCGTCAGCAAACAATATAGGTTTAAGAATATTAGAGACATTAGGCAGATCGTTTATGTATATAAGAAATAGAAGAGGTCCTAAGGTACTGCCCTGGGGCACTCCAACGGTAATTGGTAGAGTGGAAGAAGTTGTATCATTGATGGTTACATATTGGTGTCTGTCACTAAGATAGGATCAGATTTAGTCAAAGGCAAGACCTTGGATACCATAATGCTGGAGTTTAAGTAAGAGGTAGTTGTGATTAACAGTATCAAAGGCTTTTCTTAAGTCAATGAAAAGTCCAATCGGAAACTCATTTTCAACCTTAAGAACAAGGTTTTGTACATGTAGATAGCACATGAGAATGTGTAGAGTAAGTGTATGTTTAGCATGTTAAGGGACTTAAATAAAGGAGTTGTGTGTTGTCTGAAAACAGAGTTTGTTATATAATAATAATTTATTAGATAATTTATAATAATTTATGCAGGTAATATATAAGAAGTTTTATTCAGGTAAAAGGACATACATGCAAAATGAGTTACAAACAGAATGTTGGATTTCTAGATAGTAGGCATCCTTCAGTCTTGGGAGACTATGGAGTTGTGCTCTGGTTGCTCTCTAGGGCGCAAAGCCTGGTTAGATCGATATAGAGGAGAAGCTGTTACCCATGCAGCAGGTCCCCCCTCTCCACGTTGCTGAAATTATCTAATTGAAAGTTAAATGCCAATGCACATGGTTTCCAGCACCGTCGCAGGAGCTGCCAGAACGAGGTCGAAATCGACAACGAACTGCCTTAGGGGCTCCAACTCCGGATTTTTCCTCGAGGTTGACTCCTGAAGCCTTTCCCAAAATAGGGGTGTTAAATAATGGGAGTGTCTGTACTATGGGGCCTAGTATTATCTGGATGTAGGGGCAATAGTAAGCATTAAGAGTTATCAATGTGGGAGATCTAAAAGGCCCGGCCCCCAAATAAAACTATAAGCAGTGCTGAATACTTGGCTACACACAAGGTCAGTCTAGAGGTTGATTTAAGATCTCCTACACAGGAAAGAACTGAAACTCCCTTCCTTACTTATTTATTAACCCCTTAACAACCCCCCATATACATTCACACCAAAAACAAAAACAATAATTACTTTACCACACTATCTTACGTTAAAAGCCTTGGTCTACTTAAGCAGGATACAAGGTTTTACACTGAACACAAGCTAGGGTAAAGTTCTACTGTGGAAACACTTAAAGCTAGAGTCAGCTTAGGGTAGGGAGACCACGTGGTTCCACTGGGACCCCCCTTTAGAATAACTAGTAATATAAATTCTAAAAACACCTACTACACACAAGGTATACTACTCTACACATAGAACATGTGTATGCCAGAAATTGAATAATGTATACAGTATATACTTAGCTTGAACAAGACACAGAAATAAGGAAACGAGGAGGAAGGGTAGAAGGATCCTATCCACCCAACGCCAGCTCAGAAAAAGAACGACTCTCAGTCTCCTTTCCCCCAGCTGGCTCGCTGCCGGCAGACTGCTCAACTAATCGTACCGCAGCCCTATACCAATAATAATAATAATAATAATTTTTATTTAGGCAAAGGTACATACATAAAGAGATTTTACAAAGTTTGTTGGCTTTATAGATAAGAGCTAGTACATACAATGCCTAAAGCCACTATTACGCAAAGCGTTTCGGGCAGAACCAAGTTTACTCAGGTTTACTTTACAAATGATTAGAAAGTATTAGTAAACATAGTTGGTGCCTATGTTATTATTTAATAATCAACCCCAAGCTCGGTCTTAAATGCTCTTTGAAAAACATGAATAGTCTTACGTCTGGCAGGGAAGATACAAACAAGTGCACCTCGTGATGCGTTTTCAATACTAAAAGGCGGTTTATTAGCTCAGTTTTGACCTCTGGTTTCCACTGAGGAACCCAGGGTCATAACACTCCTCCCCCCTTCAGAGAAAAAAAATGTGACTACTAGAATAGTAGTCATATTTTTTTGTAAGAGTATACAGAGAATAAAAAGGAAAATTTATGACAAAAAAAAAAATCAATCAAAAACAACAATTTCTCTGCAAGAAAAATACAAAGGAATTCTCTGAAAAAAACATATACACAAAAAAAAAACAGGGAAGTAAATAAATTGGACACGGAATATTTAATGTCACAGGAGAACCTAAAAAAAAATAATTAAAGCATGACAGTTGGTAAATGGTTTCCTGTTGCCCACCCCCTCCCCATCCGGCCCGTTGGCGTCGTGAGGGGGCTTGGTGGACGGCTGCCGGAGTGTGATGCTCCGTTGGGCAGTCCTCTGTCCTTTTCTGGCCTTGCACTCCTGCTGCTGTCTTCACCAATTGTGCCGGATCGCTTTTCCTTTTCCTTATGTTTCGTTTTTCTCCCCCCTCTTCTCCTATCTGCTTGTCGTTTCCTGCCGACCTTTTGCTTGTTTTGGATTCTTTCTTTGGACTTCTTCTATTTTGACGCCCGGGTGCTTGAGGAGGCATACTCTTGCACCCGTAGAACTGTAGTACCCAACGTCTCGAGCGAGGGGAACCTTTTATTGTCAATCCCCCTTTCGTCGCTGAACCCGATCTCGACGGACTGACGGTTCTTAAGGTGGCGTTTGTGAGGCGTATACTCACGACGCACCCCTAGGGGGGCCCCGGCATGATCGGCGATAGCTTCCTGTTGGGTGTCCTGCCTCTAATTGTGGCTCTATGGTGGGTATGGGGGCACATTCGTGGATGAATTTGTCACTTTTCGTCTCTATGTCATTGAATGTTTCCGTTGTACCCTCTCAGGCTCGTGGGGTGGGCGACCAAGCCCCCGAGTCGGCCTGTATTGGAAGACCAGGCTCTGTAGCTCCCGCTGCGTTGGGCCCCGACCTTGCTCCTCCTTTGAGCGTCCTGACTTCTTCCCCCAGCTCCCCTCCCTCCTCTGTGGTTGGGTCGAGCCTCCAGCCCCCGGTGGTGACCACTTCGTCCCCTGGTGTGGCTAAGTCTTTCGTTGTGACTACTGCGCCTTTTGACCCCTCTCTCTCTAGGGGTTCTCAACGCCGTTCGCGCCCCAACCGCACTCGTTCGATTCCTTCTCGTGCTGATGCGTATCAGGCCTTGTTTGGTCCTGCTTCATGGGCCAAATACTTTGATCTCCTCCCTCTTCTGCGCCTCCTGACGATTTCTCCCTCCATCGCCATCTTGTAGATTCCGTGGATGCGTCTGTTACTTTCAACCCCACTCGTCTCGGTACACGTGTCATTGCTGCTCCTTCTCAGGATGCGGCTTCCCGCTTGGCTGCCTTATCTTGCCTTGGCGAGATCCCTGTTCGGGTCTCCAAGAACGTTCAGATGAATGCCAGTGTTGGCACTATTCTCCTCCCACCCCATGTTGCAACCGGTGTTCGGAATCTGCAGGATTGCCACGATGATATTCGGCATATCCTTGATGCCCAAGGCCATTCTGTCCTCCAGGTTGACTCGTTTACTCGTCCCCCTCGTGGTCGTCGCCGTCAACCCCTTCGCGTTGTGAAGATCACCTTTGATGGTAGGACCCTTCCATCCTGTCATTCTTGCTGGTGCTAGGTGCTCTGTCCAGGAGTATATTCCTTCTCCTCGACTTTGTAACAAGTGCTGGAGGTTTGGGCATGGTGCCCTCCGCTGCTCTGGGACTGTCTCTCTCTGTCCTTTGTGTGGGAGTGAAGGTCACTCTAAGTCGGAGTGCACTTCTCCTCAGGCTCGTTGCCTCAACTGCGGTGAGGCCCATCCTACCTTCTCCCGTGCGTGTGTCCATTACAAGCTTGAGGCAGCCGTCCTCGACTTGAAGCACCGGGAGCGTTTATCTTTTCCTGAGGCGAGACGCCAGGTTCTCCGGCTCCCGCCTTTTGCTAATATCTCTTATGCTCGCGTGTTGCGCTCTTCCTCTCCTCGTCCTTCCTGCCTTCCTCAGACTCACAACCGTTTCCGGGCCTTGGACCCTGATGCGCCCACTGCCCCCTCCTTTGTTCCTTTGGGTTCTCTCCCGAAGGATCCTCCTCCTGGTCCTCTGTCTGGGGTTCCCCTTCCTTCTACCCGGTCTGTCGTGTCTCCTGTGTCTTCTTCCTCGTCCCCCTCCGATCCTCCTTCCCATCCTCTTCCTCCATCTATCGGCTCTCCCCACCGCCTGTCGGTGCGGGCAGATGTCCATCGCTCTCCTAACGGCCGTCGTGTGTGCTCTCGTTCGGCTTCTCCTGTTGAGACACTGGAATCCGTTGCCCAGTACGTAGTTGCTGGGACACCGGTCTCTTTAAGTCAGAAGCGAAAGCCTGGCTCCTCTCCTTTCTCTTCCCCGGCGGGTAAGAAGGCTTGGCTTTCTTCCTCAGCTCCTACTTCTGGCTCTGTTGCTCCTTCCCCTCCCGTTTCAGTGATTGTGCCCCCTGTTCCTGCTTTGGGGGTTTCTTTGGCCCCTGCTTCCCTTTCGGTTGCTGCTCTTGCTGAGGTGCGCTCCCCTCTTTCTACTCCCCCTCTTCCTGCTGCTGTCCTTGACTGCTCGTCTCCATTGTCTCCTCTTCCTCCTCTTCCTCCTCCTCCTCCTCCTCCTCCTCCTCCGGACCCCGCCCGCCCACCTCTTATCTGTTCTCCCGTTTCCTTCCCTCCGTCTTTGCTCAGTTTACCCATGCCCCCTAACCCTGACTTTGCTGACCCTGATCCCGACCCTGATATTCTTTAATGTGCTCTGTTGCTCTTTCGCCTTTGTTTCTTCCTTGTTCTCTGTTTTTGTCCTTTCTCTTCTCGTCGTTGTCCATTCTTCAATGGAACGTTCGAGGGTATTACGCCAATTTCCTCGAACTCCAACTTCTGATTTTGCGGTTTTCGCCCCTTTGTGTCTGTCTCCAGGAGCCAATGCTTGGTGCTCGTCCTGGTCGTTTTCGTGGCTATTCCTTTCTCTCCCCCCCCCCAGCCATTGCTGGGGCTTCTAATTCTTCTGCTCTCTTGATTCGTGCCGATGTTCCCTTTGTTCCTTTGCTTTTTCCTTCGCCTCTCCATTGTTCTGCTGATCGTATCTTTGTGGGGAAATGGTACACAATTTGTTCCATTTATCTCCCCCCGAGTGTCCCGCTCTCTCTTCCTGATTTGAAACACCTCCTAGACTCCTTGCCGGAGCCTGTGCTTCTGCTGGGTGACTTCAATTGTCGTCATTCTCTTTGGGGTGACGTTCTGACGAATACCCGGGGTCGCCTCCTTGAGCCGTTTCTCCTCTCTTCTTCCCTGTCTCTTCTGAATTCTGGTGAGCCCACTCATTTGGACTCTCGGACTCGCACCCTTTCTTGTCTTGATCTTTCTCTCTGCTCTTCTTCTCTTTACTTAGATTTCACGTGGCAGGTTCTTGATGACCTCCATGGAAGTGATCATTTCCCCATCCTTGTTTCCTTTTTCTCTTTCCGCCCTTCCCTCTCTTTCCCTAGGTGGCAGTTTGCTAAGGCAGACTGGACCCTATTTACCCTCAGTGCTGCTCTCTCTGACCTCTCCCTTATGCCTCTCTCTCGCGCTCTCCTCCTTTTTCATGACACTGTCTTCAACGCTGCCCTCCGCTCTATTCCTCGCTCTTCCTCTCGGGGTCCACGGAAGTGCGTTCCCTGGTGGAATGCGGACTGTGCTCGGGCTGTCCGCTGTAAGCGTGCAGCCTGGAAGAGGCACCGCCGTAGGCAGACGACCGATTCTTTTCTTTTCTTTCAGAAAGCGAGTGCGGTGGCCCGTAGGGCCATCCGTACGGCTAAACGTGAATGTTGGGCATCTTATGTCTCAATAATTACGTCTGAAACCCCTCTGGCCCAGATCTGGAAGCGTATCCGCAAGATAGCGGGTAAGTTCATTCCCGATGTTTCACCGGTCCTTCACCTCCATGATACTCTTGTGGCGGACCCGTTGCAGGTCGCTTCCGAACTGGGTTCCCACTTTTCTTCTGTTAGCTCTGGTCTTCATCTTCCCCAATCTTTCCTTCTTCGTAAACCTGTCCTTGAGTCTCGTCCTTTAGATTTCTGCACTCATCTTCAGCTTCCCTATAATGATCCCTTCTCTCTCTCTGAACTTCGTTCTGCCCTGGCCCTCTGCGGTTCTACGGCGGCGGGCTCCGATGGTATTCATTATGAGATGCTTCGCCATCTCCCTCCGAGCACGTCTCAGTATTTACTGAGTCTGTATAATCGGATCTGGGAGTCGTCGTCAGTCCCTGAGGACTGGCTTGATGCCGTTGTCCTCCCTGTTCGCAAACCGGGGTCTCTGGGTACTTCCCCTAAGGACTTTCGCCCTATTGCTCTCACAAGTTGTGTCTGCAAACTCTTTGAACGTATGGTTAACGTTCGTCTGATGTGGTTCCTGGAACACCATCACCTCCTCTCCCCTTCTCAATTTGGTTTCCGCAAGTGCCGCAGCACGACAGATGTCCTGGTGAACTTGGAGGTCTATATTCGTTCTGCTTTTGCTGCGAAGACCTCCGTTGTTGCCGTCCTTTTTGACCTAGAGAAGGCTTACGACACCACTTGGCGTTATCATATCCTATCTCAACTTCATTCTTTTGGCCTTCGTGGTCATCTCCCTCTCTTTCTCCGCAGCTTCCTCTCTCGTCGTTCCTTTCGGGTGCGCCTTGGTACCGCTCTCTCTCCCTCTTTTCAGCAATACGAAGGTGTGCCCCAGGGTAGTGTTCTGAGCACTACTCTTTTTCTGGTTGCCCTCAATGGTCTTCTTTCCTCTCTTCCTTCTGGTGTCTTCTCCGCTCTCTATGTCGATGATCTTACCCTTTGTTGTCAGGGTGATGATTCGCCTCTCCTTCAACGCCGGCTTCAACTTGCAATTGATGCCGTGTCGTCTTGGGCCACAGGTCATGGCTTCAAGTTCTCTACTTCTAAGACTTGTGCCATGACTTTTACGCGGAAACGGGTTGTTCTTCGTCCCTCTTTGTCACTTTATGGTCATCCCCTTGAATACAAAGATTCCGCGAAGCTTTTGGGGTTATTCCTTGAAACTCGTTTGTCTTGGTCTCCCCATATCTCTTACCTCCGTGTTGAGTGCTCTAAGGCCCTTACCCTCCTTCGGGTCTTGTCCCATACTTCTTGGGGGGCAGATAGGCGCACTCTCCTTGCTTTACATTCCTCTCTTGTCCTGTCTAAGCTCGATTATGGTTGCCCTGCTTACTCGTCTGCTTCTCCTTCTACTCTTCGCCGTCTTGATGCTTTGCACCATACTGGGTTGCGCCTCAGTTCTGGTGCCTTTCGTTCGACTCCCGTCCTTAGCTTGTATGTTGACACTGGCTTCCTGTCTCTCCAGGACCGCCGTGATCGCTACTGTCTTCGCTATCTTGCACGGTCCTTGCAACATCCTTCCTCTCGCCTCTGTCGTGCTTTAACTTTTACCCCTCCTGCGGTTCCTGTTCCTCTTCACCACCTCCCTCTTTCTGTCCGGTTATCTCGCCTGCAGGATTCTCTTTCCGTTCGTATTTCTGATGTTTCTCCTCGTGTTGTTCCTTCTTTGCCCCCGTGGAGGGTCCCTCTTCCGCGGTTTTGTACATCCTTGACCCGTATCCTCGAGCACTTTTCTTCTCACTCCCGCTCCGTTTCTGTCTTCACCGATGGGTCTAAGTCAGCGGACGGTGTTGGCTACTCTGTTGTTTTTCCTGATCGCACTTATATGTGTCGCTTGCCTCCGGAGACTAGCATCTTTACAGCGGAACTTTATGCTATTCTCTATGCTCTTCGTCTCCTGCTTTCTCGTTGTCAGTCTTCCTTTGTAGTTGTTGTTGACTCTCGTAGTGCCCTCATGGCTCTCGGGTCCTTTAATCCAGTTCATCCAGTGGTTGTCGAGATCCAGCATTGGCTGTTTCTCGTTCACAGTAAATTTAAGTCGGTTGAGTTTTGTTGGGTTCCCAGCCATATTGGTGTGTCTTTAAATGAGCGTGCGGATGCTGCCGCCAAGGAAGCTGTCTGCTCTTGTCCCATCTCTCGTAAGGGCATTCCGTATTCCGACTTTTACCCGGTTATCCATTCCTCAGTCCTTACCTGTTGGCAGGCTTCTTGGTTGTCTGTTACTGGTAACAAGCTACGTACTCTTAAATGTTGTGTTTCCTCGTGGCAGTCCTCCTTCCACCGTAACCGGCGGTGGGAAACAGCTCTGGCGAGGTTGCGTATTGGCCATACTCGCTTAACCCATGGTCACTTGATGGAGCGCCGCCCTGCTCCTTATTGTCCTAGTTGCATTGTCCCTCTTACGGTCGTGCATGTCCTTCTTGAATGTCCTGACTTCCAGGACGAGCGTGTGTCTTGCTTTCCGACTGCCCCTCGCGGTCACCTGTCCCTTGATAGAATTCTTGGTGACTCGGATACTTTTGATATCGTTCGCCTTATGCGTTTTTGTTCTCTGTTATAAATAATATGTGTGTTGGGCTTGCTATGGGGGACTTGGTATTATTAAGGGGTAAGGGTAGTTAGAAGACAAGAGTATCAAATATGGGAGAGCTAAAAGGCCCGGCCCCCAAAATAAACTATCCACAGTAGTAATAACTTGCTACTAGACCATATATGTTAGTCTAAGGGTTGATCAATGCGCTCCCACACAGGAAGAAGGGATACTCTGTAATTCATGTACTTATTTATTAACCCCTTAACAACCCCCCATATACACTCACACCAATAACAATAATAATAATAACTTTACCACACTATCTTACGTTAAAAGCCTTGGTCCACATAGGCAGGATACAAGGTTTACACTAATAACAAGCTAGGGTAAAGTACTACTGGATAAGCACTGAAGCTGGATGCAGCTTAGGGTAGAGACACCACGTGGTACCCTAATACAAAACACAACACTTAGGGTTACCCAAAACACTGGCAACTACTACCCCCAGGTCTCACCAATCGTTACTACCAGAGTAGGTACACTTAGAAATCATACAATACTTAACTTAATGGTACAGGAACTTAGGGTAAGGGAAATAAGTAAGAGGAGAAGGGAGGAGATTAGGGGTGCAGCCACAGAGTAGGTCTCGTCCGCACGAACGCCAGCCAGAGAAGAACCTCCTAGCGACCAGCTAGGCCTCCCATGTCGTGGTGCCGGAAGGAGCCTAATTGATCGTGCAGCTAAGCACATTAAAGATCTTCCCCCTATGCAACGTATTGTTACTTTACAAATGATTAGAAAGTATTAGTAAGCAAAGTTGGTGCCTATGTTATTATTTAATAATCAACCCCCAGCTCAGTCTTTTTAGTTGCTCTTTGAGAAACAATAATAGTCTTACGTCTGGCAGGGAAGATACAAACAATTGCCGCTCGTGATGCACTCTGTACTACCAGAACGACTGTACTACCAAAAAGTTTAATAGCTCAATTTTGACCTCTGGTTTCCACTGGAGAACCCAGGGTCGTAACATTCTCGTATTGGCATCTTTGGTGATATTTAGCGCCCTCTGATTATTTTGCGTATTTGATGGTGCTACATAGCCTTCCCGGTTTGGTGCCTTCTTTTGATAATTACTTACTTACTTCCTGTTGCCCAGATGAATGTTATTCAGGCAACCGGGACAGAGCGTCGGCCATCACGTTGAGTCGGCCCGGTAGGTGGATAATGGAAAGATTGAAGTCCTGTAGGTACAATGCCCACCTGAGGATGCGTTTATTCTTCCCCTTCATCTGATTCATAAAGACTAGTGGGTTATGGTCCGTGTACACTTCCACTATATTACCTGTGAGGTAAACTTCGAACTTTTTACATGTTAACACTAGCGCCAACGCCTCTTTTTCTACCACTGAATAATTGCGTTGCGCCTTGTAAAATTTCACAGAGTAATAATATACTGGGTGTTCCACCTGATCATACCCAGTTTACAACAACACTGCACCAGCACCCAAGTCAGACGCGTCAACATGAATTTTAAACGGTCGGTCGAACCTTGGACTAGCAAGCACTGGGGCGGACGCTAAGATCAATTTCAAATTTTTAAATGGCTCTGCACAGTCTGATGACCACTTAAATTTAACGGCCTTCCGCAACAAATCTGTGAGAGGAGTGGCAACACTGGAAAAGTTCTGACAAAAGCGTCGATAGTACACACACATGCCGATAAATCTTTGAACGTCCTTTTTAGACTTTAGCACTGGATACTCCAGAATGGCACTGATTTTATCTTGCCGAGGTAACACTTTTCCTTGGCCCACTTCATAACCGAGGTATGTCACTGTGCCTTGGCCAAAATGACACTTTTTTGCATTTAAGGTTAGATTTGCGTTCTTTAAAATTGTGAACAACTGGCGTAACCTAGCTATGTGGTCAGCCCAATTACTGTCAAAGAGCACAATATCATCTAAATACGCCCGACAATTTGGCACATTAGCGAGCAAAGAGTTCATGAGTCTCTGGAACGTGGCAGGGGCATTACGCAAGCCGAACGGTAACGCTTGATACTCAAAAACACCCTCGGGTCTCACGAACGCAGTTAGTTGTTTAGCACGTTCAGTGAGTGGGATTTGATAGTACCCCCTTGAGAGATCGAATTTCGAGACATACGTGGCGTTCCCGATTTCGTCGATGCAGTCCTCGAGACGGGGCAACGGATAGGCATCCACAATGGTCACCTTGTTGAGCTGCCGGTAGTTGGTGCATAATCACCAGGAGCCGTCTGGTTTGGGGACCAAAAGGCAGGGCGAGCACCAAGAGCCCTGGCTTGGCCGGATGAGGCCGTGCTGGAGCAAGAAGTCGATCTCCTTCCGTACGATGGCCTTCTTTTCTGGACTCATCCGATAAGGTTGAAGGCGAATGGGGGTGTAGTCCGTCAACTTGACATCATGGCAAATGGCATCAGTCTGGGTCGGGACCTCCCCGAACAGACTGGAGAATTCATCAACCAACGACTGCACCTCTTCATGTTGGGCCATCTGCAAATGGGACAGTCCCTCCTCCACAGCATTCACAGAACTAGAATTATTGAGAATGAGATTAGTTGGTTCCCCAGAACAATCATCCCCTCCCTCACTGGAAATGGAAACATTGGTTAGTGCAATGGGCCTGGGGCCCTGGAACTTCTTCAGCCGATTTACATGTACGAGCATTACCTGGTTACGCTTGTCAGAGTGCCTCACTTTGTACGTGAGATCCCCAGTCTTTTCTGTCACAATGTAGGGGCCTTCGTACTTGTGGGACATAGTGTTCCCTAGTCGAGGCTTTAATACCAGGACAGGGTCGCCAGGCTGAAATACCCGCAACTTAGATTTAGCATCGTTTCGTTCTTTCATCTTTTCTTGGGCCTTCCCAAGATACTTCAGTGCCGCCGCCTTGCAGTCCTTGAGTCTCTGGTGGTGTTGCGCAAAGAAAGCCGAACCTTCGGTTAACGTTACGTTCCCTAACAGATTCTCCTGTAACATTTGCAAGGGTCCACGAACTTTATGGCCAAAGACTAACTCAAAAGGAGAACAACCCAGTGAACTCTGTAATCCCTCTCTAGCCGCAAACAAAACATATGGTAAATTCTCATCCCAGAAGGTGTGGGAACTCTCACACAATGTCTTCAACATCTGCTTCAGAGTTAGATGGAAACGTTCAATTACCCCCTGACTCTGTGGATGGTATGGGCTGGAAACCGTATGAGTTATTCCATGGTCCTTACAAAATTGTTCAAAAATATCAGACTTAAAGTTAGTACCATTGTCAGTTTGCACGACCCGAGGCAGTCCAAAAGTGGAAAAAATTGCAACATACGAGCAACAACAGTCTTTGCTCGGATGTTCCTTACAGCAAAAGCCTCTGGGTAACGAGTAGTGATACACATCATCGTGATTAGGAAAGTATTACCAGACTTAGTTCTAGGTAATGGACCAACACAGTCCATTACCACATGAGAAAAAGGTTCCTCTGGCACGACAATAGGCCTTAGAGGAGCTTTAGGTGGAGTCTGGTTTGGTTTCCCAACAAGTTGACAAACAATACATGCATTACAAAATTTTGCCACATCGCTTTTCAGCTTGAGCCAGAAAAAATACCTTAAAATTTTGTGATACGTAATATTAATACCTTGATGTCCCCCCATAGGATCATCATGAGCAGCTGCCAAAACTCTTTCTCTATAGCAGGTCGGCAACATAACCTGGTGGACTACCTCTCACTCATTTGACAAGGGAGCACTCTGTGGTCTCCATTTTCTCATCAAAATCCGATCATTGTAGTAGTACCCAGTTGCTGCGTCTACAATTTCCTCCATAGAGACGGCTGTCTCATGACAATCTGCAAGAGTGGGGTCAGCTTTCTGTAACTCACTCAAGGAGGCATCTAGGCCTTGGTCAGATGCCATTGGCCGAGGCTCAACAGTGTTCTCCTCCACCTCCCCACTACTCTCGGTAGGTGGTGGTGGCAGGCTCTCCACAATGTCCTCGATCACATCATCGAGTCGGGCCATGAATGTGTCCGCGAGGCCCACTTGGTTTTCACCACTCGGAAAGTTCCTCGTGTCCTCGGGATTTACCACCTTGGCAAGCACAGGGCTGCCCTTACAGTTAAATCCCATAGACCTGGTCACTGTGCATGCAGGGTACACAACATTATCCTCTGCGGCGGGTGGATCCAGGCAAACCTTAGGGGTAGGCAACATAATAGGCAGTCTGGAGTCCCCTACCTTATCCCCTGCTAAATCATTACCAACTATTACATCAACATTAGGGAAAGGTAGGTATGAAGTGACTCCGACTGTACAAACACCCTTGTGGAAATCAGATTCCAGGGTAACCTTATGGAGGGGTACTGCTCGAGTATCACTAGTGACACCCTCGACCAGTACCACCTCTCCAGTGTCGAGAGTGTTGGCACCTTGCAACGCATTCTCTAAAATTAAAGTCTGGATGGCACCGGTGTCTCGGAAGATCACCACATCCTTCCAGGAAGAACCCTCAGACAAAAGTAGTCTCCCTTTCGATAAGAATGGGGTAAGCAAGTCCAACCACTGTGGGTTGGAGGTCTTACTTCCTAACCCTTCCGAAGGCCTCAAGCCCTGTGTCACAACTAGAGCATTGGGTCTTTTTTCCGGGTACAATTGCCAACAACGGCTAATAATGTGGTTTGGACATTTACACTGACCACAGATATGTCGGGGAGAAGAGACATTACTAACAGAATTACCCTTCAGTTCACCCTTAGGTGCCGTGGGGCTAGACACTTTAACAGGGTTAGTTATGTCTGAAACAGAAGGTGCATTAGGTAAGGGGTTAGAATGAGCTGGTCTGGACTGGCTGTGGGTATAAGTTTTGCTACTCTGTGGGGTATAATTATTTTTATTGAGCCTTTTGCCCGCCAATTGGTAGTTTTCTGCCATCTTGGCCAAATCCCCTATTTTAGAATTTACCTCTACCCTTCCTCTAATATACTGTGCTACAATATCTGGCATACTATCTATAAATTGTTCTATTAACATAATATTCTTAAGTGCCTCGTATGTTTCGGCTTTAGCTGAGCGAATCCATTTATCAAACAATCTAATTTGATCATTAGCAAATTTAGTGAGCGGTTGGTTGTGAGTAGGCCTAAGGTTGCGATAAGCTTGGCGGTGAGCTTCAGGAGTAATTTCATATGCCCGCAAAATTCGTTCCCTGACTTTATAATATTCAAAACACTCTTCATCAGGCATATTTATAAAAATATCTTGGGCCTTACCCCTAAGTCTTCCCTGTAGGATTTTCACCCACTCTTCCTTTGGCCAGGTCATGGACATGGCCAATCTCTGAAAATGGTTGAAAAACCTTTCAGGGTCTGACTCTGAAAATTCAGGCAAGTTATGCTTTTTCTCATAATGCCTGGGGTTTGAATCCCCGGCAGTGGAGATCCAGTGGTATTTGCTCTAATTCTAGCCTCCTCGGTTTTGAGTCTTTGCTCCTCTAATTTTATTCTTGCTAACTCTAGAGCTAACTCTCTGTCCCTATGAGCTGCACTTTCCACTTGGCTAGGCTGGCATAAAGGTGTATCACTTGCCAATAGTTCTTGATCAATACAATGTTGTAATATTTCATTCACCAAAGTCCACTTTTTATCCGTGTCATTTAATTCTAGGCCAAATTCCTTGCCTAACAATACTAAATTAGACTTGGTAAGTTTCTTTATCTCTACCACTGAAGGATTCCCTGCCAGTTCCTGCATTTTAGCCTCCATCACTAATTAATTTAGCTCCTAGCCAAAGAAAAAATTAAAAATTAAAAATTGGAAAAAACAAAAATTTGCACGGCCCCTAACACAAGGCCAGACTTACCTCAATCATGAAGGGATCCAGCTGGGTGTCCAGTCAGTGTAAGAATATTCTTTTGCTAGCTGAACTGGACCCTAGGCTAACACACAACTGTTCTGCGTAAAACAAAAAATTTTAGTTTTGGCACTCAAGAATCTAATTTTTTACAATTATAAAGTTCCTCCCGGTCTGGCCAACCACTTGTTATATATGGGAGTGTCTGTACTATGGGGCCTAGTATTATCTGGATGTAGGGGCAATAGTAAGCATTAAGAGTTATCAATGTGGGAGATCTAAAAGGCCCGGCCCCCAAATAAAACTATAAGCAGTGCTGAATACTTGGCTACACACAAGGTCAGTCTAGAGGTTGATTTAAGATCTCCTACACAGGAAAGAACTGAAACTCCCTTCCTTAGTTATTTATTAACCCCTTAACAACCCCCCATATACATTCACACCAAAAACAAAAACAATAATTACTTTACCACACTATCTTACGTTAAAAGCCTTGGTCTACTTAAGCAGGATACAAGGTTTTACACTGAACACAAGCTAGGGTAAAGTTCTACTGTGGAAACACTTAAAGCTAGAGTCAGCTTAGGGTAGGGAGACCACGTGGTTCCACTGGGACCCCCCTTTAGAATAACTAGAAATATAAACTCTAAAAACACCTACTACACACAAGGTATACTACTCTACACATAGAACACGTGTATGCCAGAAATTGAATAATGTACAGAGTATATACTTAGCTTGAACAAGACACAGAAATAAGGAAACGAGGAGGAAGGGTAGGAGGATCCTATCCACCCAACGCCAGCTCAGAAAAAGAACGACTCTCAGTCTCCTTTCCCCCCAGCTGGCTCGCTGCCGACAGACTGCTCAACTAATCGTACCGCAGCCCTATACCAAGTTTACTCAGGTTTACTTTACAAATGATTAGAAAGTATTAGTAAACATAGTTGGTGCCTATGTTATTATTTAATAATCAACCCCAAGCTCAGTCTTAAATGCTCTTTGAAAAACAAGAATAGTCTTACGTCTGGCAGGGAATATACAAACAAGTGCACCTCGTGATGCGTTTTCAATACTAAAAGGCGGTTTATTAGCTCAGTTTTGACCTCTGGTTTCCACTGAGGAACCCAGGGTCGTAAGAAGGGGTATGGCCGCAAGGCAGCGGAGGTTTAAAATCAGGGTTTTCCTTCCCCCTAGATGAGCTGCCTTCCCAGGCTAATGAGTCCCATCTACCCGGAACAACTGGTTTTAAGGCATCAGAGGCTCGCCCTCGCCCCTTCTACTGTCAGTAAAAGCAGTTCCGCAGGACTTAAAGACTAAGCCACCCGTGCAGGCCAGGAGTTGGACTTGGTAGTCAGAGGCTATTGGAGACGCACGTCGTACTGGAGCTTTTTATAGGTCATGGGAGCTCGTCCTCCATTACCACCCCTTGGCTATGACAACTCCTTGGATCCCCTTGAAGATTTCTAGATAGAGCTAGAGATAATGCCTAAAGCCACTAATACTCACAGCGTTTCGGGCAAGAAATAGGACAAAATTTAAAACTAAGACTTAAAAATGATTGAGATCAAAAGATCACGAATAAAACTTAAATAGGAAAACAAAAAATGACAATAATTACAAGTTGAATGGAACAGAAGAAATGGCAACAAACAGCACAAGTAATTTTAACAAAATAAACAGATTGACTACAATTTTCTTAAAGTTTATACATGACAAATATCAGCAGTCATACAAGTCAGTCATTACTCATGACATAAAATTTGAGAACAGCAAGATATGGGTTGACATTTAGGAGGTAAGGTAGGTTACATGGATGTAACAAACTAGTTTGTTGTAGAAATTATTTATTATAGACCTGGCATGAATATTACATGGGGGTCACGTGGTCTGGCAAACGTTAGAGTGGACTTGACTTTGGAGCTGTGGAAGGTCACTAGCCAGGGATTAGGACAGTAGTGTGTATGCAGGATCGCCAGCTCCCCTTGGATTTACCGTATCACTTTTGAGTAAATCATACATTAACGTAACTGTAATTAATAACCCCTGTTGTCAAGCAGGGGTAAGACAGTAATGTCAGTAGGGAGGGTACTAGTTTGTCGAGCGGCGAACTCGACCCGACCTGGGTCAAGGTTAGGTGCCCGACGTACCACAGTTTTCAATATTATTTAACTCACAAAGTTCAAATTCAGATCACTAGCAAATATTGTAATTGGAAATAGCCTTTCCCTAAGATGCCTGTACAATTACTATCAGTTTAATAAGAGTTCAACTATCTAGGTTGTTTAGTACATAGAGATCAGTTTGTTCAATTTCAACCCTGCTTAGTATATTTAATAACTTGCCGTAGTGATACTAACTAGCCTCAGTCTTGAGTAGTGGAGGCTACAGTCAGTGTTGAGTGAGCAACCGGGAGACATAGATCTGCCTCCTCAGAAGCCAGAACAACATCAGCTGGTTTCTTAGATTTTACGGTAAAGTGCTAAGAGTTGGTATAGTAAAATAGGTCCTCAGTTGCCTCAGTAGGAAAATAGGTAATTTAGGGAGTGTTAAGTTTTTAGGGAGTGATTTTTTTTAGTTACCTTTTATAGTTTTGTTAATAAACGTTGTTTAAAAATATTTAGTATCTCTGAGTTTTTCCATTATTACATTTATATATGATTGTCTTTGCCTTGGTCTGCACGAGCCTACTTTGTTGGGCTAAGCCGAGATTCAGTGGGCAGCAAGTCTAGTCCAGGTCAATATTTAATATATTCCCTTGTTTGCAACCTAATTCCCCCTCCCCGCTCAGCTCGTTGTTGCCGTGTAGGGGCTTAGTGGGCGGCTGCCGGAGTGTGATGCTCCTTGGGACAGTCCTCTGTCCTTTTCTAGCCTTGTGCTCCTGCTGCCGTCCTCTCCAATTCTGCTGGGCACCTTTTCCTTTTCCTTCTGTTTCGTTTTTCTCCCCCCTCTTCTCCTATCTGCTTGCCGTTTCCTGCCGACCTTTTGCTTGTTCTGGTTCTTCCATGGACTTCTTCTATTTTGACGCCCGGGTGCTTGAGGAGGCATACTCTTGCACCCGTAGAACTGTAGTACCCGACGTCGAGAGCGAGGGGAACCTTTTATTGTCAATCCCCCTTTCGTCACTGAACCCGATCTCGACGGACTGTCGGTTTCTTAAGGTGGCGTTTGTGGGGCGTATATACTCACAACGCACCCCTAGGAGGCCCCGGCAAGATCGGCGATAGCTTCTTATTGGGTGTCCTGCCTCTAATTGTGGCTCCATGGTGGGTGTGGGGGCACATTCGTGAATGAATTTTTCTTTTCGTAATGATGATGACCCCTGTTTCGGCTGTTTCTGATTTACCTTCACAGGCTCGTGGGGTGGGCGACCAAGCCCCCGAGTCAGTCCGTGTTGGAAGACCGGGGTCTGTAGCCTCCGCTGCATTGGGCCCCAACCATGCTCCTCCTTTGGCCTCTCTGACTCCTTCCCCTGGCTCTCCTCCCTCCTCAGTGGTTGGGTCGAGCCCCAAGCCCCCAGTGGTGACTACCTCGTCCCCTGGCGCGGCTCCTTCTCTATTTGTAACTACTGCGCCTTTTAACCCCTCTCTCTCTGGGGGTTCTCACCGCCGTCCTCGTCACGGCCGCCCTCGCTCGATTCCTTCCAGTTCTGCTACCTATCAAGCCTTGTTTAGTCCCGCTTCGTGGGCCAAATATTTTGATCTCCTCCCTCTTGATTCTGCGCCTCCTGACGATTTCTCCCTCCATCGACATCTCGTTGATTCCGTGGATGCCTCCATTACTTTCAACCCCACTCGTCTCGGTACACGTGTCGTTGCTGCTCCTTCTCAGGATGCTGCTTCCCGCTTGGCTGCCTTATCCTGCTTTGGCGAGACCCCTGTTCGGGTCTCGAAGAACGCTCAGTTGAATGCCAGTGTTGGCACTATTCTGCTCCCGCCCCATGTTGCGACCGGTGTTCGGGACCTGCGCGACTGCCACGATGATATTCGACATATCCTTGCTGCCCAGGGTCATTCTATTCTCCAGGTGGACACGTTTACTCGTCCCCCTCGTGGTAGTCGCCGTCAACCCCTCCGGGTTGTGAAGATTACCTTTGATGGTAGGACCCTTCCACTCTCTGTCATTCTTGCTGGTGCCAGGTGCTCTGTCCAGGAGTACATTCCTTCTCCTCGGCTCTGGGGGTTGTGGTGGAGAACAAGTGGTGGAGGTTTGGGCATGGTGCCCTCCGCTGCTCCGGGACTGTCTCTCTCTGTCCTTTGTGTGATGGCGAAGGTCACTCTAAGTCGGAGTGCACTTCTCCCCAGGCTCGTTGCCTCAACTGCGGCGAGGCCCATCCTACCTTCTCCCGTACGTGTGTCCATGTTACGAACTCGGATCCAGCATCCGAGCACGGAGTAGTAACGACCACGCCATCTGTGGGTCAGCTCCCGAAAACCCCCGCCAAACGGACGACGACACCTGGTGAGGATGCCGTGTATCAGCTACGAGGGCCAGTTTCCAGTCCCGTGCAGCTCACAACACCGCCGCCACTGACCTCTGGTGAGGTGGTGCTCCGACGACAGCGCCATCTATGGACTGGATACGTCAGGTGTTTGTGCCCGAGCCCGTAAGTGAGGTGTTTTAGTGTCCCAGTTATTGATGACGTGTCTGCTTACAGAGCCGACCTGGGACTACTGTGATGGGAGTCGAGTCAGTCTACCCGAGGCAGCCAGTCTCCATACCTTGAACTTTGCTGCAGCTGTTGTGACGTCGTCCCCCCGGAAGAACACTGTGGTGTGTTAAGCCTGCCAGTGGAGTGGCAGTAAAAGGATTTACCCGGGACCGACTGTTGGAGACGATCATCCACTGGGGTACTGAAGACAGGAGAGTGATTTGTGGTGTCACACGAGGCTCCTGTCTAGGGCGTTCCCCTTTTATCGTTCGAGGAGTGGCCGTACCAGCCTTGTTGGCTCAGAACCTGCCAGCAGACCAGCTGGACGTGTGGTTGACGGCCTCCACGGCGGTGCCCCCAGTGGACCTGTGTTTTGGCTGACCTGTGGCCAGGGTAGGCTCAACTTCTTTGGAGACTTCGTTGTGAGGCCACGAAGAAAGCACCAAGGACTCGGTACCGAGAGTTATGGCACCAGCGTCTTCAGCAGAAGACATCGATTGTGGATTAATCCCCTTGTCAAGTGTTAATATCCCTCCCCCTTGTGCACTCTTTTATTTTACATATTTAATCGGTGATGGTGAAAATTATAATATTAAGTTCTTAGCTTTCTTTCCCTACTCCCTTTAAGTTACTTGCGTCACGGATCTCATCCCTTGATAGCCTCTACTGGCTTGGGGTCGGATATATATCTTCCTCTAACAACATCAGAGTAAGAACCCCGTTGCGTCCCGAGAGGGCCGTAACAGTCCATTACAAGCTTGAGGCAGCCGTCCTCAACTTCAAGCACCGGGGGCGTTTATCTTTTCCTGAGGCGAGACGCCAGGTTCGCCGGCTCCCGCCTTATGCTAATATCTCTTATGCTCGCGTGTTGCGCACTTCCTCTCCTCGTCCTTCCCGCCTTCCTCAGACTCACAACCGTTTCCGGGCCTTGGACCCTGATACGCCCACTGCCCCCTCCTCTGTTCCTTTGGGTTCTCTCCCGAATGATCCTCCTCCTGGTCCTCTGTCTGGGGTTCCCCTTCTTTCTACCCGGTCTGTCGTGTTTCCTGTGTCTTCTTCCTCGTCTCCCTCCGTTCCTCCTTCCCATCCTTCCCCTCCGTCTCTTGACTCTCCCCGCCGCCTGTCGGTGCGGGCTGATGTCCATCGCTCTCCAAACGGCCGTCATGTGTGCTCTCGTTCAGCTTCTCCTGTTGAGACGCTAGAATCTGTTGCCCAGTACGTGGTTGCTGGGACACCTGTCTCTTTAAGTCAGAAGCGTAAGCCTGGCTCCTCTCCTTCCTCCTCCTCAGCGGGTAAGAAGGTTTCGCTTTCTTCCTCGGCCCCTACTTCTGCCTCTCTCGCTCCTTCCCCTCCCATTTCGGTGGTTGCGCCTCCTGTTCCTGCTATGGAGGTTTCTTTAGCCCCTGCTTCCCTCTCGGTTGCTGCCCTTGCTGAGGTACGCTCCCCTCTTTCTACCCCCCCCTCTTCCTGCTGCTGTCCTTGACTGCTCCTCTCCGTTGTCTCCTCCTCTTCCTCCTCCTCCGGACCCCGCCCGCCAACCTTTGATCTGTTCTCCCGTTTCCTTCCCTCCGTCTTTGCTCAGTTTACCCATGCCCCCTAACCCTGACTTTGCTGACCCTGATCCCGACCCTGATATTCTTTAACGTGCTCTGTTGCCCTTTCGCCTATGTTTCTTCCTTGTTCTCTGTTTTTGTCCTTTCTCTTCTCGTCGTTGTCCATTCTTCAATGGAACGTTCGAGGTTATTACGCCAATTTCCTCGAACTCCAACTTCTGATTTCGCGGTTTTCGCCCCTTTGTGTTTGTCTCCAGGAGCCGATGCTTGGTGCTCGTCCTGGTGGTTTTCGTGGCTATTCCTTTCTCTCCCCCCCCCCCAGCCGTTGCTGGGACTTCTAATTCTTCTGCTCTTTTGATTCGTGCTGATGTTCCCTTTGTTCCTTTACTTTTTCCTTCACCTCTCCATTGTTCTGGTGCTCGTATCTTTGTGGGGAAATGGTACACAGTTTGTTCCATTCATCTCCCCCCGAGTGTCCTGCTTTCTCTTCCTGATTTGAAACACCTCCTAGACTCCTTGCCGGAGCCTGTGCTCCTGCTGGGTGACTTCAATTGTCGTCATTCTCTTTGGGGTGACGTTCTGACGAATACCCGGGGTCGCCTTCTTGAGCCGTTTCTCCTCTCTTCTTCCCTGTCTCTTCTGAATTCTGGTGAGCCCACTCATTTGGACTCTCGGACTCGCACCCTTTCTTGTCTTGATCTTTCTCTCTGCTCTTCTTCTCTTTACTTAGATTTCACGTGGCAGGTTCTTGATGACCTCCATGGAAGTGATCATTTCCCCATCCTTGTTTCCTTTTTCTCTTTTCGCCCTTCCCTCTCTTTCCCTAGGTGGCAGTTTGCTAAGGCAGACTGGACCCTATTTACCCTCAGTGCTGCTCTCTCTGACCTCTCCCTTATGCCTCTCTCTCGCGCTCTCCTCCTTTTTCATGACACTGTCTTCAACGCTGCCCTCCGCTCTATTCCTCGCTCTTCCTCTCGGGGTCCACGGAAGTGCGTTCCCTGGTGGAATGCGGACTGTGCTCGGGCTGTCCGCTGTAAGCGTGCAGCCTGGAAGAA
This sequence comes from Procambarus clarkii, assembly GCF_040958095.1. Classification (NCBI taxonomy): domain Eukaryota; kingdom Metazoa; phylum Arthropoda; class Malacostraca; order Decapoda; family Cambaridae; genus Procambarus; species Procambarus clarkii. The sequence continues at coordinate 2,814,558 of NC_091230.1, read as the reverse complement.
GCACCGCCGTAGGCAGACGACCGATTCTTTTGTGGGTCCGCCACTCTTGTGGCGGACCCACTGCAGGTCGCTTCCGTACTGGGTTCCCACTTTTCGTCTGTTAGCTCTGGTCTTCATCTTCCCCAATCTTTTCTTCTTCGTAAACCTGTCCTTGAGTCTCGTCCTTTAGATTTCTGCACTCGTCTTCAACTTCCCTATAATGATCCCTTCTCTCTCTCTGAACTTCGTTCTGCCCTGGCCCTCTGCGGTTCTACGGTGGCGGGCTCCGATGGTATTCATTATAAGATGCTTCTTCATCTCCCTCCGTGCACGTCTCAGTATTTACTGAGTCTGTATAATCGGATCTGGGAGTCGTCGTCAGTCCCTGAGGACTGGCTCGATGCCGTTATTCTCCCTGTTCGCAAACCGGGGTCTCTGGGTACTTCCCCTAAGGACTTTCGCCCTATTGCTCTCACAAGTTGTGTCTGCAAACTCTTTGAACGTATGGTTAACGTTCGTCTGATGTGGTTTCTGGAACACCATCACCTCCTCTCCCCTTCTCAATTTGGTTTCCGCAAGTGCCGCAGCACAACAGATGTCCTGGTGAACTTGGAGGTCTATATTCGTACTGCTTTTGCTGCAAAGACCTCCGTTGTTGCCGTCCTTTTTGACCTGGAAAATGCTTACGACACCACTTGGCGATATCATATTCTATCTCAACTTCATTTTTTTGGCCTTCGTGGTCATCTCCCTCTCTTTCTCCGGAGCTTCCTCTCCCGTCGTTTTTTTCGGGTGCGCCTTGGTACCGCTCTCTCTCCCTCTTTTCAGCAATACGAAGGTGTGCCCCAGGGTAGTGTTCCGAGCACTACTCTTTTTCTGGTTGCCCTCAATGGTCTTCTTTCCTCTCTTCCTTCTGGTGTCTTGATGACACAGACCATCCTCGGTCTGTGTCATACTGGACACATGTGCAACACAGTGGTGTGGCCTTACCGGTGAAGTACTTCTACACTCCCCTCAGCCTACAAAGGACTTACTGTCAGTCCTCCACCTGACCTAGCAACAAGTTGACAGGATCACTCTCACTGTCCAACTGCCCAACACCAGCCGGTCTTGCTCTACCGACTGAACTATCTGGGAGAAAACCCTCTTCTACAAGTACCTATGGTCCCCTACTGAGCTTGGGATCCCTCCCTTGCTTCTCCTTGGTCTCGCTACTCTAACAAAGACTCAAACGAAACTTTTGACATCTGTCAAACTCTCTTGTCTATTTCTCCCTGGATCTAACTTGGAATGTGATCAGCATTCCCTCTGCAGATCTACTATAACCCTTTACCAAGGCAATCCTTAAAGAACAAAATCATTATGCTGCTGGGGATCTGAACCATGGAAAATCACCAGCCCAAAATGACCTTTGCCATCTTGCATTGGCAGCCTTTCTTCAAAAGGCGATCGATGTATGCATCCATCGAGTCGTCTTTCTCAGAACTGCCAAGCTAGGCATCTTTACCTTCATACCTTGTCACCGGGTTAAGTGCACTAGGGTGGGTTTGGCTTCCCTTCCCTGTGTGAAATTGCCTCCTTGCAATCTGCACTTGAGCCAGCACTGACTTGCTGCGCTCTCACCATCAGGCTCGAACTCGGCCTTGCTGTCACCTCTGCAAGCGGGAGCCTCTGCTCAACCTCTCTAGTGACTACCCTGAATTCTTCCTGGAGTTGTACAGTCCCCACTCTGGCAAGAAATTCCATCACCTGTCTAACTACAGATGAATTACTCCCTTTTCTAAAGAAGTCTACTCGGATCCTAAGCTGGTGGCGTGACCTCCCACTAAGATCCAACTGTGTAATAACGACTACACTCCTATGACACCCTTGACAACTACAGTGTCGTCCAATAAGACCTCTCACTCTTGAGGTCACTTCTAGAAGCTTCTTCTACCCTCAGGTAGGTGGTGTCTTGCACCTCAGGCAGATCCTGAGTGCACGATCCTGAATGCACTCTTGCAACCACTGTTGCTCGCTGGCTGGGTGTCCACGACACCTGCTGCTGAGCTGACACCCCTCACCAATGAGTGTGTCAATGTCTACAAGCTAGCAGCCACAAAAAGCCAGACAGATTTCCCCATATCTACCATGAAATACCTCTTTCATACAGTGTGTGTGTGGTGTGTGTGTACCTAAGTGTGACAACCGTGCACAAAACATACCTCCAACAATACTGTTCCACAATATTCTGCAACGATATCTTATGTTACTTTAAAATCAATAAGACTACACTTCATGGGCTCGAACCCAAGTTGCATAGCCCCACGTTGGGCGCCAGCTGTGAGATTTTTCTCTACGCCTACCTCCCTTAGGAGGTGGACTACAAGTTTAAAGTCTGCTCACGGCAGTTAAGCATGAGTCCAGTAGAAAAAAGAAAAGCGGGAGCAAACCGCCAGGCCTCCACCACCAAGGGTGAAAACCTGTCCACAATAGGCCGCTGGCTCCTCCTAGTTAAACAGGACGTTAAAACTAATAAAGGGTAACCGACGGGTTCTCACAATCAAATATTTATATTTGATGTGGCGCTATGAATTGGAATTCGAATTCCCAAGAACAGCCGCCTTATCAAGATCACATCAACATTTAATAATATGCAGAAATATGGTGGAATAATATGGTTGAAGGGTTGACATCAAAGACCGTTTTCTATAACATAACAATTTATTAATAACAAGAGACTAACTACTACATTACCGAGTTTACGTTACGTTAATGTCAATCCAGTGGCACGATAACAAACAGCTAAATAGCAACCCTTGCTCTGAGGCTGCATACTGAACTAACCTGAACACAGGTGTGCCCACTGATGACGCAATATTGCAAATCAAAAAAAAGAAAAATATCACAGACTAAGTTACACCACAGCGAATGGTTACGTTATTGTACATCAAGTGGCATTTGCAACACAGCTATTCAACAGCCCCTCGTGAAGTGACAGCAGGCTCCATCTTGCGGACACTTCGGGCTGACAACATGAACTAACTGAACAAATGAAGGATATCCACTGAAGACAAAGACACAAGCAGGCAATCAATAGTGTCTCGGTTTCCCTGACAGCTACTATAATCACAAACTTAGGGGTCCTCCCGCCCCCCAGGAGAGACCCACGTAACTAGGAGGGTAGTCCAACAGTGACCCCCCCCTATCACAACCCAGCGTGAACACTCTTTGCAACTCCCAACAAGAAGTTGCCCTGTTGTAAACAGTAACAAAGACAGGCAAGGCGGGATTCTGGGACACAGCTCCACAGATCCCTAGATTACTCTACTCTCGTCACCAGACGACAATCAAAAGAAATTGCCTTAAGTGATTAATTACGTTAATTGACTGATCGCAGCAGTCAGCAACAAAGTACTACGGTAATCACAAACAATTGTCTCCCACTAGACAACAACATGATGATACTCTACGTTAATCTTTAACACTTGTCTCTCTCATGTTAACAATAACTCAAACATATATTACATCACACTTGACTCCTTGCAAGTATTCAGTGAGTAATTCTCAATTAAGGTCAAACGGACCACTAATTACATCCCCATTGAGTTACGTTAACTAAGCCTACCCTAACTTGGTAGCTTCTCCACAGTCTGTGTCAAAAAATTATTAGTGAGTGTTAATTACCCTAATTAAGTCCCTAATTACTTCTGAGCCATTAATTAACTGTCACCAGGACCGATAATTAATCATCCATAAATACGTCTCACTCAGCACTGCCTAAGCAGGTCTCATCAAACACTGTGAATTCACGGGAAAGGAGTTAATTACCCTAATTAACAAGATGTGCCAATAATCCACTGTCCTCAGACAGGATATGATTAATACAACGATTTATGCTAGCTCCATGACCTCGCTTTACCGAGTCACCAGAGCTCTCCAATGTTAATTACTCCACTAATTAACCTGAGCCACTAATTGTTATACCTCTGAAAGGTAATTAGTCTCGAGCATATTACGTTAACACAAGTACTGACAGATCCTCTCCCACTACGTGAATTCATGATGAGAAGGCTAATTACATAATTAGCTAGAGTGGTCAATTAGTTGTCACATGGACAATTAATTGCTCCCGAGACGTATCTCATTCAAGCTCAACACTGTTCTCTCTTAACAGCCCTCACTCACTCCACAATACTAAGTGTGCACCCCTTATCCAGTTAATTACCCCTTACTTAATTAACTCACTGAATCCTTAAGTCCTTAACATAACTTAAAGGAACAAAGTAACCCCAGCGTTACATAGGTCACATTACAATGGCATGCAACATCATAAAAGCACTGCCCACATATGGTTGCAGCTACTGCAACTCGCTAATTACTGTGCCCACACAATGACACACGGTTGTGCAACACACAAAAGTATACTAATATTACTGCCCCCCTCTTATCTTCTTGCACCCGATTGCAAAGGAATACTGTGAACACACACACGTACCTCAGCAAGGCAATTAACCCATCAATTGCCTGCTCTCAATAAGTACTGTGAATTCCCCTGAATAATCCTAGAGGTCCCTAAACCCTCAACACAGTTCCTGGGGCAATAATATCGTATAAACTGATAACAACACTGCACAAACCTGCAACATAATGATGCCGTCAGCATACCCCACATGCTAATGACATCATTAGGCAATCAGTCAGCAATCACATCTACTGACTCACCACACAACACAGTACATAAAGCATGCAAATGAACACAAGAAATGGCATTCACATAATCAATGAAAATTATATCACCAAGTAATTGTACTTAACTACCTCTAATGATTATAATTTTATGGTACTCTATGGCATTAATCCAGTCTGAACGATTATATAGAATCGACAGGCTGGATCACTTATATGGTAAACCTCTACACTGACCGGTTACATACTCTAGTCAGTCAACTATACATACAGTGTGGTCCCGTGTATAATATCTATCTCCAGGTACCGCCCTATCAAACACTTGGATCCTACTGACAGCTGTCACTCAGCTGCTTCTCTAGCCTGGCGAGGCTCTGAGACAACTCTTTCTGTGAATTTCCACCGGTACCCATCACACTGTAATAGTACTCATTTCTACTGCCCTCTTTCCCTTATTTTTTCCTCATTTCCCAAGTCACTACCACACTAGCTGACAACACTTAGCTTGCTTGCTCCTCATGCGTCGACAAGATGTAGCCCTAGGCTGTCCCGGGAAAGTGGCCAAGGCATGTGGCCAAGGCATGTAGCCACAGCGCCCCTCCCGAGCTGAGAGGGGGGGGGGGGTAGGGGGGTTTGGCCGCGCGGGTGGCCTGGGTGGATGGCCACGCACGGGCCGGGCCGGGCCGCTGGGTGGCCTGGGGTGGCCATGGGTAGCGCATGACGTCATAGCACCCCACCGGCTGAGCTGGCGGGCGGGGTGGGGGTGGGGTTTGGCCGCGCGGGTGGCCACGGGTGGGCTGGCAGGCTGCCGCCCACAGGAGTACCCACGCGGCTGGGGAATCACAACCCCATCAAGCTAGAACCTGCCTTGTTCTACACTGGGGTGACAATGGCCGGCGGCGTCCCCACACTGACGCAGCCTGGCGGAATGCAAAGTCCAACATGGGCCTGTAATATCACATTCACTTACACTGCCCAACACCAATTGTCCATTGCCACTAGACAGGATACTCGACCCACCTGTTACACCATGAGGCTCTGCCAGCCTGCCTCATGGGTGAACACAGTCAACTGTCTCTTTAGCTTTTTACTGTTTCTTCCGTAAATCCTTGGCCCCAATTCACCTAATTGGGCCTTGACACAACCAGGGATAGCAGGGGTGCCATCCCTGCTAGTTAACACGGTAACGTCCGCGATTAACGGGGGTGGAGGGGGAAAACTCCCCCCTCCACCCAGACACGTCCTAGTCCACCTGCTACCCTGCTCAGACTGATGATTTCCCGCGCTAGGGAAACTCAAAATGCCCATACCTTCCCCTACTTTGTCTAGACCAATCAGCTTGAAGCCGGCACGGCTCCTCGTGCCGGATCCAACCATAGCTCTTCGTGCCAAAACTAGGCTTGGAGCACACATGCCTAGCCCAATCATATGCCTCCGTCACCCTCGGGCGTCCTGTGACGTCACAAGAAGGGGGAGGCCCAAGGAGAGTGGCGTGATGTCTCCCATGTGGGGGGAAAAGGCAACGTTCACTCCACTCTCCCCCCCACCTCTAACGGTTTTTTTAGTCAAGTACCACACCGTCCTATTTCACAGAAACAGGAAAATCTCTGTAATTCTCTCTACAGAGCAATCACAGACTTCTAACTACTCACAAATGATAGTTCGTAACATAAGCTTTCATTCAACACCCAACAAGCATATGTTATTTTGAAAGCTTCAGTTTCTAGAGTGACTAGCCTAATCTAGAAACTAGGAAAACTAGCTGAGGGATCTAGATCCCTCACAACAAGTAATTATCAAAAGAAGGCACCATGCCGGGAAGGCTATGTAGCAGTAAGGCAGTGAGGTGAGGCAGCTACTTATTTGAGAAATGCTTATTTTATTTACCTTATAAGCTGAGGCAACTTATTTTATTTGAGGAATACTCAGCTGATTCCTCTACATTTAGCATGGAACAAATTTGTGTCCAAGACCTCTTCCTGTTACTCAATTTGGCTGTGTGTAACCAAACTAGAAGTGCTCTACAAATCAAGGGACCCAGAATGTGGAATGACCTCCCGAATCATGTCAAAGACTGTACCTCTCTCAACCAGTTTAAGAGTTAAACCAAGTACTGCCTAATTAACTCCATGTAACCTAACTTACCTCCTAAATGTCAACCCATGTCCTGCTATTTTTTAAACAACGCTGTTCACCAACATGTGCAATTGCTGATTTATGCTATGTTAACCCCCCTTTTTGTATTTTTTATTCCTTCTTTCAACACAATTTATACCTAATCCCGATTACTATTAAGTTTTAGTCTGTGTTTTTTCCCCCACACCTTGCCCGAAATGCTATGAGTATTAGTGGCTTTAGGTATTGTATGTACTAGCTCTGTCTATAAATCCAACATTATGTTTGTAAATCAACTGTATGTACTTTTCCTGAATAAAATGTATTTATTATTTATTTTTTAATCAGTAAGTATTAAAAGAAGGCACCAAGCTGGGTAGGCTATGTAGCACCATTGTGTGTAACAATAAACCTAATTTTTTGTTAACAAATAATGCACCTGTATGGTAAAACAAATCCTGTCAGCTGTAAAAATATTGATGCAGTTATTTAAATGAAAAATATAATGAAAGAAATATTACTGGTTTATTTTTATCCTATCTTTTTGTACAGTACAGTATATCCAAGGAAGTGAAAAATTGAGACATAATGCACAATTTAATGAATGATTAGCATGGATTAGCAGTTCAAAAGAAATATGACTATTACATATCAACATGAGATCTTAATGATCCATGGTCAACATGATTTAATAAGGATAATACAGTACTGAATTTGTAATAATACAAACTATAATTTAAAATCTCTATTACTGATTTTTTTTATTAAGAAGATTAGGTATACACAGCAATGTACTACTACCCTATTCTATATGGAATATTACACAGTGTAGATAAAAAACTAGCTATAAGTTTATCTAATACTCCCATCTCACAGGATTGTTAGACATACTGTACATGGAATCAATTTAGAAAATACCAGCCTCAATAAAAAAAACAAATCAACTCTGACTAAACAACTCTAAGCAATTTTCACAAGAGGTAAGCTCTGAATCATGGAAACATTATATTATAATTACTCTTACCAGTTTCTACAAGACTCCTCTCAAACAATGTATTTTTAAACATGTTTAGGTATACACAGCAATGTGCTGCTTCCCTATTCTGTATAAAGGACCGCAGTGTAGATCAAAAACCAGCTACAAGCTCATCCAACATCCTCACCTCACAGGATGGCCAGTCATACATGGAATTAGGAGAGAACAAAATACTTAATGCTGATCTATTAGCCTCCACTGGCAAAATCTGGGTGCAGCACAAGAATATCTTCCAATATTCCTGAGTGTATGAAGTAATTACAGAGCTCAAAATACCTCATACCATTTGGTATGAAGTCACTGATAACAGGACAATCACAGATATAGTGTTGGAGAGTATGTTCTCTCAAGTAGGACTGAAAACATGTTTTTTTTCCACCAAGAGGGCTATAAACCCATGGAACCGCCTACCCGCTGAAGCCGTAAATGCCGAATTCCAGCTAAAAAATATCATTAAGACAATTGGCGGGCCCTTTAACAAGCCGCCGGCTTTCTGTCCTCTTCGAGGTCACTAGATAGTTAGTGGCCCTTGGGTAAATTCAGTAAATATATACAATAATTGTCAGCGCATCTTCCGAGCAACAAGGACAGCTACACAGTATCTTTTTTTTTTTTTTTTTTTTTTTTTTTTTTTTTTTTTTTTTGAGAGAGATATATACACGAGTTGTTACATTCTTGTAAATCCTCCCCGGCCAGGATACGAACCCATGACATAGCGCTCGCGGAACGCCAGGCGAGTGTCTTACCACTACACCACGGAGACTGTTGCTCTATCTTAGAATTACGTAGGTAAACAACAAATGTAACATATTTGTTTACTGCAATGTCGGTGCTGGCTGTAGAAGTTGAAAAAAACATTGTTTTACTTCGAAATATACTAATTTTATAAGAAAATTCGACGTAAATAGGAGGCAGTAGAGCTCCGATAAACCAGCGCTAAATTTTTTTTTTTTTTTTTGAGATATATACAAGAGTTGTTACATTCTTGTACAGCCACTAGTACGCGTAGCGTTTCGGGCAAGTCCTTAATCCTATGGTCCCTGGAATACGATCCCCTGCCGCGAAGAATCGTTTTTTCATCCAAGTACACATTTTACTGTTGCGTTAAACAGAGGCTACAGTTAAGGAATTGCGCCCAGTAAATCCTCCCCGGCCAGGATACGAACCCATGACATAGCGCTCGCGGAACGCCAGGCGAGTGTCTTACCACTACACCACGGAGACTGCTGCTTCAATATGAAGAATGTTGCTGCTCTCTGATTGGCCAAACGAAACACAGTAGTGACCTCTATCGGCACGCAGGTGAACCAACAAATTTCTTCCTAAGTGGACCTTATTGAATCGCACCTAAGCATCTTCTTAGGGCACACTTAGGAACCTTCGTAGCAAACCTACTTACGAAGAAATACACAGAGCTTCCTGAATCTAGGTCCAGGTATCTGGTATGATACCAACATTCATGATATATTAAGGTGTGGAGGACGTTTGCTTCATGCAAAAATTGATTTGAATACAAAGAATCCGATCCTTCTACCACGTCACCACATTATTACAAAACTTCTAGTTTTACATCACCATCAATATGGTACTTTGCATAGCGAAGTGTTAGACACTCTCACCGACCTCAGACAGAAATATTGGCTTCCTCAAGGTCGTCAAACTGTCAAATCAATCATTAAGTTCTGTGTGATCTGCAAAAGATACGATGCTCGAGTGTGTCCTTACGCAGGACCTCCACCACTCCCTAAGGAGAGAGTAGTTCATCTTCGTCCCTTTGAGACCACTGGTGTCGATTACACAGGAGCCTTGCTTCTCACTGGCAATCCAGATAAGATACCAGTGAAAGCTTATATTTATAATAATAATAATAATAATAATAATAATAATAATTTTTATTTAGGCAAAGGTACATACATAAAGAGATTTTACAAAGTTTGTTGGCTTTATAGATAGGAGCTAGTACATACAATGCCTAAAGCCACTATTACGCAAAGCGTTTCGGGCAGGAAAAAACACTACTGACTAAAGCTTAAAACTAATGGGTAAAAAGAAAAAAAATGCGTTGAGTACAAATAAAAATAGAGGTAAAAGAGGGGGGAACATTGTTGAAAAAACAGCACAAATACAATTACAAATTATTACAGAAAATTACATTAAAACAGCGTTGATTTGTAAAACAAAAAAAAAAAAAAAAAAAACATACATGGGTTGACAATAGAGAGGTAAGGTAGGTTACAGGGAATTTATTAGGTATAGCTTCGTTTTTAACTTAAACTGGTTGAGAGAGGTACTGTCTTTAACATGGTTGGGAAGGTCATTCCACATCCTGGGCCCCATGATTTGTAGAGCATTTCTGGTTTGATTAAGTCGTACTCTAGGAATATCAAAACTGTATTTATTTCTGGTGTGGTGCTCATGGGTTCTGTTACAACCTTCTATGAAGCTTTTGAGATCAGGATTGGCATTACAATTTAGCGTTTTGTATATGTATAGTACACATGAGAGAATGTGCAGTGACTTAATGTCTAACATATTCAGGGATTTGAATAGGGGTACCGAGTGATGTCTGGGGCCAGAATTGGATATTGTCCTAATAGCAGCTTTGTGTTGAGTAATTAGAGGACGTAAGTGATTTTGGGTAGTAGAGCCCCAAGCACAAATACCATAGTTGAGATATGGATAGATAAGGGAGTAATAGAGAGTCACCAGGGCAGGGCGTGGTACATAATATCTGATCTTAGAAAGAATGCCCACAGTTTTTGAAACTTTTTTTGATATGTTTAGAATGTGTCCCTGGAAATTCAGCTTGTGGTCAATGAGAATGCCAAGGAATTTGCCATCTAATTTGTTACAAATTTGGGTATTGTTTATTTTGAGATTTATTTGATTAGAGGATTTATTGCCAAACAGAATATAGAAAGTTTTGTCAATGTTAAGGGTGAGTTTGTTGGCAGTTAGCCACAGATGGACTTTATTTAGCTCAGTATTTACTGTGGCATTTAGAGCAAGGGGATCAGGACTGGAGTAAATGAAGGTTGTGTCGTCAGCAAATAGGATTGGTTTGAGGTGTTGGGAGGCATTTGGAAGGTCATTAATGTAGATGAGAAAGAGGAGAGGGCCAAGTATGCTGCCCTGGGGAACACCAATGTTGATGGGTAGGGTGGGCGAAATTGTATTATTCACAGAAACATAGTAAGGTAGGATTTGAGGTATTGTAGGGAGTGTCCTCTGACACCATAATGATGTAATTTAAGAAGAAGGTTTTGGTGGTTGACAGTATCGAAAGCTTTACGCAGGTCCACAAATAACCCAACAGGGAACTCATTTTTATCAAGAGCTGTATGAATCGAGTTAAGCATACTAATAAGTGCATCGTTAGTGCTTTTTTGGGCCTGAAGCCATATTGGCAAGGGCTAAGTATATTGAGTTTGGCTAGATATGAGTAAAGCTGCTTATAGATTAGTTTTTCAAAAATTTTTGACAAGTTTGGCAGGATTGATATAGGTCTGTAGTTGTTAACATCTGTGAGATCACCACATTTGTGGACAGGCGTTACTCTCGCTTTTTTTAGAATATCTGGAAAGGTTTGGAGTTCAAGTGACTTGTTGAAGAGCAAAGCAATAGCAGGGGCTAAAGATCTGGAGGCTTTTTTGTAGATTAAAGTTGGTATCTCCTCAAGGGCACCAGACTTGGTTTTAAGGGAAAGGATTATCTCATTGACGTCAATGGAATTAATAGGCTTTAGGTACAGAGACTGGGGATAGTTCCCTGTAAGATAGTCCTTAATGTCAGTACTGGAAGATGGAATATCATTAGCAAGGGATGAACCAATGGAAGAGAAGAACCTATTGAACTCAATAACAGAATCAGAGGCTGAAAGCTGACCATCGTTATTAGACAGGAGAGTCGGTTTGTTATTTAAAGACTTTTTTGATCCCAATATTTGTGAAATTGTTCTCCATGTTTGTTTAATGTTGCTCTTTATTTGGGTAAATTTATCTTCGTAGTATTTAGTTTTGGCTCGTCTAATTATCTTAGATAGCAATAATGAGTAATTCTTTGAGAATTCTTTGGAGACAATCCCTAACCTATGCTTTTTCTCAAGGTCATGTTTTTTATTAATAGATTTAAGTATTCCCTTTGTAAGCCAGGGATTGTTAAGCCTTTTGGTTGTGACTTGTTTTGTAAGCATAGGACAGTGGGTATTATAAAGGCTAAGAGTTATTTGAAGAAAAGATTGAACTGCTAGGTTGATGTCCTCTATGTTGCCTAACTCGGACTCCCAGTTGACATTATCAGTAGCAGTTATAAAATTGTCTATAGCAGTTTCATTGTGTAGTCTAAAACGTATCTCTCTTGACTCAAGAGGTGGTTTGCTAATGTTAGTTAAGAGAAATGTGGGGTAATGGTCTGTAGTGCTATCGGTGATTATACCTGAAGTAAGCGGAGAGGTTATATTTGTCCAGATGTGATCAAGAGTCGTGGCAGTGCTATCAGTGATTCTAGTAGGTCTAGTGATTAAGGGTATGAGGAAGCAGGAATTCATACAGTTGAGGAAGCTAACAGCAGTAGGGTGTTCTGGCTCGCAGAGGTCAATATTAAAGTCCCCTGCGATAATTAGGTGGTTTTTGTTCAGTCTGTTATCAAGTATTAGATTTCTAAGGTTTGAGTTGAATTCGGACACATCAGTGTTAGGAATTCTATAAACTGCACCCACAGACAGGATAGACTCGGCACCCTTGATTCTGAAGCTGGCGAAGATATACTCCCCATAGCAGTCTCTAGTTCTAATTTCTTTTAAGCATGTTAGTTCTTGGTGGTAGTAAAGAGCAGTGCCACCACCTCTCTGAAGTTGACGACAGTTGTGGATTGCTGAGTAGTTAGGCATGTTAAAGAGTTGAGTAGTATCATCTTTCAACCATGTTTCAGTAAGTATAATAAAAGAGAAATTGTTGTCAATAGCTTCAATCAAGGCACTAACATCATCGAAGTGTTTGCCTAGGGATCTAACGTTCAAATTGATTACAGAGATATTGTGATTATGAGTTAATACATTGTTTACATCATGTGCTGCAAAATATCTGCAATTTAGATCATTAAAGTGATTATTGTCATAGATAGTGGATAAGAGGTTAAGTTCTGGGTCTATACTTGACTGCATAAAAAAAAAGCTGATTGCCGGAAAAACAAGAAAAACAAAAAGAAATAAATGTACACAATACTGTACCAAACAAACACAAAAGGGGCTTACAGGGGTACAATGGAGTAAGGGAGTATGGCTAGGCTAGGAAACCTAGGTAATGAATGAGATTAAAGAAAAAAACATATAAACATGGACTATACAAAACACAAGATATAGATATACAAAACAAAAATATAAACAAGACTAAGCAATACCAAAAAAATTGAGCAAAAATGAAAAAAGAGGTAGATTGCTTACAGGTACTCTCAGGTACACTGTAAGTAACAATAGACAGAAAATATATATCAATATAGAAAAGAATGTCACAATACAATAAGATAAGCAATTACATGAACAGATGAAAAACAAATCTGCTGTAAAATAGGAAGTAATTATAGCAAAACACAATATAATAATATAACAATACAATAAGAGCTTACAAAGTATTGAGTCTGCTAAATTAGAGAATAATTATGGCAAGACACAACAATAAATGCAAGCAAACAAGGAATTGAAACAATTAGAGGTAGAATTAAGGTCACTAGATAGCCATGGAGGATACACAAGTTTGGCGGAGAGAACAAAAAAATCAGTAGAGACTGTCAAGATGAATATATAAAAAAAAATTTGACAAATGATAATTGTAAAGTAAAATAATCTTAAATATAATAAATTTTATTAAGCTTAGTTTTAACTTATAATTAGTATGAACTTAATTAAAAGAACAAAAATGAGATCAATAATTGATTTCAATAAATGACATAGATCAATACAAATAAAATTAAAATATAAATGGAATAGGGTAAGATTAGATTTAAGAGTAAAATTTTACAATGAAACTGAGGTAGATGCTTGCATAAGTGCATGGAGACTTGATGGATTATTTAGGAAATTATATGAATAGGAGAACATCAGGTAAATGGTAAGGCAGAGACAGCACCTTAGACAAAGTTAGATTAAGTTAGGTTAGGCTCAGGCACTGAAAGAGTTATTTTAAGTACTGGCATTGGTCGGGTTCAGGTTTTCAGATATACCACAATCACTTAAGAAGGCCAGGAGTTGTTGGTCACATTTTATTTCATATCTTTTTCCTGTAGCTTCTTTCTTCGCAAAAATCGTACCATTCCTTGTGTAGCACTGCTTGATAAGACCAAGGTTTTGTTTGCGAACTTGGCGCAGCCTGTAGAGGAGGGATCCACGCTGCTTAGTAAGACACTCATTTATATAGAGGTTGGTTTTTTGCTTAGCAGCTGTTTGCATGAGGTCAAACTTCGCAGAGGGATTTGCAAGTTTGATGAGCATTCTCCTACAGTTACGGGGATTGTTTTTATCTATCCTAATAGCCGATTTGATTTGAACATTGACACTGATCTTTGAATTAATTAGGGTGTTGGCTCTTGCCTCTTCACGTGTGCTACCACACGAGGCGTACATCTAGAAGTGACTTCTGACATGAGTGCCGAAGCCTGCATCCAAACTTTTCGTAGATTTGCAGCTCGCAGATCCTGTCCCAAACTAATGATATCTGATAATGGTTCAAATTTTGTGGCAGGAGAAGTCTGCCTACGAGACATATGGAATCATCCATATTAGGGAGCCGGTCGCCCGAGCAGACAGCATGCGGGATTTGTAATCCTGTGGTCCTGGGGTTCGATCCCAGGCGCCGGCGAGAAACAATGGGCAGAGTTTCTTTCACCCTATTTTTCTCTTTCACTGTTACCTAGCAGTAAAATAGGTACCTGGGTGTTAGTCAGCTGTCACGGGCTGTTTCCTGGGGGTGGAGGCCTGGTCGAGGACCAGGCCGCGGGGACACTAAAAAAGCCCCGAAATCATCTCAAGATAACCTCAAGATATCCAGAAGTGCAGTCTGTCCTGCAGAGACGACAATGCCACTGGAAATTTATTGCTCCCAGAGCCCCCTGGCAAGGTGGGTTCTACGAACGTATGATAGGAACTGTCAAGAAATGTTTAAGGAAGACCTTGCATCGACAGAAAATTAGTTACTCCGAACTCCAAACACTCGTCATGGAAATTGAGGCGCGAGTCAACAATCGGCCCATTAACTTACCTATCAGATGATTTCTCACAGAGAGAACCTCTGAGTCCCTCACATTTAATACATGGAGGCCTGCTGAGCCCTCCGATACCTTTGGCAGAAGAGGACCCCGTCGACCCTTCCCATGTAACCAGGAGTGACTTAGTAGAAAGTTACCAACATCTCTCGAGAGTAATTGAAAGGTGGAATGAGGTGTGGACTCGAGAGTACCTCACAGCTCTACGAGAGTACCACTATGGAGCTTCGAGCCCCTATAATAAAGTTCAACTTAAGCCAGGAGACCTAGTATTGGTTGACAGTGATGGACCAAGGTCAGAATGGCCTATAGGCAAAATTGTTGCTATCCACCCAGATCACCAAGGCATCCTGAGAGTAGTATGGGTTTTGTGCCGAGGCACTACTACCCTAAAAACCTTAGAGACGTTGGTACCTCTCGAATTAGCAGAACAAAAGTGTTTATCAGAACCAGCTTCACCAACAGTTTCCGAGGACAACAATTCTGATCCACCGAGCACCCCGCCCCCACTAGAGCAGCTGCTCAACAATGCAACGGAAACTACAAGCCTATTATAGCTCTGACTAAGAGCAAGTAATTTCCCATACAATTTGAGTAATCATGATGATGCTGTGTTGTGATGTCAAGTAACAAATCAGTTACAAGTCACAATGACCCAAAACATTCACCTCACAGTAGATTCTCAGTTACTTAAATTGTATGATTTAATCCTCAATTTGTTTGTATAGGCTATCAACTATAACATTATTTCATCTAGAGTATCTATGAGTTTGCAAAACTTTAAGACTTAGTAACATAAACGTTACATGTCATAGCGACACCAGTCACCGAGTATATTGTAGGCTTTATTAGTCATTAACTTTAGATGATTCACAATTCCATGTTTCATTCAACATGAGTTTCTTTACAAGACTTAAAATTCTTGTATGTCCTTGACCATTACGGGACATCCGTTATGTGTGTACTAACATACTAACATTAATACTAACTTCGGGATAGGTATGTCAGTACTCAACATTGCACTGCGACCCGAGTTCTCTCCCCCCGGAGTTATGTTGGAAATTTCCAACACTAATAAACTACTATTGTATTATAATAAATCATTATCATTATATACTAACTACAATAGTTACTAATTTTACTAACGGTAGTGTCAACATAAACTAACCATTGCATCTGCGTATTAATGCTAGAATTCTCATGAAATCGAGTAGCAACATTGTGTCAGATAATGTCCAGTTAGACACATTTATTACCAATGGGTTAGAGAATTGAATGTGGTTCTCTAAAATCATCTGTATTCCGTGTAATAATTACTTACGGATAATATAACTCCCAATAATCTTAAACTGAGAGTTATTAACTAAATTGTTCTGTAGTAACAGTTCTTTCTGTTACGTACGAATGTCATGGAGAAAAAATAAAATCTTCTCCATTTCTCGTTTAACACCATAAAACGAGAATATGATAATATTTAAATCCCTATAATTGCAACCCCGTTCTCATTAACATCTATAATTGCGTGGAAAAGAATTATTCATGATTAATAATTTCTGTGGTGAATGCGAGAGACGGGTTGAGGGAGGCGGCGACGCCATGGTGCGAGAGAAGGGATCCCTGGCATGAAGAGTGGCGAGACACGTGGTAGTGACTGTGGAATTTATCGGCAAGAATTATGCTGATACTCGGTCAACAGTTGATAATTACTCATCCACGTGTTCTATAGTGCCCAGCCAGTTAATAACGCATCAACAATTGAAGACCCGTAATTCAAATGCCACTGAATTTTCTCTGATTTCAGCGTGTATGCGAGGAGTCATCAAGTTGTTTTCTCTTCATTCGTGTTATTCACCTCTAGTTCTTTCTTTGTGGAGATCCTGTGAACATGAGGACGAATGACGAAATGATGTTACAGAAATCGTCTTAAAGCTAAGACCTTTTTCGTACAAGTTTATTTTATATGATTTGATTCTTATATAATTCCTGTAGAATCTTTACATTGAATAGATTATTACCAGAAATGATGATTGGTAATTCATGTGTTTGCTCTGACTGTTGCTCAGTAATTTATAATCTTTAATATTCACAATTTGAGTTCTCATATTTGAATCTATAGTAGTTTTAGATTTATAATATCATTTACTCAGCAATGAACTGGTGGCGAACCACACTAGTTCCTAGATGTATATGAATTTCTAGAAATACCCCCCCCCAATGTAGGTCTTTGAGGCTCTGACTTTAATTAATTAATAATACAGTCCATTCATTATTTCAAGTGATTATCCTTTTATTAATTATCCATGACACTGGTTCTCTAGTGTCATTCTAATGATCACTTTTATTAGTTTTCCCTCTTTTTCTCAAAAGTGGGTGGTCCTTCGATTTATTAAATCAAATAAGTAAATAATTGAATATATGAGTCAAGCCCCAGATATCCCACAACACTTCACTTCACCTTCCGCTTAGTGACAATGCGACGGAACACCTGACTTCAAATTCAAGCTTTAGAGACTAACTAATCACCAGAAATACACACATAGGTACTTACTCATTCATACTGCTGGCCTTACACACACACACCATTCCCATACATCAGGCACCTGCTGCGGGTGGCTGACTCACAGTGGTGGAGATGGCTAGAGTGGTCCTCACGTGGTATCTTACGTACACTTGGTTCGCACCCTCGACCCACCGGTGAAGCGGAGCGTTCGTACCCAGGTGACGCGCATAATGTATAGCGTCTTACACAAACATGGGAAATCTGCCTTAAAACACTGACATGAATTTCCCCGTTCCCATCGACTGCTACAGAGCACTAGCATGACTTTGAACGTCTATAATCACTGGTATGGGGACTCACGAGTCTGTTACTGCTCGTATACAAATTACCCCACTATCCAGATCACTAGATCTCATTCCCTATCTTTCTACCCCTCGACGAGGACTCCAGCTGGAATCTAACTGTGCAGCTGGTGGTCTTGGTGGAGGCGGTAGTGGGGAAGCTGAGGAGACAGTCACCACGACGTCGTCTTGCCCAATTTGGCCGAATGGACAAGAGAGAGAGATGTCTAGCTATGGTGGTGACTGGAGCAGAATGATGTTGGAGGGAGAAACACTGACGATTCCCGCGTCCTCCTCGAAATAACCAATGAGAGGAAGGCATACAGCGGCCTACACCTCTCAACCAATCAGCGACTGTGTACCGTGGCCCCTAGGGCAATTTCAAGATGGCCGACCAACATGGCGGCTCAAGATGTTTACTAAGATGGCGGCTGTTGCCATGACGACGACTCAAGTGGTTGGCGCTCAGGAGGCTCACAGCTCACGTCACGCATGCGGCCTAGCTGTTCCCGTGCAAACTTGAGCCTCGCTTCAAGCCATACAATAGAATGATGCTATTGGCATATCTCTGTCCACAGACATGCTACCCCGGCCAGGGTAACATTTCTGGACTGCTGATGACTGGGGCTCTCACATGAGCCCAAACACTAGATGTTTCGGTTGCTGGTTACCAAACTTAAGTCCGCACGCTTAACAAGTGCACTTAACAAGTGTACTGGCCTCCACAGGCATAAGCGCACTATTGTAAGTGAGCTGGTAAACCATCTCCTCACACAGGGCAGGGCGAGGTACATAATATCTGATCTTCGAAAGAATGCAAACTGTTTTAGATTTTTTTTAGCTATGTTTGAATGTGGCCCGGGAAATTTAGCTAGTTATCGATGAGAACACCAAGGAATTTACCATCTTTGTTTCTAATTTAGATATTATAATTTGCTGTTATAATTTTGACAGCAGATTTTTGCCGAGTGATGATGGGCTTAAGGTAGTTTGCAGTAGTTGAACCCCATAGATACATGCATAGATACCGCATGTAAGATAGGGTTAGATTAGTGCGTAGTATAATGAGAGAGCAGAGTGGGGAACATAATATCTGATTTTAGAAAGTATACCGACCGATTTTTAGACTTTTTCTGGCTATATGTTGAATGTGGTGTTGAAGTTTAATCTCCTTTCTATGTATAGGCCAAGGAACTTTCCCTCATTTTTTATGTTAATGTTAACATTGTCTATCTGAAGTTGAATTTGTCTTGACGATTTGCTTCTAAATAAAATGTAGTGGGTCTTTTTTATGCTTAGTATGCATTGAGAATATTTTTCTAAATATACAATTAAATATATCTTTAAGAAAATAAGAACGATAGCAACCTCGTTCCACTCTAAGCTATCAAAACTGCTAGCGTCTTGTCTCCTGCATCACTATCAACATCTGCTTAATCAGTTCATTCAGTGCAGGTGGCTAGCTCAGGTGCGCGTGCAGTGCTGACACTTCTCTCTCACTCCTTAAGACAATGTGTGTTTAGGGTCATGGGGTCTCTCTGTCTGTCTCTATCTTTCACACTCTCTTTCTCCCTCTTTCTGTCTCTCTCACTCTCTTCCTCCTTCTCTCGTTGTTTATCTATTTTCCTATTTTTCCTTTCAAAAAATGTAATTATGCAAAGAAAATATAATTCCTCCTGTGGAGTGATACACAACAATATTTAGTGTTTTTAGGGGGTCAAGGCATCAACACACGTGTCATAGAGGAGAGATTGAGGGATTCAATATATAAATTATATTATATTAAGATATATTATGTTAACAAGTGCCTTACCAAGCAGCTTGGATCCCTCCTCCTAAAGACTGCGTCAAATTCGCAAACAAACCCCAGGCGTTATCAAGCCAAATACCCCCAGTTTGCTAACTGTAGGTAGTAACTAAGTGATTGGAACCTATCCACCACTGCCCACCGGATGGGGGGCGGTGTGCAGGACAAACATATCAATGGTGACACTAGCTCTCCACATATGTCAGTTGCTTAATTTAGAATCTGTACTTGTGGTTGATCTCGAATCATTGACGATGTGACGACTTATACTGAATTCTGTAACTAGCTCATCAAGTTTGTAACTTGCTTAGCTAAATTAATTGTGGGGTTCAGTCCCTGAGCCCATTATGTGCCTCTGTAACTCTTTCAACTACCGCCCACAAGATGAGTATGGGGTGCATAATAAATGAACTAAACTAAAAAAAATTATCAAGCAGTGATACACTAGGAATAGAACAATCATTTTGAAGAAGGAAGGAAAGAACAGGAAAAAGATATGAAATAAAGTGTGACGAACCACTAATGACCTGCTTTAATGACTGTAGCATATCTGAAAACCAGAAACCATCCAATGCCATTACTGGAAATATCTCATGAGTGACCGAGCCTTACCTAGTTCAAGATGCTGTCTTTCACTCTATTGGTTAAATAACGCTCTCTCATCCATAAAAGTTCCTAACTTCTCAGTAAAGTCTCCATGTACTTATGTAAGCATCTACCTCAGTATCTTTGCAAAATCTTATTAATATGTATTATTTTGCTCTGTTATCTTTAAATTTAATGGTAATTTGATTGAGATTTATTTTTTGAATGATAAATAAATGATTGAGAGTCATTTATTAAAATGAATTAATTGAGATCATATTTTTATTAAGTTCACATTAATTATAGGATCATAATTAAGCTAATTATAGTTAATTACCACTAGGATTATATTATTTAAAGATTATATTATTTTAAGATTATTTTAGTCAGTATTAATTAATTAAGATTAACTTTGTTGTAATTTCTTGTTTTAATTAATTACATAATCTTACTGAACATTATTCTTGTCAATCTTTATTGAATATTTATTTTTTACTTGACTTCTGTATCCTTCTTGTTGTAATGGGGGGGGGGGGGGCAGCCTTTAACCCTCACTTAACCTGGTTAAATGTTGGTCGTTAATTAGTTATTCTATTTATCCAAAAGTTCTTATTGTAACCTTCAGTCCAACTCCTCGAATCTAAAACGTTTGATCGCCTAGATATTGTAACGGGGGGTGGGGGAAATAGCTCTATCTTGTCCATTATTCCACCCCCCAATTAACTAACGAGGCCGGGGGAAACAGTTCTCTCTAGTCCGTTATCCCGTCCCCAGTTAGCTAACTATTCTAGAGCACTCCCAGAGTTCCTAAGGCAACCTCTCTCGTTCAACACCTTGTAACCTAGGTATTCGACTACCTAGGTGCTAAGACTACAAGGCGCCGTCACTTGATCAGTTACCCGAAACGCTAGAGAGAACTCTAGAATACAGAATCATTGCCACAAACGTATAAGAGAAAGCGAAAGGAAAGAAATGAATAGTGAAGTAATTAGTGAGGGTTTGGGGTGAGAGAGGAGAGAGGTGGGAGGAGAGAGGAGGGTCATTAGTTGAAAGTGAGAGTTTAGAGAGGAGTGGAGGGAGAGGTGTAGATAGGTAGATGTAGAAGAGTAGATAGTAGAAGAGTAGATAATAGAAGTAGAAGAGTAGATAGTAGAAGACGAAATGCTGCCACCATCCATTCATGATCATTACATACAAGACAAGGAATGGAACTTGTCTGTATCACAATATTCACCAAAGATGTTATCAAGAGATCATTATTAGTATGGTCCCATCTTTATCATGTACTCATTCTAAACCATGAAACCAGTAACCACAGAGGCTTTCTCACCTCAACTCAAAATCTCTAGGGAACAAATAAAGTCCATTTAAATAATAAATTCAACAATTATATTTTTCATGATAAGTATCATAACTTAAGCAATGCAATTAAATGTTAAAGATTAATATTCAAAGTGAGTCATCCTCCAAGAATCTGAGAACACTACAACTGACTGCCCCTGATCACACAACACTTGTAAAACACGACCAAGTCACCTAAATGTTCACTCACCGAGGACTGAGTCTTAAGTTGAATAGAGAGGGGGGGGGGGGGGGGGAAGTCTGCAATTTTCAAGCAGCGTCACCCCCCGTCTGGTGACGGCCTATCTCGACGGCTGGCCTCTGCTCTGCTCCGCTGGCTGGTCTCCTATTGCTTAATGCTCTCGAATCGATAGTTCTCCGAGTATATATTGGGGGAACCTAGTAGCTAACTCCGCCCACAAGTAGATAGCCTCCGGCTATCAAGCCGGAGGCTATCCAAGCCACTCCTTAAACGTCGGCATGTTTGAAAGCTACCAGGCTCCAATTAAGAGATTAGTAGAAGCAAGGTGAAATTCGCATGATCTGACCTCAGGTCACTTGAGGTCATTAACGCTTTGAGGTGTGAGATCTCAGGCCGACAACCTGGCGCCTTTCCCAATTCCTGTCTCTGACTCATATTCTATATATATTTTACATAAACTAAACCAAACACTTTTACAGTGTTACATCTCCCCTTCTCCCCGAAATAAAGTTTTTGCAACACTGCTAAAGCAAGCTAGCTGTGTGCAACAACTTTATTAACGAAAAAAAAAAATGCATCCTAGCTAAATAAATATACATCCTACTCTAAAAATGAAATATGTAGACAGACGTCCATTGTCTCTGGCTGGGCGGCGTCACTGCTTGGTCTTGTAGATAGTCCTGTACCACATTTCTTCAACACAACTGCCTCCGTCGCTTCTCCGTCGTTAACGCACAACAACCCTTGGTCAACCAGAAAGCCGTTACTACTTGAACTGCGCACAGGACCGTGGAATTCGGTTGTCCCAGCTGATCTGTAATTGGCCCTACGCCAGTCACCATGAGAGACGTATATTGGGGTTCTTCACAGCTATGGGGACTACAAGTTTCGAGACCTTCATATAGTTGCCAACAGTAGAAATCCCATCCTACTCTTCTTCCTCCCTGTTGCTCCAGCACGCCTCCTTCAGAGAGCCACTTCTGACAGCCACATCAAGTCCGCACGACACAGGAAGAATCACTCAACAGAGCAACATGCTTGCAGGAGGGGCGGCCAGTTAAGGCAAACGATCCTGTCTTGCAATTACGCTCCATGCAATGATGCTGACACCAGCAAGGGACACTAGGCATCGTGTCTCACTCAGCTTGGTCTTATCTTCTTCTTCTTTCTTCTCTCTTCTTTCTTCTCTCTTCCTCCTCCCATGGGTCTTTGACAAGCGCCCTGGGGTCCATTGGGGTCCGTCCATCCTGGGGTCCATCCTGGGTAGACCGATGTTGGTGGGACAGACTGGAGTCGTTGTTGTTCCTCTTCCATCTTTACTGGGTCGTCTGGGGTCGTCTGCAGAACGACCTGGGGTCCACTGGGGTCCGTCCGTCCTGGGGTCCACTGGGTAGACCAATGTTGACTGACCGAGAGGGCTGCATCTTGGGGTCCCCGGGGTGGTGGTGGTGGAACCATGACATCCAGGTAGGGGCTGGTCGTCGTGGTGGTGAGGAACGCCCCTGAGTTTGGTACCAAGCAGCCGTCTCTCTCTTCTGCATATGCGTCGCGCCTCTCTTCTGGCTTCCACCTGTGAATGAACAGGAAGGCAACAATACCGTGCTCCCAAGATGTTGTGTGACCCTGTAGTTTGTATAGGGTTTACACAGTCAAATCATACGCTCTCCTCCTGGCAACAACTACACTTAAATTTTAAAAATCCAATTAACTCTGAATGAAATTGACTTGGTGGAACAT
This sequence comes from Procambarus clarkii, assembly GCF_040958095.1. NCBI lineage: Eukaryota > Metazoa > Arthropoda > Malacostraca > Decapoda > Cambaridae > Procambarus > Procambarus clarkii. Next base: position 2,790,993 of record NC_091230.1, on the reverse strand, counting down.
AAACCAGTAACAGAGTAAAGTTAGAGAAGAGAGAATAAGGTCATCACTACTTTTAACTTGTCACAAAAAAAAATCAACACTAATAGACAAAACACTAGCCTAAACTTAACTGTACCGTTCCTAATCTTAAGTACATAACCGTTACTCCCACCCTTAACCTACAGCCACCTACGTGACCCAGAGTGTTTCCCTAGCTTCTCCGCCGGTCAACAACTCAAAACTGTTGTCACCCCTGTGACCAGACTATCTAATGTCGAGCGTCCCCAACGTGAAGTCTACTGACATACTAAGCCTCCCCCTAGCATGCTGTACAAGACCAGTACACCTCGGGTTATTGCGTTCAAATGGAGTAAAACAGTCGATCGCAATAATCTGAGCAGAACCACCACTTAAAACTACTTAAGAACTACACCTGCCACTCCCCACTGACCTGGAGACCAGCGGTGGCTGGGTGTCCCCGTGGGACATGCGAGGTCACCTGTCACACTCAGGTGAGCTCCACTACCAACACCGCTAAGTTCCCAAATCGCCAAATCTTATCACTAACATAAATCACTACACACGCAAGTTCTGGTGAACATTCCCTGAACTACACAAAACTCACAAAATCACTAAACCAAATCACCAGAGAATCACTATCTCCTAACCTAGAAAAAGCTCGCTAAATCGCGAATAATAAACACCTGTCAAGATCTCCCTGATAGCGCCTGAGCGGCAAAAAGACACGTGGGATTGAACAATGTTAAATGAACACCAACTACCTACAACATTGTTCAACACCGCTGCCAACATTGTAACGGGGGGTGGGGGGAAATAGCTCTATCTTGTCCATTATTCCACCCCCCAGTTAACTAACGAGGCCGGGGGAAACAGCTCTCTCTAGTCCGTTATCCCGTCCCCAGTTAGCTAACTATTCTAGAGCACTCCCAGAGTTCCTAAGGCAACCTCTCTCGTTCAACACCTTGTAACCTAGGTATTCGACTACCTAGGTGCTAAGACTACAAGGCGCCGTCACTTGATCAGTTACCCGAAACTCTAGAGAGAACTCTAGAATACAGAATCATTGCCACAAACGTATAAGAGAAAGCGAAAGGAAAGAAATGAATAGTGAAGTAATTAGTGAGGGTTTGGGGTGAGAGAGGAGAGAGGTGGGAGGAGAGAGGAGGGTCATTAGTTGAAAGTGAGAGTTTAGAGAGGGGTGGAGGGAGAGGTGTAGATAGGTAGATGTAGAAGAGTAGATAGTAGAAGAGTAGATAATAGAAGTAGAAGAGTAGATAGTAGAAGACGAAATGCTGCCACCATCCATTCATGATCATTACATACAAGACAAGGAATGGAACTTGTCTGTATCACAATATTCACCAAAGATGTTATCAAGAGATCATTATTAGTATGGTCCCATCTTTATCATGTACTCATTCTAAACCATGAAACCAGTAACCACAGAGGCTTTCTCACCTCAACTCAAAATCTCTAGGGAACAAAATAAAGTCCATTTAAATAATAAATTCAACAATTATATTTTTCATGATAAGTATCATAACTTAAGCAATCCAATTAAAATGTTAAAGATTAATATTCAAAGTGAGTCATCCTCCAAGAATCTGAGAACACTACAACTGACTGCCCCTGATCACACAACACTTGTAAAACACGACCAAGTCACCTAAATGTTCACTCACCGAGGACTGAGTCTTAAGTTGAATAGAGAGGGGGGGGGGGGGAGTCTGCAATTTTCAAGCAGCGTCACCCCCCGTCTGGTGACGGCCTATCTCGACGGCTGGCCTCTGCTCTGCTCCGCTGGCTGGTCTCCTATTGCTTAATGCTCTCGAATCGATAGTTCTCCGAGTATATATTGGGGGAACCTAGTAGCTAACTCCGCCCACAAGTAGATAGCCTCCGGCTCTCTACCAAGCCACTCCTTAAACGTCGGCATGTTTGAAAGCTACCAGGCTCCAATTAAGAGATTAGTAGAAGCAAGGTGAAATTCGCATGATCTGACCTCAGGTCACTTGAGGTCATTAACGCTTTGAGGTGTGAGATCTCAGGCCGACAACCTGGCGCCTTTCCCAATTCCTGTCTCTGACTCATATTCTATATATATTTTTACATAAACTAAACCAAACACTTTTACAGTGTTACATCTCCCCTTCTCCCCGAAATAAAGTTTTTGCAACACTGCTAAAGCAAGCTAGCTGTGTGCAACAACTTTATTAACGAAAAAAAAAAATGCATCCTAGCTAAATAAATATACATCCTACTCTAAAATGAAATATGTAGACAGACGTCCATTGTCTCTGCTGGGCGGCGTCACTGCTTGGTCTTGTAGATAGTCCTGTACCACATTTCTTCAACACAACTGCCTCCGTCGCTTCTCCGTCGTTAACGCACAACAACCCTTGGTCAACCAGAAAGCCGTTACTACTGAACTGCGCACAGGACCGTGGAATTCGGTTGTCCCAGCTGATCTGTAATTGGCCCTACGCCAGTCACCATGAGAGACGTATATTGGGGTTCTTCACAGCTATGGGGACTACAAGTTTCGAGACCTTCATATAGTTGCCAACAGTAGAAATCCCATCCTACTCTTCTTCCTCCCTGTTGCTCCAGCACGCCTCCTTCAGAGAGCCACTTCTGACAGCCACATCAAGTCCGCACGACACAGGAAGAATCACTCAACAGAGCAACATGCTTGCAGGAGGGGCGGCCAGTTAAGGCAAACGATCCTGTTCTTGCAATTACGCTCCATGCAATGATGCTGACACCAGCAAGGGACACTAGGCATCGTGTCTCACTCAGCTTGGTCTATCTTCTTCTTCTTTCTTCTCTCTTCTTTCTTCTCTCTTCCTCCTCCCATGGGTCTTTGACAAGCGCCCTGGGGTCCATTGGGGTCCGTCCATCCTGGGGTCCATCCTGGGTAGACCGATGTTGGTGGGACAGACTGGAGTCGTTGTTGTTCCTCTTCCATCTTTACTGGGTCGTCTGGGGTCGTCTGCAGAACGACCTGGGTCCACTGGGGTCCGTCCGTCCTGGGGTCCACTGGGTAGACAATGTTGACTGACCGAGAGGGCTGCATCTTGGGGTCCCCGGGGTGGTTGGTGGTGGAACCATGACATCCAGGTAGGGGCTGGTCGTCGTGGTGGTGAGGAACGCCCCTGAGTTTGGTACCAAGCAGCCGTCTCTCTCTTCTGCATATGCGTCGCGCCTCTCTTCTGGCTTCCACCTGTGAATGAACAGGAAGGCACAATACCGTGCTCCCAAGATGTTGTGTGACCTGTAGTTTGTATAGGGTTTACACAGTCAAATCATACCGCTCTCCTCCTGGCAACAAACTACACTTAAATTTAAAAATCCAATTAACTCTGAATGAAATTGACTTGGTGGAACATAAACCAGTAACAGAGTAAAGTTAGAGAAGAGAGAATAAGGTCATCACTACTTTTAACTTGTCACAAAAAAAAATCAACACTAATAGACAAAACACTAGCCTAAACTTAACTGTACCGTTCCTAATCTTAAGTACATAACCGTTACTCCCACCCTTAACTACAGCCACCTACGTGACCCAGAGTGTTTCCCTAGCTTCTCCGCCGGTCAACAACTCAAAACTGTTGTCACCCCTGTGACCAGACTATCTAATGTCGAGCGTCCCCAACGTGAAGTCTACTGACATACTAAGCCTCCCCCTAGCATGCTGTACCAAGACCAGTACACCTCGGGTTATTGCGTTCAAATGGAGTAAAACAGTCGATCGCAATAATCTGAGCAGAACCACCACTTAAAACTACTTAAGAACTACACCTGCCACTCCCCACTGACCTGGAGACCAGCGGTGGCTGGGTGTCCCCGTGGGACATGCGAGGTCACCTGTCACACTCAGGTGAGCTCCACTACCAACACCGCTAAGTTCCCAAATCGCCAAATCTTATCACTAACATAAATCACTACACACGCAAGTTCTGGTGAACATTCCCTGAAACTACACAAAACTCACAAAATCACTAAACCAAATCACCAGAGAATCACTATCTCCTAACCTAGAAAAAGCTCGCTAAATCGCGAATAATAAAACACCTGTCAAGATCTCCCTGATAGCGCCTGAGCGGCAAAAAGACACGTGGGATTGAACAATGTTAAATGAACACCAACTACCTACAACATTGTTCAACACCGCTGCCAACATTGTAACGGGGGGTGGGGGAAATAGCTCTATCTTGTCCATTATTCCACCCCCCAGTTAACTAACGAGGCCGGGGGAAACAGCTCTCTCTAGTCCGTTATCCCCGTCCCCAGTTAGCTAACTATTCTAGAGCACTCCCAGAGTTCCTAAGGCAACCTCTCTCGTGTCAACACCTTGTAACCTAGGTATTCGACTACCTAGGTGCTAAGACTACAAGGCGCCGTCACTTGATCAGTTACCCGAAACTCTAGAGAGAACTCTAGAATACAGAATCATTGCACAAACGTATAAGAGAAAGCGAAAGGAAAGAAATGAATAGTGAAGTAATTAGTGAGGGTTTGGGGTGAGAGAGGAGAGAGGTGGGAGGAGAGAGGAGGGTCATTAGTTGAAAGTGAGAGTTTAGAGAGGGGTGGAGGGAGAGGTGTAGATAGGTAGATGTAGAAGAGTAGATAGTAGAAGAGTAGATAATAGAAGTAGAAGAGTAGATAGTAGAAGACGAAATGCTGCCACCATCCATTCATGATCATTACATACAAGACAAGGAATGGAACTTGTCTGTATCACAATATTCACCAAAGATGTTATCAAGAGATCATTATTAGTATGGTCCCATCTTTATCATGTACTCATTCTAAACCATGAAACCAGTAACCACAGAGGCTTTCTCACCTCAACTCAAAATCTCTAGGGAACAAATAAAGTCATTTAAATAATAAATTCACAATTATATTTTCATGATAAAGTATCATAACTTAAGCAATCAATTAAAATGTTAAAGATTAATATTCAAAGTGAGTCATCCTCCAAGAATCTGAGAACACTACAACTGACTGCCCCTGATCACACAACACTTGTAAACACGACCAAGTCACCTAAATGTTCACTCACCGAGGACTGAGTCTTAAGTTGAATAGAGAGGGGGGGGGGGGGAGTCTGCAATTTTCAAGCAGCGTCACCCCCCGTCTGGTGACGGCCTATCTCGACGGCTGGCCTCTGCTCTGCTCCGCTGGCTGGTCTCCTATTGCTTAATGCTCTCGAATCGATAGTTCTCCGAGTATATATTGGGGGAACCTAGTAGCTAACTCCGCCCACAAGTAGATAGCCTCCGGCTCTCTACCAAGCCACTCCTTAAACGTCGGCATGTTTGAAGCTACCAGGCTCCAATTAAGAGATTAGTAGAAGCAAGGTGAAATTCGCATGATCTGACCTCAGGTCACTTGAGGTCATTAACGCTTTGAGGTGTGAGATCTCAGGCCGACAACCTGGCGCCTTTCCCAATTCCTGTCTCTGACTCATATTCTATATATATTTACATAAACTAAACCAAACACTTTTACAGTGTTACATCTCCCCTTCTCCCCGAAATAAAGTTTTTGCAACACTGCTAAAGCAAGCTAGCTGTGTGCAACAACTTTATTAACGAAAAAAAAAAATGCATCCTAGCTAAATAAATATACATCCTACTCTAAAAATGAAATATGTAGACAGACGTCCATTGTCTCTGGCTGGGCGGCGTCACTGCTTGGTCTTGTAGATAGTCCTGTACCACATTTCTTCAACACAACTGCCTCCGTCGCTTCTCCGTCGTTAACGCACAACAACCCTTGGTCAACCAGAAAGCCGTTACTACTTGAACTGCGCACAGGACCGTGGAATTCGGTTGTCCCAGCTGATCTGTAATTGGCCCTACGCCAGTCACCATGAGAGACGTATATTGGGGTTCTTCACAGCTATGGGGACTACAAGTTTCGAGACCTTCATATAGTTGCCAACAGTAGAAATCCCATCCTACTCTTCTTCCTCCCTGTTGCTCCAGCACGCCTCCTTCAGAGAGCCACTTCTGACAGCCACATCAAGTCCGCACGACACAGGAAGAATCACTCAACAGAGCAACATGCTTGCAGGAGGGGCGGCCAGTTAAGGCAAACGATCCTGTCTTGCAATTACGCTCCATGCAATGATGCTGACACCAGCAAGGGACACTAGGCATCGTGTCTCACTCAGCTTGGTCTTATCTTCTTCTTCTTCTCTCTTCTTTCTTCTCTCTTCCTCCTCCCATGGGTCTTTGACAAGCGCCCTGGGGTCCATTGGGGTCCGTCCATCCTGGGGTCCATCCTGGGTAGACCGATGTTGGTGGGACAGACTGGAGTCGTTGTTGTTCCTCTTCCATCTTTACTGGGTCGTCTGGGGTCGTCTGCAGAACGACCTGGGGTCCACTGGGGTCCGTCCGTCCTGGGGTCCACTGGGTAGACCAATGTTGACTGACCGAGAGGGCTGCATCTTGGGGTCCCCGGGGTGGTGGTGGTGGAACCATGACATCCAGGTAGGGGCTGGTCGTCGTGGTGGTGAGGAACGCCCCTGAGTTTGGTACCAAGCAGCCGTCTCTCTCTTCTGCATATGCGTCGCGCCTCTCTTCTGGCTTCCACCTGTGAATGAACAGGAAGGCAACAATACCGTGCTCCCAAGATGTTGTGTGACCCTGTAGTTTGTATAGGGTTTACACAGTCAAATCATACCGCTCTCCTCCTGGCAACAACTACACTTAAATTTTAAAAATCCAATTAACTCTGAATGAAATTGACTTGGTGGAACATAAACCAGTAACAGAGTAAAGTTAGAGAAGAGAGAATAAGGTCATCACTACTTTTAACTTGTCACAAAAAAAAATCAACACTAATAGACAAAACACTAGCCTAAACTTAACTGTACCGTTCCTAATCTTAAGTACATAACCGTTACTCCCACCCTTAACCTACAGCCACCTACGTGACCCAGAGTGTTTCCCTAGCTTCTCCGCCGGTCAACAACTCAAAACTGTTGTCACCCCTGTGACCAGACTATCTAATGTCGAGCGTCCCCAACGTGAAGTCTACTGACATACTAAGCCTCCCCCTAGCATGCTGTACAAGACCAGTACACCTCGGGTTATTGCGTTCAAATGGAGTAAAACAGTCGATCGCAATAATCTGAGCAGAACCACCACTTAAA